>NC_054058.1:43088056-43391086 GCF_017639655.2 Falco naumanni | reverse complement strand
ATTTGGGAAGTGCTTTGAGATCCCTGGTAGAAGCCTTTCTGGCAGTGCAAACTACCCTTAGGATAGATTGAAAATCTACCACTGGAACCGTTCTCTGGCACAATAAACCAATTACACACCAGACTAAAATACTACATGATACTATATTGCTTCTGTTGAATTTATCTAAGGAATTAAGGGATTAAGACAAACTGTCTCCTTCTCTGCCTGGTTTCTTACCTGCCTGCTTGCCGGCATTCCTGAATGGTGTGCCAGACTGCCATATTCTCTCAAGTACCGAATTTCCATCTGCCTCTGGAGTTACACTGTTGGGTCCTCAGGAACTTTAGGAAGATGGGATGTGTCTAGCTAAAGGGAAAGTTGAAAATGCAATGACTTTCTGTTTGTTGTTGCTTCTCTCTTAAACAGATTTTTAAAATCACTATTCCTCTTTCACACAAAAAATAAATCCAAACATAATTTTTTGTCTCCCTTCAAGAATATTATTAATTTAAATGACATTTCTTGCCAGATTTCTGGCAAGCTGTAGGTAATACAGTATCTTTTTTCCTTCTTGGTCCATGATCATGGCCCATAGAACAGTCAATCACCTAACAGAAATCTTAGGTAAGTCATTTGAATATTGTGTTCTATCTTTTTCTGCCAAAATTTAAACCTAGTGAAATATAGGAATTTTAAATCCATTCCAGATATCCACCTCAGTGTTGGCTTTTTATGGTACTATTTCCAAAATACACATTTTTGTCAGGTTTACATGACAACATAAGTCTCACTCATTTTCTATTTCGAAATGTTTTTTGTATAAGAAAACACTGAAGGCTGACACAAATGGGTTGAGTTCCCTCCAGCTAACATTTTTTGAACCATCCTTCTAGTGGCAATCTCACTTTTCAAGGCAGGTCCACATTTAACTCTGTTTAGGTTCCCATACATAAAATATAGATCTATGGCCTGGATATGCTTGTCTTTCCTGCATCCTCCAAAACTTGAAAACACTAGGCAACAGTGAAAAGCATCAGCATGAGACCTAACAGAGTGAGTTTTTCAGTTTAGGTCCAGTTGTTTCCATATTTTACATTGACTGCTGTTTTAAGTCACTGCAGCAGTATTCCATGAAAGAAAGACTTTAAAATATGGTCTTGTAGAAGGAGATGAAAAAGTGAAGAGGGTAGCAACTTTTACAGAATATATACTTTTCACAGACTAAATATTTCATGTAATCACAGTAGTGTATAAAAATAAATAATGAAGACTACGTAATCAAATGCATAATGAGAAAAAAGCAGAAAGTTAAATATTTCACAGAAGAATGCCATGCACAACAGTATGAATGGCAGGTAACTTGCATTGAAAAGCACAGTAAAAGACAAAAAGGAGTGATTCAGGAAAATGAGAGTGAATAAGAAAGTGGCACCACTTTTCAAATCCTACCCATAGTTATTAGCTCCTTTTACCTCCTCTTTTTTATGTGGATACCTGTATCAAGAGCCTATTTTAAGTGCTCACTGCCAAAAAATATTGAAAATGCTGATGCAACTAACTCTGAAAATGAGGTTACAGGTGTCCACATTTGAATGCCAAAAGAGGGAAACAGTAAAAGTTGGGGTTGTTTTTGAAAATACATAAGCAACAAAAGCAAACAATGTTGTCTTATTAATGTCAAGACTAGGACATTTCCACAGGAGTACATTTCATGGGGAACACAAGATAATCATGGCAGCACATAAAGATGTCATGGCAGAGTGGAAGGTTTAGTTGTACAATCATGTCAGATACAAGAATATGTCCTGATTCCCTGGCTACCTTTCCTAAAAGGATTAAGAAGTCAGCCTGCCCAGAATAGTATATAGCTGGCTTTTGTTCTTCTTGCTTTCTTAAAAACTGAGGTAAATATGCTCTTGTGATATTCCTGAGATTTCAAGTTTACATAAATTTCACCAATATGACCCACCTAACCCAAACTGGAAACCAAGATCTTCTTACAAAACATGCTATAATAATAAAATATTTTTTTACAACCTTCTAGTTAAAACCACTTTAGACCCCATCTGAAAACTGGTGCAAACTTCTATTCATCTAGATCTTCGCAACATTTCCTAAGTTCAAAGAGAGAGTAATTTAAGCAATTTAACTTTTGTGAGAAATATTTTATGGGACAGGCACCAGAGGGAAATGCTGAACAGTCTTAAGAGACACAGCATTTGAGCAAGTTTTCAGTCTTGAATGAAACGCCATATGGCTGGGGGAGATGGATTTACCTCTCTGAGGAAGCTGTGACAAGTGGCAAAGTTTATTTTTTGCATTAACATTTCTATGACTCCTATTCTTAAGGCAGACTTTTCTCCTGAAGAACAAGTTTAGATTTTCATTCCCAAAAAGGAGATTGAATGCTGCTTGTGAATACCTCTGCTGCTATTTACATTGTGCCTGGATAATTTATTTCTAGATCAATAAGAAAACAACATGTTGGTCTAAATAAGTTAGCGTTTTAAGAAAATCAATATTTTGCACAAGCCTGTCACAAAAGTATTTTTTCGTTTATGACCAAAAGAATAAAGAGACTGCACAGATAGGGCAGCCAGGAAGATTAATCAATTATATGAATTAAAGCAGAATACAGTATAGAGAGGTCAACGTGTTCAAAGGTAGGAAAAAAACACTCCAATCTTCCTACATTTTAAAAATGTGCTTTGTCTGTGAGGGTGACTTAGAAAGTCCTTGAAGGACACAACTTTATTGATCCTAAGAACTTAACAGAAATAACACTATTTAGTCTCATATGACAGCAGATGGCACTCTATAACTATTGGCATGTACATGTATGACTGCACATATGTATACATGCATGCACAATCAAAAGCAATTTGTTTTCCAAATAATGAGACCTAAGAAAAGTCTCGGGTCTAAATCTCTGATGCTATTTTCTCTCAAAATACATTTGAAATATAAAATGTATCTATGCAAGATTAGAAACATGTTCACAATGGAAGGTCTTCTCAGAAGAGAAATAAACGCTATTTCTAATATATTTTCTTTGTCTTTTGCTGGCTTTCCATATCATAAGTCACCTTCCTTGAAAATAAGTATATTGCTCTTTATAGATGAAAAAAACACAGTGTACATAAGGGTGGGGGTTTTATGCAACCACCACACTGGAAGATCTGCTCAATATTTACCAGAGACCCCAAAAAGTGGTTAGTATGTTAAGACTGCATTAAGAAGGGGAAAGAAGAAATATGACACTATTAATTGCAATCTTATTAGCATATGCAAGAAATAATTAACAGTATATGAATGCTGTGTTCTCATCCTAAAGTTCTGACAAGTTTTAATCGCTCTTATTAGGAGAAATAAAATTAATCAATAAAGCTGGAGAAAGCTGAGAGAACAATAATTATTCAAGCAAAAAGCAATGGTGATGGTAGGAGAATAATGTCACTTGAGAATAGATTGTTACTGGATGCCAAATTACACTATTTTTGACCATAGTGGGTGGGTTTGCTTGAATAAGGACTGTAGTGTTAAAACCAAATATTCATACAATACATATGTTTGAGCAAGCAAAACACTTGAGAGTTTGGAGTATTGTCTGTAATTTGGTAATCAGGCCTAACTTTCTTTGTAATATAAATAGACCTGCATTTCTACTAGCCAAGATAACTGGCCAGTTCTTACAGTAGCTGTGTTAATGACAAAAACCAAAGTAACATCAATGGTGACTAGCAGAATTTTTTTTCTTGTTATTCCTGTTTTCAGTAATCACCCACTAACCAAAGAGACCAAAGTAGCCGGTCTTGAAGTACTGGAGACCAAATTCCCCAACATCCTATTAAAAAATGGGACTCAGACAAGTTTGGACTAGCATCTAGAGGTGTAAGGACACATGCTTGCATTTAGGTGCAGGTTATATTTGCTCCATAGTTTGAGGACAACACTTGAGACTGTGCTGCCTCTTATTAAAGTCTCAAGTGTAACCCCATGGGGGAGCTAGATCAGACCATTATATATACACCAGCTCCTTGTGGGGTGATATTGCAGAACCAGCAGTGATTGAAGGATCCGTGTGGGATGGATCCTGACATCTCCTGTTAGATTGGGAACCATCTACACTCACACAGATCTCAGTCTAACTCCACAGTACGAAATAATCCCAGTAATAAGATATATATGGTAGTTAAGAACACACTAGACTTTACTCTGCTTCTTGACCTGATGCTCTTTCATGGAGGCATACATGTATTTGGTTAATTTAGGACCAGACCTACTGAAGGTTTTAAACATCTAAAAGCTGAGCTGGAAGCCTAAATTCTTCTGCAGTCCTAAATGATGACTCTGTATATGCCAGTTTTGTTGCTTCCTGATCCCAGCAGCACCTAATTGATAGATGTGTAGCTCTTTCTCAGTGTTGACTTAGATGAGAAGCTTGATGCATAAGGAATGGCTGGGCCTGGCATTCCTCCGTCTGCGTATCTAGAAGGATATGGTTTGACAAGCATTCTCCCAGAACCCCTAAGCATGCCCCAATAGGGACAACAAGACAAGTGTAATTATTGCTACTGTCTTCTAAAACATTGCTCCTGCTCTTGTTTTATCATCGTGCAATTGCTGGAATATTCATAACAAAGTGAGGCACTTTTTTTTTGAGTACAAAAGCACGCTAGGAAAATATTTTAACCATCATGCTACCTGTAGCCTCATATAAAAGTCTTTGGGTTTAGCTGGAAATATATTTAGGGAGAAATAGAGAAATCCAAGTCCCTATGGTAATGAAACTAAGTTGTAGAGTAAAAAATCAGCACCCATCGGATTGGTGAATGAACAAAAAATGAATCAGAATATATGAACCTGGTTCATAGCTTAATGGTTAAGACACTGGCAGTAAGATATCTGGATCCTAATCCTTTTCAAAACAGCCTTTACACATTTTTTACACAGTGATAGTTCCTTAAATCCTTATAAAGCCTCTGATCAGGACAGGAAACCTAGATGGCTGCCTCCAAGCTAGAATACGAAAAAGCAGTTTTGCTTTGTGTTGTGTCTTACTGCCTTTATAGAACAATAAATCTTGCATTCTTTTGCACAATAACACTGCTTCAACAGGAAGGGTTGGAAATATTCCCTCTTTCTCCCATAGTGCATTAAAGTGTCTATAATGGTTAGGAAGCAGCAGAAAATGTAAGTGTGCATCTTGTTGGGTAGTCAAGAGCATGAAATAAGCCTTTCCCTGCTTCTAGGATGAGTGCTCAAATTGTATACCCAGGGGAAACTGGTTATCTAGCTGTCTTTTAAGAAAGTCAACCTCATAAATTTTTTTTTCAGGAGTCTGTTCCAGTTGTGTGTTGGATGATCTGTATGATGGCTTGTGAAATAGCCACTGGGCTGCTCAGCCCTGAAAAGACAGAGCTACCCAGGGACACATGAGGAAGAAAGTGCCTGGGCAGTCAGGAACATGCTCCTACTGTCTGGCAGCCTCCAAGCTAGGCAGGACTTGATTTCAGTTTTGGACAAAGGCACCAAACTTCATATTGTACTTGAGCACACTCTTTTAGGTCTTAGTCACTAATACACGAGTCCTTGAATGCAAGATGCGGGGAGACTGAGGGCCTGATGTCAACCTTTGGTGTCAAAAGTCATTAACAACAATGAATTTTCTTTTCAGCTCAGGCCACTGCACCTCTTCTCCAGAATATTTTCCATAGTACATGAAGCATTTAGAAAGTGGTTAAGAGGAAACCACAGTGGAGAAAACCATGCTTGTTTTCCTTTACTGCAATTATTCCCAAGTCCGATTTTCAGTCTGTATTCTGCTTATTTTCAACAATTCCCCCTAGTGTGCAATTCATCTGGCTTGGCAGCTGCTCTGTGTGCAGTACATTTCAAGAAGGAAGGGGACAGAAGAACAGGCATGTTTCCAAGAAAACAGATAAACTGCTTTGGTGTCACTGACTTAGAAAGTGGGTTAGTCATAGTCTAAATGACCAGTAGCCCTTATTATTTTTACTCATCCAGACCAACACATGTCTGTGGTACCCCATGTCTAGGAGTATAATTCAGCAGGTCTTCTGCCCTGGGAGTACAGCAATTAACTTACAATAGGTTTTGGAGTTTACTATTTAAATGATAACAAAGTATTCTGCTGTTTTAAGGCAGCATGTAAAGCTGATTTAGGGATTACTGTTATGTTGCTTCTCTTTTTTTAGATACGCTAAGTATTTATCTATACATTTAAACCCTTATCCAGACAAAGAATAGGTAGGCAGATTAGATGATAGTGAACTAACAGTTTTCACTGTTCCAAGCAGAAAAAGCAGCATTATTCAGCTGGTGTGTTTGTGGCGTGAAAAGGTTAACTGGAAATTAAAAAAATTTATGATTCACATTTGTTGAAAAAAAATTAACATCATATAATCAAATCAAAAGATGGCAAATTGGTAAGATCATATGATTTTTTCAGAGAAAAGAAGGAACATGAATTAGAATGTTCGGTGGGCCTGAAAGTAAGAGATAGTATAACATTCTTGCTATTTATTATTCAGACGTGTGCTTAGAACTTACCTGATGAAAGTAATTTCTTTATCCAAAGAAACAAAAGAAAATAAACAAAAAACAGAGTAAAAAATGTGATAAGGTTTACACATGCTTACTAAACTAAGGTGTGTATAATGATTCTATTTAACTTCTCTTTTTCTCTCTCTTCATCCCACTTCTGATTGATATTGATTGATACAAACAAACTAAGAAATTAATTACTCAAGGGATTACAATACTAGGTGTTGAAGACATCTCATTTGCATTATTGTTATGTTGTTATAACTACATCACCTTCAGTGAGGATACTTCTGGTTTACACTGATGCAATGCAGTTTATATTTTCATCCAGAAATCTTCCCACGTGGAGGATGCATATTGCATTTCCAAATGCTTAAATAATCCCAGTTGAATAAATGTTGCTGCAATGATGGAAAAACAAGTTCTGTTTGAGAATATAAAAAGAAAGTCTAGTAAATTTGAGGAAGAAGATCGTCACACACAAGAAAAGGAAACAGCTAAGAAACTCTACAGCAAAGGAAGAAAATTAATTTAAGATTCTACTTTTTTCTTTCTCTAAGAGGTAGTTCATTAATGAGCACACATTAAGCTCTGTTGGAAGCTGTGGCAGACAGGTCACTGATTGTGGGATATGAGTTATTATACTGTAAATTATTAATGGATGCCCTAACCAGTTTGAGCTATGTAGTTATAGATCTGGTTGAAATCAGTGGATATGCTGAAAAATGCAAAAGAATCAGTAGCTGTACTTACAGTCCTGCAAGAGCACCTTCATCTCTCCCCTCAAAAACAAATTCCTGAAGAGCCTGTGCTAGCTAACCACAGGAGTGAATGTCACATATTATGCCACCTGATAAACCCAGGAAGCGCTGTGGGATATTCCGCTTATGTGATTTGTCTACAGGATAGAAACTCAGGCCTTTGGTGAGAGCATCCTTGCATCTGCCACTACACCCTGAAGCACAACAGCCTTGTGCCTCACCACCACACCCCCCCGCCATGCTGCACAGTATCACTCTGTGGGTTGGCTGACATGCACAGGCTTTTACAGTCTCTCCTCTGCCAGCCCAGCTAAGCTGGCAGCCTCAGAATTGTGCAGCCCGCCTGGGCACATCTCAGTAGCAGCAGCACACTCCCTTTTCTATCCAGGTAGGAAGGAGTGTTCCCTACACCAAAATTTTGGAAAGATGACTCACTACCACAATCTTTTTTTTTTTATTTTCTGCCACAAAAACAGAATGTTGCTACTCAGACACCTTCTACCATATCAAGACTCTTCACTTGCCTTGACAGGATTGTTCACCTAGCAGAGACACCTAAGCTGTAATGAGCAACCCATTTGTCTAACTAGAAATTTGGTAGAAAGCTGCCATCCTTCAAGTGTATTAATCCAGCAATATGCTTGGGGATCTAAGTGTGTCCCTGGCATCTTCAAAGGAACAGTATTTGTATCAGGTAAGAAGAAGAGCATTTATGAAACTATTTTGGGACAGCCTTATTATAAGGGGAAGGAGGAAAGTTCAGTGAGGTCCTTCACTGGGATGCACAGCACATTTCTGAACCTCTGGTTACCTAAGGAAAGGCAACTGAAATAGTGCACTCCTGGGATTGCTCCCAGCCCTGGATTTCATGTTAATAGGTTTCTTCTTTCTTGTGGCTCGGAGACAAGATACTTCCTTGGGATGGCCTTGAGCATTGCACATGTACCTTAAGCATGGAAGATGGTCTGTGCTCGTCTATGAGGCTGACGTGCCACTTAAAGGGAATAAGTGACTTCAGGACTTTGGGAAAGAATGGCAGCTAAGTACTGATTTCCCCTACAATGCCTTCAAAAATCAAAGCCTTAAACCTGCATGACATATTCTTATTCTGACAAGTCTCTGACAGAGGATCAAGAAATAGAAAACGCAAGAAGTCTACCAGGTCCCTGTAGAAGAATGCCTGAGACACAGTCAGGAAGAATGGACACAGCTGCAATATAGGCATGGTACAACAGCATGAGAAGAAACATGAAGGCATTTGTATCAGTAGGCTTTTAAAAATCAATCATCATTCCCAAAACAGTTTGCTGACTAAGATGCATGCGACTATACCACTTAATCTGTATGAAGGGAAGGATTTCAGAGACTTGCTTACAGGCTAATGCCTTGTGTTATCTGAAGGATGGAGGTAGAAAGATTAGTCAAGTGACCACATCTTCTGGGATCAACCTGAGAGTGTGTTTGTAATGCATTTCACACTGGCTGTAAGCATTCCTGGTCAATCAGCTGGACTCAGTAGCGATGTGGCAACAGGTGGAAGCTCTTATTTTCCTATGGTTTGGCAAGAAAGGTCCAAGGAAAGATTAAGGGCAGCAAATATGAGACAAGTGAGAAGATGAGAGGGAGTAAAAGAGTCCCATTTGATTCATTCTTATTTTAAAAAGTTTATTTATGCACTAATAAACATATAAGAAAACATAGTACCTGATAAATGAAAACTACTTAACTCATGATCTCTGCCCTTTAGTGTGGTATATGAATGAAGGTTTATACAACGTCTTATTAAAGCTCTGTTAAAGAGATGTTGGAGAGATACATCTATTCAGGTTAGCAGATTGTAAATGTAGCTATACTTACACTAATCTTAAACTAACACTTTATATTTACTACTGCAATTTCTTATGGAAATGGCAATGAAAAAATGGTGTTATCTGTGAGTATGTTCATGGTTTTACCAGATACTGTTTTCTTAGAAATGCTTCCTCTATATATGATGAGCTTACTCTTAGGGGAAAATACTGGTTAAGATTTTATGGCAGCCAAGAGACAGTACCTACTGCAAAAGTCATTAGGAAAAGGTCATAACTCTGCATTCACTTCAAATGCTTGCTTTTGAAATACTCTGGAATTCTGCTTACCTACTCGAACAACCTGTCATTATGTAGTTTCAACAATCAGACATTATGCCTACCACTGTATTTACTTATTTAAGTTTCAAATCGTAGTAAATTTCCATCCAAAACAGCAGAGTTTCTCTGTAACTATTAATGTCTCCAACAACAGGAGCTACTCCAAGGGAAACATGAAAGATGTCTTAAGTCTCCAGGATATTTTCTCAGTCATGGCAATAATCCTAACCCTGAGGACAAAAAAGTGTAAAGCATGTACAGGAAAACAAAGAGGAAACAATACAGCTCCTCTTGCATAATGGAGATACTATACCTAGCTAAATGTTGCAATTCAGAATAATTTTTATTTGGTTTTAAGTCAACACTACTTCATATGTTCCTTAAGGAACAGCAAGTTCCATCTGTAGCTGAAGTAGCAAAGAACTTTCTGAAGATAGTGGTTATTTTTAACAGTAGTTAATAGCTTGTGGCTTTGTTCAAATTTTCTACAAATTCTTACTGAGAGGCTTTGTTAAGCTTGGGAAAAAAAAAGTTATAACAATGTACCAGAAAATTTGTTTGAAGACTATTTTCAAATGGCTCTTTGACCTGTTACATACTTATATTAAAGAGAACATAACCCAATTTTCCTTTCTTTTAACAGGTAACCTTTGTTTCTTCATGATAAAAACACTGTGAAAGAGCTTTTGCTTTTCCCTTCTAAAGACTTTAATATTCTGCTATTGTTAAACCACAAAAATACCAGTAATGTCATGTCAGTTTTTTGGAAATTAACTTTTTTACCCACATTCATACCTGTTTGTTGATTAAAGCAGAAAGAGAGAACAAGGGATGTCATTAAAGATGTTCATACACTCTTTTTTCCAAGTATTTATGTGTACATAGGTGCTAAAATGAAATAATCAGACAAGATTTCATCAATGCAAAGAAAAATCATGCATGCCTGTCTTAGAATAATTTATTTTTTAAAAAACTCTTGAAAAAGACAGATGTAGAAACAAAATCTGAATTTTTCATTATAGAAAAGTCAAATACTGATCATTGCCCCCTGCCTTCCCTATACCTGTTTTGTTAATATGTAACAAGAGAATGAGTCCCTTTTATCCATATCATTTTTCAGATCAGATTCTAAAGAAAGCAAAAAACCTTAGACCCCTTATTTTCAGTCTCTTTGTAGGCTGCCTTTACAAATGTCTAGCAGATTAAACTTTTTACAGTGTAGTTCTACACAGTCTTTTTCACAGTCATCCACTTTCTTAATAATTTCAAATAAAATAGGAAATACGGCTTGCCCTTTTTCATTGATCATTGGTTTCAGACACATGGTATGAATGGTGGTTTTCTGGTGCGTGTGAAATGATAACTTGATTTTCACTACCATAGGGTACATTGCATCTCTTAGGTATGAGAGGCAGCAACAGGCAACATGAGGTCACTGTCCTGTGTGGATCTGGAGGGGAGATAAATCTTTGCTGGGAGACAAATACAGTCATAAAGGGAACCATCTTGAATCAATCTGCCTGGTTTACCTCACCTGTTCTGCAAGACTGGTGTTGGTGAAAGAATTTTGGAATCGGTTCATAATGTGTATAAAAACAAACCAGCGTGACCAAAAGAGCTTCACCTAAGGGATCCAAAGAAGCCCAAATATAAAATTGCTGAATTATACATTTCACAGGGAAAAAAGATAATGCAAATTAAACAAACAAAAAAAGATATCAAAGAGAAATTATAGAAATAAATAGAAATTGTATCAGTAATCAAATAAAAAATATAATAAAACTGAGGCAATTTAACATCTGAAGAGCAAAATTATGCCTCCCAAATTTCCAAGTTTGAGAGGTATTAGTTCTTTCAAGGAGTCAGTAGTCGTATGGAGACAGTTACCCATCTAACTCATCTTGGATTTCCAAGGAATTATTGCAATTTTATTTAAAAGAAATCAAGCTGTCATGTGGAAAAGCAGGAATTTGTCTTGTGGATCAGTATTCTGTTGAAAAATAAGTAACAAATTACAGCAATACATGTTCATTCTTAAAAAGAGGGAGAGGATTGTCAGGGGAACCCCATATGGAACTATCTTAGGGACCAAGCATATTTTTAAACAATCTGAAAAAGAGATCAAACAGTTACACAGATAAACATGCAAGTGATACAAAAATAGCTTCAGTGGCCAAAATTAAAATTTACAATAATGTTCTTCAAAACCATTTTGAAATACTGAGTGGCAGAGTGATAAAAAAGGAAAATAAAATCCATTGTCAGTAATTTGCCTATTGGTAATGGTAAAAACAACCCCAATTATACATACAAATGATGAACTCTAAATGAATTCCTAGCACTGAAGGAAGAGATCTGTAAGAGACGGGTTTTTAAAATCTCCATCTCAGTGTTTAGTCAAAAGGAAAATTGAATCCTAGGAATTAGTAGGAAGAGAAAAGAAAATGAAATGGGAATCTGCTATATTGCTGTACAAATTCCTAATGCAAACTGTTTTTAATTATCATGCCTTGTTCTGGTCATTCCACCTAAAAAAAAAAACCAACAAACAAAACACAAAATAAAAAAACCCCCAAAAAAAACCCACACCGAAAAAAACCCACCACCAAAAAACAACCAAAACAAAACTGCAGAGGAAGAAATTATACAAAAGGCAACAGGAGGAATCAAAGAAAATGGAGAGCCTAAGCTCACTAAAACTTCACTTAGAAAACAAAGTGAAAGAAACACATTAAAGAAGCATGGCACAGAAGGTAATGTTGAATAATTTTTCATTATTTCTCATAAAACCAGAATTGGAGGGAACTAAATGAAATCATGAGGCATCAAGTCAAAAGCAAAGAGTAGAAGTAAGTTTTTCTACATCCTGTATAAAGTTGCTGGGAACTCGCTGTGTCTGAATGTTTTGCCATCAGTACAAACGGGATTGAACAAGATGAAACAATTATGTGTAAGAAATGTCTACTGATAGCTAATAAACACAGTGGTGAATAGGCAGCCTCTGCAAGACTCATGACACAGCTTGCACCATGAGGAAAATATCGCTCTGAATTTTCCTTTCCTTATCCTCTTTCTTAAACTAGTCACATGAACAGATGTTACAAAAAGGATGTAGGCTGTAGAAACCCTTTGGTATCAATTTGCTCATTTTTACAGAGAAGGAACAGTGCGTTAATTTCTCTATCCTGGCTCCTCTGGAGCTGCCAGTGCCCTCAGAACATAAGAGAGATGTTCTCCCTACTTTGTAATAAGCATGGAGAAAGAAAGCTGCTTGAATTTCCCCTTGTAACCCATGCTACATTCCAGGTCAGGCCAAACCTGTAAATTCTCCTCAACAGGATTTAATGGGAATAAAATCACTGTATTAGAAGTTGAGAGCATCTGGCAATATGCTCGGTGCCACAGGTCTTATCTTTTTGACTGCTGAACTACAGAGTAGATACATAAATATTCACAGGAACATCTTGCAGAAAGTTCTCAGCCTTTCA
Source organism: Falco naumanni (assembly GCF_017639655.2). Taxonomy (NCBI): domain Eukaryota; kingdom Metazoa; phylum Chordata; class Aves; order Falconiformes; family Falconidae; genus Falco; species Falco naumanni. The sequence goes on along the minus strand of NC_054058.1, from coordinate 43,378,159 downwards.
GAGGGTCATGACAATAATTTAAGATCAAGTCTGGATTTACTAGCAATTTATTTGACTTCAGAAATGCCTTTAGAGACCTGTGTGGGTAACACTATATATAGTTCTTTTTAATCTTATTTTTAAAGTAACTATCTTGAATTCAAGAATTTGTTGAAAAGGAACACTGTTCTCTGCTATTGTAAAGGAGAATGTCATTGTCAAGAGACAGGGTTCAGCTCTAGCCATTAATCCACATTTCAAAACTCTCATTATCAAGAAGTAGGACTTCTGAAGATAGAATTATACAGAATGGTCTTTAGCAAAACTTTGCTAGGAATTTTGCGAATTTGTCTCAGAGCACATCATAAATATAATAAGTGTGAGGCAGTATCTTTTAAGGTTTGGAGAATTTTACTTAACCTCATCTGATAGGTTTTGTATCATCATCAAAAAATCACATCAGAACAATAGGGAGTTAAAAAACCCACTGTGGGACAAGACCAAGGTACAAGGAAAGAGAATGCAGTGATTCAGGAATGATAACTAGAGATATTTACCGGTACCAGTAAAAAATGTCCTCTCTTCATAATGTACCTGAGTACTCACCTAAATATTATTGGCAATGCTGGGCACTAATGCACCTGCTAAGATAATATCTCGTCTAATGGATGATATGAAGTAGCTGGGAAGGCAGACAGCATGTCAATAGCTGCCGCCTTTACCAGTCAGAACTGATTCCCTCAGCTCCTCCGGGCTCTGCAAACACTGCAGCACAAAATTTCACCTGTGGCTGTAAAAGCAGTACTGCATTGGAAAACCAGGCAGAAATGGTCTGCAAGTTCTTGTTTGAAAACACAACTTTAACTTTAGCTATTGTAGACATACCTGACTTTCCAGTTGAACTTTCTAGATTTGAATTGGATTATCACTCAGGGCTGACTTTTAGAAATGCTGGACTTCCACATCTGTCAATGGAGCTGGACACCTGTGAGCCTCCGATGAAATCTGGTTTCACTTAAATCAAGGACAAGCATCAATTTTGGCTCAGTGGGACCAGCGTTCTTCAGAGAGAGGAAGATTCCTTCAGTCCCTAAGTAGTTTACTTTTCAACTGGCACTATTTAAACCATTCCTTCACATGTTCATTCTCAACCATTTAAAGGAAAGAGACACAGTTTTAAAACTCTAACACACTGAGGCAAATAAATTGCAATTAAATAGCTACAGAATGGCTTACTGGTCATCTTCCTGGTGCATCAGACTAATCCACATTGGAGCTAAGAGAATATATTTCCACATACGACTTCTTACACATGTGCCTGTTAGCACTCTTCTAGTCTATGCCAGTAGATACTCTTCTGGATGTCATGAGCAGGATTTTTCCTACCTGACTCTAGCTGTCTCAAAGTAGTTTATTCTAACAATATAAGCAAGAATAGCCTTTGAGAATATAACTTATAATAGTAACATTTAAGGCTTACATACCAGTCTTCTAAAAGCTGCTTTAAATGTCATTTCATACAACTGACCATTATGTCTGAGTCAGCACTATGGACCTTCAAAAGCGCTCAAAAATAAATTACATAGCATACATTTTTTAGAACCAAAATTACCTGTGGCGATTATCTCAGTGAATCACAGGATAGTGCTTTTCTTCCAGAAAAGTAAAAAAAAAATCCAAAGCTTTTTGAAGATGGAAACAGGTATTAGAACTTAAATGGCCAAAAATCTATTGCAAAGACTCCTTTGAAAATGTGAGGAAACATCCTAAAAGTGTATCACAGAGGGTTTACAGTAAATCCCCTAGAAGGTGGGTGTCATTGATTATTGCCAGTAGCAATCTGTCATTTTTTGGTTAGAGAAGACACAAATTTTGCAATTTTATCTGCACATTTTTAGATTCAATGTTAAATAAAAGTAGGTTTTTCCATATCAATATTTTCTCCATTTAAACATTGGTTTAAACTTGCATACAAATAGTGGAATTAAGAATACAATTTATTGGTAGAAGAACTTAACAAATAAAGAGCACATAAACATAATTCTGTAGCAAAACAAAATACCTTACTTAATTTTTATTCTATTTATATCTTAACATTAATCACTTCATTTAGAGCTGGAACAAATAATAACCAAAAAAATCCAGGAGTTTAAGATTTCTAGTAAACCAGGACTAAAAGTCTCAAAGACATCAGACACTGAAAATTCTGTGATGTAAACGGTTTGCAATGCAATGTGGTGGAAAACCTTAAAAAAGTAAGAAATGAAATAATAACTTTGGCTGCATTTTTATTGTACTGAAGAAGTACAAATTCTGTCTCTTGGAGACAACAGGCTGTCAGTAGCTGTAGATCAGGTATGGTTTCATTCAAATGCAATTTTTAAGAAAAAATGTTTTACTAGCCTCTATACAGAAGGACAAACCTACCTCCAGTGAGGTTCTTTCCATTGTATGTATTACTATCTTCCATGACAAAAATGAACAAACAGTTTGGGGAAGATCACAATTTTATGCATGAATTACTTAAAGCCAAATATGGATAAGCCCTAGATCCATTAAACTCAAATATGATCAGACATCTGTTTTCAAAACATGCATCTTCAGCTCCCTTTCCTCTCACCAGCCCACAGGGTGGTTGTAGTGTGTAGGCACTTCAGCTTTCAATGTCAGTGTCCCCCAGGTGATTAAACCCCTGATTATGGGCATTAGCAGAAACACCACGCCTATTACACAGCTGACCACCCAAGCACCTAAATGTGGGTCATCCTTCTCCATCAGTCCCTAACCAGGAGTTGTTTCTGAACACATCTACAATTATATGCTCTGCACAAGGATAGGGGTATCAAAAGCCTTCTTTACACCATCTGCCTGAAAAGAGAAAAAAATCTGCTCAATAGGCTATGGCAGGGGTCCTCAAACTTTTTAACCAGGGGGCTGGCATGCGGATGCAGTGGCAGGCAGTCACCTGCGGCTGCTTGGTTTCCCCCCCAACCCCCGGTGGGGAGGGGTGTGTGTGTGTGTCTCTAAATACCGGGGGCCGGATTGAGGACCCTGGGGGGCCAGATTGAGGACCCTGGGGGGCCGTATCCGGCCCGTGGGCTGTAGTTTGAGGACCCCTGCCCTATGGGTTTAACTGTAGTGGAAATAATTCGGAACCAGTCCTAAACTACGGATAGAGCCTGTTTCTTTCCTCTTAGTGTAGCAACTACTTAATGTAAAATGCATGGACAACATCAAAATCAAGAATCGCAGACGTCTATGAAAGGAAGACCTTGTCGCAAAGCTGTAATGACACTGTCCTGATGCCCATTACATCTGCTGGAACAAAACAATCTAGCTTCAAGAAAATGAGTGGAGAATGCCACCCCCCATCCAGTCTTGTCAAAAAGTTGGTGTCTTGGGTACACTTCCATGGCTTGGTGTTTGAATCTTCTTGCAGGGAAATACAGGCACTGTGAGCTGGAGGAGGATAGAGTTAAGAGCAGGTATAAGGCGCATTTCTCTCCAGTGGCCTCTGTGCTGAAAAGCATCCTGAGCACATCTAATTCACTGGGCTAGAAGCAGCCACCATGCAGCATGCATCACTAATCCACCTCAAGCTTCCCTGAAGCAGAGGGCTCAGAGTGGAGAAGAAATGCAGCGCGGCTCTGACCAGGCGGCTGCATGTCCAGAAATCTCAGCCGTGCCCATAACAGGGGAGTGTGTCTGAGACCTCTGGTCATGCAGCTGCTGGGTGGGAAGCATCAAGGCTGCCAGTATCACAAGAGGTCTTGAAATTCCAGGCATGTTCTTCAAAACCCCTGTGATCAGGGTTTCTATTAGAGAGAGGATTCTGTTAGAAATTTCTGTCTACAGTAGCCCCATTTTTTTAATCTGCATTAATGACTGACACATTTAAAGTCCACCTTGGTCCTGCTAAAACACTTCAGTCAGTATTTGGCTCTGGCCTCTTGCTGCTCTGTGTGGATGTGTTGGCTCAGCAGTGTTAATAGGAGTAGAAAGCAGTAAAAGTTTGTTTTTGTTTTAAACAGTGTAAGCCAATCTACCCCAGAATACACACAGAGAGTTGTTACATTATTTAACAAGGTGCCATTTTTACATGGTCACTTTTTTAATAATAACTACATTATGCTGCTAGATGTGCCAACTAACATAAGTTTTCTTTCCTCTAACTAAAGATCACACTGTGAGGATTTTCTCTGCCAGAAAACGAGATTATTTATATCTAGTAAGAACTTCTATGAACTAGTTAGTGTTGCCAAGTTCTTACTCTTTTGCTGCAGATGGTTATGTTAGGGCAAAGTTACTCATTTTAAAGTTACTTCTACACTTGAAAACGTACATTGTCAAGAGAATACAAATTAGAAATAAACCACAAATGTCATTCCAATGCTGTGGTCATCCATTTCATGAGGGGAATAACCGGGCTTATTCAGACTTGCATGAATGATTCCACAACAGAGTTAGAGTGCTCATTTCATTAAAGACAAAACCAAAAAACATGAAGACTACTAATTAAGGGATCGGCATTTAAAAACTGTAAGATCTAAGATTCATGCTAAATACTGACAGCCTATTAAGTACCCCCTGTTGCTGGTACTGACTGATTCCTCACTCAGATACATGGAGAAAATTGCTTTCCTGTTAGAACCAGCAGAGAGAAATAAAACATTAGCATTGACAAGTTGCAAATGAGAGGCAGCACAGGCATTCAATATACATACTTGTATCAGATTTCTCCAAACTGGGAAATCTTTTGAGGAGGGAAGGAGAAAGAATGGGTTGAAGAACAACTTGGAGTGTGACAGTAGGAGGATACACCTACAGCGCACATTATAGTGCTCAAAAAGTGCTTCCCCAAGGACAGAGGAAACTTGCATGGCTAAGGAATGCCATCATCTGTAGCCAACAGCACATAAGGCAAGCATTATATCCAGCTGCTTTCAATTCCCCAGCTCAAATGACCAAAACCTCATTCATAACAGGGGCAGCCTGTAGCATGAATCCAGGATAAGGTGTAATCTCAGACTTCTACTTTTGCATGCAGCAAGAAGCTTTTTACCACTCTGCTCTTAGGTTAAAGCTCTGTTTAGCATCATGAGGGGAAACATGACTGCAAGAACTATGTGCCATTTTTGTCGTAACATAGGTAGGTGATGGTAAAATGGAGGCAAACACTAAATATAAAATTAACAGTATAAATAGTTAGGTATGTTTGTGTGATTCTCCCCTTTCAGATGTTGACTGGTTTAGTGTTGTTGCTGCTTCTCTACCAGCAGAAGGAGTCTATGAGAAGTGTAGCTGAATGCATGGAACTTGTCTTCCAGCATTGAAACTGTCTTAAGTAAAGGGACTTTTTAACTTTTGATATAAATTATGAGAATTTATAGGCATTTCTGTGGGAGAATAACTAAGGCTTAAACTGGACATTAGGAAAAACCTGTCTTGGGAGGACAGTGTAACATTGGCAATCACAGAGGTTGTGGGGTCTCCACTGTAAGTACATAGACGTGTTGGAGTTCAGAGGAGACCCATGAAAATGATGAGAGGGCTGGAGCACCTCTTCGATGAAGACAACTTGAGAGAGCTGGGGTTCATCAGCCTGGAGAAGAGAAGGTTTCAGGGAGACATTGTTGCAGCCTTCCAGTACCTAAAGAGAGCTGGAGAGGGACTTTTTATAAGGGCATGTAGTGACAGAACAAGAGGTAATGGCTTTAAACTGAAAGAGGGTAGATTTAGATTAGCTATAAGGAAGAAGTTCTTCACTGTGAGGGTGGTGAGGCACTGGAACAGGTTGCCCAGAGAAGCTGTGGATGCCCCATCCCTGGAAGTGTTCAAGGCCAGGTTGGATGGAGCTTTGAACAACCTGGTTTAGTGGAAGCTGCCCCTGTCCATGGCAAGGAGGTTGTAGCTAGATGATCTTTAAGGTCCCTTACAAACCAAATCATTCTATTATTCTGTGATCTCCATCCTTAGAGGTTTCCTGAAAATCTTTGGAGATTTCCAAGATTCAGCTAGAAAAAGTCAAGGCTGATCTGATCTGGTTTTGACTATAGCCCCGCTGTGATTAGGCCATTGTGACTCTTACTTTATCCAAAGTCTTTAATAACTGAATAGCTAATAAATATAATATTTGGTTTAAACATTTTTTTCAGAGACCCTGGAGCATGGAGTACATCCCTGGAATAAGTCTCAACAAGTAAGAGCTGCTTCATGAGGGCTATTTCTTTGCAAGTGAGTAGCAGCAACAATCTCCTAATGTTCTTGGCTGCCTATGGTAAAAGTGCTGAACTCATAAAGTACAGCATGTAAAGGCCATCAAATTGAGTTTTGAAAAACAAAAAATATTTTGTCTCTCTATCTGTGTTGTTTTGATTCTGTTAATAATTGTATCCTCTCTTTGACTGCTTTTTGTAGCTTCTCCATCTTAACTGGTCTTTTGCATGCAGTACAGTACAATTTCCTCTTTGAATCCCTTGATCAGCCTCGCTTCTCCTTTGGCATCATATTCAAGTTTCTTAGTCACCCTTACCTACACTATACTATCTATACTGATCTCTTATTCCCTCCATTTCTCTAAAATGCTCTTTGCTATCCCAAAGGCATTTCTTTCTTTCCCTCCTGCTGCTCCCATCAGTTAAAAATAAGCAAGAACATTCATTATTTGTTTTGTGCTTCTGCCTTCTTTTCCTTTACATGTTTATTTCATCCCTGTATTTTTTTCTCTTCCTATGTGGGTACATTCTTCAGAGGAGGAATTACTTTGAAAAAATATTGGGATTTTTTCTATTTATGACTCCTGTTTAGCACAGTAGAGCCTATAAGGACAGCAGTAATCATTAGATTGCTCCTTTGCCTGCTGTTCTCACTGAAGCATATTCCATTGTCTACTAATACCTAGAACTTTTCCCTACACTTGTGTTCCAAATATCATCTGCCCTAAAATATTTTTTGCATAAATCTGACTATGACTTTTCTGTTTGCCTTAATAATTTTTAGTCTATTGTGTTTAGACCTATATGTTACAGTATAAAAAAATAATTCTGTAGTATTTGGGTAATTTTCTTTAATCTAACATATTGGCTATAAATGTAACTGTTTCAGATTTTAAGCACTTTGGCAAACACATTGTATTGCCACATCTTTTAGACAAATGCAGCTCACACTGGTGATACTCTATAAATTTAACAAATCTCTACAGCTTTGTTAGCACCTGTCCTTCAGTCTCATCTGTTCTTGGATTTGCAGGGAGAGAAGCATACACTTAGACCGCTGGGGAACCATGCCTGAAAAATATAAGCCTTTAAGAACAAAATCCACCTCAATTTAAGTACCATTCCAAAACCTGCCAACTGTATACTGATTGCTTGAATCATACCGAAATTGTTCAACCAGTCTTCTTCTAGCTAGGAGCTATTAGTTCTCTAAAAGGCCACCATCACACTGAAAATAATAAATTCTGTGATCAGCTGTCAGCTGTCAGCCATCAGCTTATTGCACACTAGAAGGCAACTATGGACTCTACCTCTTGTTTTAGATAGTTTCATGCCTCCAGGATGCTGGGTAACTCCAGAAAGATTTTCTTCCTCTAAACTCACCTCCTCTGGAGGAGACATTTTTTGGGGACTTCTCAGGTATACAGTCAATATTTCTTGAACCATAGAAAGCATGTATTTTATATGTCCAACGAGTTTCATCTGGATAGAGCTTATTCGCTGCTAGAATCAGCTATGTGCTATAGATTTTTTTCTGACCATTCATTCAGTTTTATTAATAGGGATTTTTTTGATGCCAGACACATCTTTTAATGCTTCTTCAAGCAGAAGGTTTTTACCTGGACAAAGCAAAAGCTGCTCTGAAGTTATGGTGGCAATGTCAGAAGAACATAACAATCTTTTTCCATTTTCCTTTTATTATGCAAATCAAGGAAGCCAAATAATTTCTGCATCTTTCCTAAACACTAAGTGGAAAAATGCATTCAGAGACAGATGGACTTCTCTACCCACATGGACATTTTGTCTCATCTCAGCTGCAAGCTGTTCAAGCCACTTTCCAGTAAGACCATTAGACCTCTTATCTGGCACTGCTTTCACTTATCTTCTGCATCCTCTAGTCCTATTCCAGTCTCTCTGCTCTATTATTTAATTTGGCAGGCAAACACACTCAGCTGGACCAAATACATTTTCTGGCCTCCCAGGCTTTATTGGCTGCCAGAATGTGAGTATATCCTTCAGCAAAGGAAATAAGAAGGACTTGCTGTATTAATGTATCTCATTCATTAATCCTCTGAGGAAAGATTTCTTGTTTCTTTCTGAAATAGTGAATTGTGACTCATTGACTTTTTCCATGTCCTAAACCAACAGTCATTTCTTTCTTTTAAAAAGCTGACCTAAGAGATTATAGCATATTGCTTTATAGCAACTTTAGGAAGTGGGAGCTCCCAGGAAAAAGGAGGCATTTCTGGAATACATAAGGAAGGATTTTATCAAAAAATCCCACAATGGCATATTACAGTATTTTTCTCATAGCTGTTTTACAGGATTTGACTAGATAGTATTTTTCAGCCATACAATGACCAAAATATATCCTCCTGCATTTCCTACTAGGTTTTCTTGCAAAGTTGGTCTAATCTGACAGTATCTCAGTAAAGAAATTAATTTAGTTGAAAACGTTTCACTGAAAAGCATCCTCAAACAGTATTTTTTCAGTCAGTCCGAATGATGAGCAATATTAAACTTTGCATCAGATCTTTTTTTGTTACATGAATATAAGGGGGTACATAATGTAAATACTAAATCTCTTCTGAAGATTTCAGGGATTGTAAATGCTATATTCACAGACACTTTTTCATCCACTATACAGCTACAGAATAACAACAAATATGCATACCTCAATTCATGTATGACATTTTGCACTTGTGGAGATACTCCCTACAGAAATGTTTCATATATATATTTTGGTTTGAATTTTTAAAATTCAGAATTATTTTTAAAAAATAATTTGGATAGATTACTTTTTGTGGTTTAACCCCAGCCAGCAACCAAGCCCCATGCTGCCACTTGCTCAGTCCCCCCACAGCTAGATGGGGGACACGATCAGAAGAGTAAAAGTGAGAAAACCCATGGGTTGAGATAAAGACAGTTTAATAAGTTAAGCAAAGGTGAAGGAAAAAAAGGAATTAATTTGCTACTTCCCATCGGCAGGCAGGTGTTTGGCCTTCCCTAGGGAAGCAGGGCTCCATCACACGCAACAGTTACTCGGGAAGACAAATGTCATAACGCTAAATGTCCCTCCCTTCCCTATTCTTCTGCCTGCTTACATATATACTCAGCATGATGCCATATGGTATGGAATATCCCTTTGGCCAGTTCAGGTCAGCTGCCCTGGCTGTGCACCTCCCAGTTTCCCTTCCCCTCCAGCCTTCGCGCTGGCAGGGACCGAGAAACTGAAAAGTCCTTGACTCAGTGTAAACATCACCCAGCAGCAACCAAAGCCATCAGTGTGCCATCAGTATCTCACACCAAATCCAAAGCACAGCACTGTGCCAGCTAATAAGAAGAAAATTAACTCTATCCCAGCTGAAACCAGGACACTACCTCATCTACAGTGTTTATTAAATTGCTTCTGTTTGCGTGCAACTAACTTTCATGTAAAACTAATGCATTAAAAGCATGGCAGTTTAAAAATTGCAGACTGTTATTCAAGCACAGCTCGAAGTCTCTATCAACTTCTATCAGTATGGTGCCTGAATATGGAAATATATATTTACGAGACAAATATCTTTTGAGTCTGAACTGTGGGTTGCCATTATCTAGCATATTGGTCCATGTATATTTTAATACTAGACAGGAGAAGAAAGTATTATGACATCTGATAAAATCAAAATACTAGTGAATCTCATTTAGGAAGGGGGACTTCTTCTGCCAAGGCAATATCAAAATCTGTTGTGACATTTTGAAGGGTAATAGTAAGAGTCACATTGTGGTAGAAGTGTGTCTCCCACAGCTATACGGAACAAAGGAATTAAAATCAACAAAGTAGCAAAAATAACACTTATTATTTGCAAAAGGTGGCTAATGCTAACTTCTTAACTACCTATAGCCCTTGTTCCAAACCATAATTAGAAAGGTTCATGAGAAGCTCTGTAAATTAGTACTGAAACTAATGTGGTTACATGGCCTAATAGTACCTGGAGACTGGTTTATACCAGTCAGGTAGCCTGGCAGGCAGCATCCTGTCCTCACCATCTTGATGCATTGCAAGCTCCATTCTTCCCACTTACACATATAAAGATGAAACTGGTATTCACTGGTTTAATTGCCATTTAATTGTGAAGACTTTCCATACAAACTCATTTACCACTAGATGCCAGTAAAGGTCAAACAGGCTGCACAGGAGGCTGAAAGCCACCCATAGACAGCTTTGTACTCATAGTTGCTTCCCATGATGTCCAGAAGATGAACATCTCTAAAGCGGAGGGTAGGCGGGCAGAAGTCACACTTCTGTTGTACTTGGCTATGAAGTGGATGAAGCTAACCACACCATCAGATGTTTAATAAAAAGTCACAATGTCTGGAGTTGATTTAGAGAATTATCAAATTCCTCTAAGCTATACAAAAACTAATTATAGGAAATATACCAGGGAATTCCTGCAGGATCACAGCTTCTGAAGAAAATTGTTCCACTGGGATGGAAGGAAGCACAAGAAAAGTGTAACTGAGACAGCAGCCAACTCCTCTGCAGCCTGTGCTAAGCCACAAAAGAGTAAAAAGAGTGTGTAAAAGATGGGTATGTAAAAATTCCCAGCATAATAAGATCAAGGACAGTTATAAGGAGATGCTTTGAAGTCCTGATATAGGTCTGTAACTGCTAAGAAACACTTCTGCTGGCTTTGAGGTGAGGGAGATGAGGTTGAGTTGACAGGACAAAAGAATGGAGCTAATTTGTATGTCAGGTTTTCTTTGTCCCCCAAAGCTCCTGCTTCATTACTTTTTATTTTAATGGGATATTTATATACATGCATATATATATATATATATATAATTTATACTGTCTTAAAGTTGGACTGTATCTAGCAATCCTAACTCTCCTGCAGAGGGTGATATCAAATGATATTGTCCAAGGACAAATTAAAGTGAGGAACAATCCCACCAGTGAATCTTCCTTTGGTTAAGCCATGACGTTCTTCAGAAACACATGGTTTGTTGTTTCTGGTTTGTCTGATGCACCAGAAGAGCTTCGGCTGGCTACAGGCATCTTACTGTTCCCCAGCAATGGTTAGAGTCACACTCAGCAAAAGGAATCTGTGGCCAGTGTCTTTTTCTGTGTGCCCAAGTCTTCAGTTTTTCGTTGTCCCATGCATGGGATACTCTTGTGGGAAATTGATTTTTGTTGGAATTTGGGATTTAGGACATTACTTTTGTTGTTTAATCTAGCTCAAAGGCTAAGATAGTTAATGTTGATGCCATCAGTGACCTTTTATATGTTCAAACTTGTAAATAATTTGGGGTTGTTTACATGCAAAGGCAGTAGGCAGAGGTTGGAAGTATGACGAATGTTTATCAAATGATTAAGTGCACCACCATTTTGAACAAATATAAGAAATTCTGTCCCCCATGAATTCTTCTCAACTAAGCTGGCTTAAATACAGCCAATCCTTTTTTAGGATATATTCTTTATGAAGTATAAAACTCCATGTCTGTAAATGTTTCTTTGTATGGACAGTGAAGCACTGCAAAGCAGTATTCAGTGTTATTAGCTGTTACTTTACTGACTGGCTTACATTTCAGTGGAAAAGACTTACCATCATAAAAAATACTGTGATTGGTGTCAGTTGTCATGCCTTGAGCATGTTGGTTTGGCAATTAACTGAAATATGTAGTAAATGAGCAAATTCATTTTTGCAATGTGAAAAAAGTGTTTCATAGATATATATTTTGTGTTGTTTGTGTCAGAGACAAATATGCAGATTATTTCCTCAATTTCCTTGGTAAATGTGTAGTAGTTTTAGGACATGCTTGAATAACCTGTCTGTACAAGTCAAAGGAGCAGCTGATCAAATATGAATGCGTGGGTAGTTTATAGCGGTGATGGTTAAGGTTCTCTGTCATAGGCTAGCATAATCTCCAGCAGCATGGCAATCCAGTACACTCATGTAAACGTCCTGTCTGCGGATTGATACGTGCAGACTGTTCTGCCTCCCTGCACTTCAGGTAATGAAATTACAACCTGGAATTGCTGGTCAGGCAGAGCCCAGAAAAACTTTGCTTTGTGGTCTGACAAGACCAGTGGGTTGTGATTTAAAAGGGAGAGATGGGAATAAACCTCTCATGGAGGCACCCAAATCACCACTTACCTGACAGCACATGTAGAAAGAAGGAGAGGAAATGGGTACCAAAGATCCTGAATAATGGTACTAATCACACAGACTGAAGATGAGGAAAGATTCAGCATGTCCAGAATTGGAAAGTGAGTTGTGGCAGGGAGCGTCTGCAAGGAACAAACGTTTCAATGAGAATATGCCCTCCTTACTGTTATATAAATGCAAGAGGTGCTGTTAATCCAGAAGCGAACAGTATTTGCTGAAAATTCTTTTCACCCAGGACCGCTGGCTGGCTGGGAACTGGGAAAGGAAATACCTTGGGAAAACAAAACTAAAAAGTAAACAGTAATCAAGATTTGCGTCCTTTGATTAAGTATTATTTTTTTATTATTACTTTGTGTTGTTTCCTTTCTTGTTCTTAACATTTTGTTTTTAAAGATGGGAAAGTTTGAAAAATGCACCAACCTCTCAAAAAACTTTTTAGTTTGGGGGGAAAATAAGGAGAAAAAATATATTTTATTTCTGTCCAAGTGGGGCTAAAGATACAAATTGTCTCCATGCACAGGCTGGTCTTTTATTTCAGTGCTTTGGCACAGGACATTATATGTAATAAGGGTTATTTGGAGCTTTGTGGCATTTGACCTGGTTGCATGTAGCAGAGATATCAAGAACACGCCTGTTGTTTTGTCTGTTCAACAAATTACTTGGTATTGGCAAAAAGAAGGGTAAACACAGCTAAACAAATTTCATATTCAGCACCCAAAACCTTTTACATCGTTGGGGGGAAAAAGGGTATATGCTGCTGTTGCTTCTCATTATGGCTCTTCTGTTTGGAGACATCAGCATGACAATCTACAGCTGAGTAAAGGCTCCTGGCATGTCTAACCACTTTTACCAAATCTACCTGCAAAGCCTGTTGCTGTGGGCCCATGTATTATCTGTACCTGTGCCACTTCCAGTGCATAACACAGTCATGTGTGGTCACTGTCAGATTTCTTCAGCTGAAGAGCTTGTGTTTTGTGCTTTTTCAGCCACTGCTCCAATTGCTGACATATCACAGAGCTGTGTCAGGTGGATGCACTGTTCCTGTCTGTATCTGTATTACTGTTACAGCAGCTTGCAGGCAGCGATTTGGGGCCACATTTCAAGCCATGTGCTTGCTGCCTTAAATTAAAGCTGGATACCAGACATGAGAGGGTGTATGCTAGCACCCTGAATAGCAGAGTGGAAAAATCTTTTCCATGTTGCAGTCTCTGCAGATTCCTCCTCTTGGTGCGTGAGAATTATCTCAATCTGATGGGCTGACATCACCAGTCAGCCAACCAAAAGTGGTTCCAAGAGTGTCGACTTAAGGAAGCATGAGACCTGTAAGGAACTTGCCACAGCCCTTCAGCACCAGATGGGGCATATATGGGTTCTCAAACAACCTCTGAATTATACAGCTGTTTCTCACAGTGGTCTTTTCAAATACAAAGAAATAAATTTCCTCCATATAAAATAGTATCAACAAGATATCAATATATATTACTAGGTTAAGGGACCATGTGTGCTCTTTTCTTCCTAGTGTAATGAGGTCATACCTTCATTGCAGAGAGTTTGGCAGATATTTTTATACAATTGCAACTTTGACAATTACAAGCAAAATAGAGTTTAAGGTGGTACTGCCTTCAAAGCACCTCAACAACTGTCTCAGAGGAGGTAAAAGAACTCTCTGAAAAAATAAAAGAATAGACTATTTTATGCCTCTGGAAAGAAACAGCAAATCACCCTCACACCTTATTTTAGTTTCTGTGATTACAGCAAAGTCATGTGTTGATATTGTGTAATGGTTGTCCTTTAACTCTCATAAAGAGCTCAGGGGTGTGCAATGAGAATGAACTGCAATCTAAAGAATGACTTATACAGAAGGACCAGAGGAATTAGGTTCATTTTGTCTATAAAAGAAATGAGGAGGAAAGATGGGCTAACAGTCTTCACATATTCTAAAGGAAACTGCCAAAGAAGAATAACAAAGTATGCTCCTCGTTCCCTAAGAACAGAACTAGCGGTAATAAGCATAAATTGGAGCAAGGAAGATTTATATTAGACATTACAAAAAAGCAATACCAACCGTCTGATGGTTGTTTTCTAGAATAGATTGCCCTGAGATTGTGAATTACTATCACTCTTTGGTCTTAGGAACCAGTAAGATGGTCACCTTTCACGAATGGTTCAGAAGCAGCTGATCTTGTCTTTGGGTAGAGGGGTACAAATTACATGAGTTGCAATGTCATGTCTAGCCTTACTTCATATGATTCCAGAGCTGGCCTGGTCAGAAGCTGCAGAAGTTGGCGTAGCATGTGCTGTCAGAGAAGCTGACACTGTATGCCTGTCAGTATAGCGTACCCGTTGTAGGATAGCTGGCATCTAGCTGGCAAGTACTGCTGGCTCAGTATATCTGTCAGCTCCCATATATAATATGGCAAGAATTTAATATTTAATTCATTTGCTAAAACATTGCACGAGAGGCAGAGAGAGAGGAGGAATAAACGCTAAGAGGACAGGCAAAGGTCTTCATGGTCCTGTTAACATTATTCACATTAGGAAATCTTAGACCAAGTCAGTTGTATGAAGTGGCCTGACAGAAGGGATTAAGTTTTCCAGCTGAAGAGTTTGTTCCTGCCTATCTTGGTGTAGAAAAGTTTCAATTGCTTACTGGCTTGTCAGTAAATACAGTAGTGGAAAGGGTTAGTATGGGGCAGCCACTGGCAATTTGTCCTGCCCAGCAGCCTCCTTAGCGACCACCTTCAGCATGAGAAACTTTCATACCTCACATGTAAGGAACAGGGAGGAGCTTGGCTGAATTTAAGCTAGAGGCTGAATTAGGATGCAAGGGCCTGCTGTCATCAGAGCTCGTTCATCCCTCCCCGTTTTGCACAGCTTGGACAGCCTGCTGTGGCTGTAATATCCCAACAGATACAATTCTGTCATTCAAAGGAGCTTTTTTCTTTTAGTGCTGCTACTGTGGTGTCTAACCCAGCCTCAGTGGCAATTGCCTTGATGACACTAACAGCATCACTCACATACCTTGATTCAGACAGAACTGTAAATTGAGGTATTCACTCATGCATATTCAACCGACTAACAGAGTTTCTACTCAGTTATTTATTTGTAAACAACTAACACAAACACAATAAAAATGAAACTAATTTAATATTTCAGTTTTTATCCTCAACTGACTACCATTTTGCATTTCATGCCAATGAAGTGAAAACAGAAGTCTCTGTGTCAGCAAAAGCTGGAGGTGTAACAGCACCAGGGCTCCCCAGAGGGAAGAAGATTCAGAAGCTGCTGTTAAAGCATTTGGGAAAGCAACTGACAGAGGTCTTTCCTGGCTTCTCCCTTCTCTATTTTGTTATATAAAAACCTCACCTGAGTCATAACCTTCAAACCAGAGACCCTTTAAACACCACAAAAAACATGACAAAGGTCACTCTAACATGTACACAATCAGTCTGTGCTGACTGTATGTACTTTCATACATATTCAATGTCTTGGGTCAGAACTGAAAAATCTAGATTTCTTATGCTGTATATATATATTTAAATGTGTGTGTGTGTGCATATTTATATTTACACATATGTATACATATAAACAAAAAGAGTATGCATGACATAAAGCAAAATTTTCTAGTCATGGTTAATTTAAAACTGTACACATAACTATACAGTTCTGTATATAAAAATTGTATGTATATACATACACAAAATGTAATAAAATATGGAAGCTGACACCTATCTGAACACTACTTTTCTTCTGGATTAGCGTTACTTCCAAACATTGTTCGGTGGATCCAGCCTCAGAAAGAGCTTCACCTACTTTCATGGGACTTTTTGGACGAGTCAATGAAGTATGGTTACTCATTTTTTAAAAACAATAAAGTCTATACAAGGGCCTGCTCTGCTTTTCTGTCCACTCTGGGGTCTTCTCCAGTGCTATAAAAATCAGCTCTACCTTCAGCCTAAATATTGGATCATATTGCTCATTTAGCCATTTTACTTGACAGTTAGAGGGACAGGGAAGCTGGATCATATTTTTTTCAAGCACTTTTCTCATTGAAAAACACACTTCTGGGACTACCAACAATCACTTTACATTTAGGTCAGCATCTTCTTATAATTTTAGCCAAAAAGCAAAACTTACAAAATCCTGTTTGAATAGAGTTCATGTTGGGTTGAAATAAAAAGTTCAGAAATATTGAAACCAACTGCCAGTTCCAGCATGTTTCATTCCAGCCACTTGTGATAAAATGAAAGACACAAAGCACAAACTTAATAAAGTATGGACAGAAATGAGGGCTATTGCTTTTGAGCAATAGCTCACAGAATAGAGGGGGTGGAACACAGGTATTCAATTCACTTTTTGCTTCAAATCCAACCCTGGTAGTGTTCCCAGAGCTGACCAGCATAATCTTCTGTGTGGCCAGCACTCATGCTCTGTTAGTGGATGCCACCATACTTTGCAGTCCCCAGCTGCCGCATCTGCCCTTGCTGCCAGTGGTTGCCTGTAAGGCTTCTGAGATCCTTCTGAGACAGTTTCTGGCATTGCCTTCTGTGCAGAAGGATGGTTTCTGCAGGCAAGCTAAGCTCAGAGTGAATGCTGACTGCTTGCAAGGACAGTATGAGCAGCCAAGGTGATTTTTGTCTGCCTAAATCTGTCATGTATATGTACACATTTGAGTTGTTCATTCTAGGTTTCCATTATAACCAAAGGAGATAAATAGTCATATCCAGGACAGAGTGTACCTTAATTGTCTCATGCTTGAGTACATATCTATAATAGATTAATTCACCCTATCTAATGTCATTTCTCCCTGTTGACTATAAAGGGAATGTAGGTGACTAGTGCAATACACAATTCTTTCTTGTTAAAAGCTGGAGAGATGATTTGTATCTCACCCCAGATCTGGACTCCACTGTGGGGTTCTAGCAGCCCTGGTAACAATCTGACCAAATACCATTTTGATATCCACTTGTTAAGGCTCACTCTCTCCTAACCACCAGGCTCTGAACACCGGACACAGAAAGGATGGGGAAAAATCTCCAATTTACAAGTTAGTGCGGTTACTTTTTGCACTATAATTCAAACTCTAGAGGACTTGTTTGCATCTGCTGCTCTTGACCAGCCACATGGTCCCAAAAGATATTAGTTTAAATGATATAAATCAGGAAAGATGGCCGATGATTCTTCTAACTTAATTCTGTCCTGACACTGGGATAATACAAAACCTGATAAGATCAGCAGATCATAGAGCACTACTTTGGGATGTAGGTGTTATGTTTGAGCACTTGTCTTCTGCTATGGGTCTAATATTTTAAAATGGAGCCATTAATGTAATTAAGGTTAAATCCCAGACAGGAATAAGTAAACAGAGGGATTGTTTACTGGTCAACATCCTTGACCAGCCTGAGCTCTCCTCTAGCTATACATATACTGCAAAGTGGATGGGGCACACTTCAGGGGGAAACCTACACCTTATTTATCTGAGGAAACAAGTGGCTATGGGTTCAAAGCAGAGGAATAATAGTGTTGTGAGAGGCTAGTTCAGAAAGCTTGATCCACAAAATGGGAAAGAGCTGACTGGGAAAGGGACCACTTTGAAACTGAATTCAGAACAAGCAGCTGGTAATTATTTGGTAAGACTGGTGCAACTGTCAGCCTTAAAAGAAAAAGCCCTCAGACATGAACTGAAAGCATGTACCAAAAAAATGTAGAAATGATCATATTTTGTATTTAAATGATCTTGTTGCTGAATTCCAGTGAATTCTATTTCAACTACAGACAATCTGGCTTTTCTTCTTTTTTCCCGAATTGACTCTTTATAGGATTTGGGAGCTGGTTTTTTTTTTTTTTTTTTCCTTGTTTCTATGGTATTTATTATCCAACCATTTGCTTTCTATTCTGGGTTGAGCACAGAATGAAAAGCTTGAGTGCTGGGGCTAGATTACTACTTGCTGTAAATCAGGACAGTAGTATCAACTTCAGTGAAGTCACTGTTTATTTATATCATCTGACCTTTGAAATTTGTAGAACATTATGAAGAAACCTTGGAAAGGAAGTCCATTGGTTTGTTAGGCATCTTTGTGTTTATTTGTATTGACTTTCAAAACAAATGGACAGTATAAAGCAAAAAACATACTACCAGAATTCAGTCACTTAATGTGTTACAATGGAGAAGGGAAAATCAGGACAGGCTGGACAGCTCCAGGCTTACTGAACAAATGGTAAACGCAAGAACACAACGATGTTTTTGTTTTCACAGAATTTACAGATATCTTAAACATTTTTATCCCTTTTTAATGGAAGATGTAGGACCTACAAGTTAGGTGCTACAGCACTCAGCATAGGTAGTATATCTTTCATATGCATTTATGCCCACATCTGTGGAAACGTACTTCAGTGATTTGCACTATTGCAGACTAAAGCAGTGGTCCTTGTGTGTGTGTGTGTGTTTTTTAACCTCCCCTCCTCAAAAAATATAGTCTGAGAGATTTCTTCTTAGAGACATGCTCAAATGGACAACTTGCCCACCAATGTGCTTATTTACCACTATGTGAACTGCTTCCCATTCGTGATGTTATAACATCCCTATGGCAACTGCAGCACTTGCTTACATGGGAAAGGCATTTTAGGAAAGTATTGAATTTATTTTTAGCTTCTTTTAGTGAAATCTAGCAGCTGGAAATGAAGTGAGCCAACACCATGATACTAGCCAGGTTTTGTAGGAGAACAAACTACTAGTTTTGATCATACTATTTTCATTATTGCTTAATTATTTCTTTACTGTGCAGAATACTTAAGTCCTCTCTCTGCCCTTTTTCAGCCATTAAAATCAATGTAGATTTTATCAAAGGGCTGATTAAAATTGAAAATGGAATTTAAGGTGTTGTGATACCACCATCATAAATATTTTTATTCTGATGTTTATTATTGACCCTAACTCCAAGATGCTTGGTCATAGCAACAATTGAAAATCATAATTAAAATTGTGATACAATGATTAATTGCAAAAAAAGTTATATGAATAAGGAAAATTCCTTGTTTTGTGAAAACAAATATAAATTTCTTCAGCTTGGGACTGCCTCACAGAATTGTATGTATAGAATCAGCAATAATGGACAAAAAAAAAAAAAAAATCTCTTCAGAGGTCACTTTTCCTTTTCTGCTTGCAGACAAAAAAGAAAATCAAAACTATATTCTCTCTTCATTGGATATTGTGATAAAGGGAGAAGTAATGACACAAGTTAATCATAAACTTCACAGCCCATCAAAAGCAGAAGGTTTTATGCTTAGAAGTTCATGCTTTATTAATGTTAGAAAAGGAACTCCCCTTTAGTCTTGCAGTAACCTGAAAGAGTACCATTACTAAAATGACCAGCTTGCAAATCACAATTTCAGCCAATTTCCTCTCCTGCCACCCATAGTAAGCCACCTTTTGTAGAGGAATGAAGGCAGTGGGTTGATTGACATTGATAACATGCAGCTGTGGCCTTGCTTCAAAGGCCATGTTGATTGACATGGATGATGTGCAGCTGTAGCTCATTCCTGCTAAGTAGTTAAATAGCCCTGAGGAGTCTGGGGGTGGGAGGTCTGGAGGGAGGAGGAGCTTGGAGAAGGAAGAACCTGGACTTAGCAGAGACAAGGAGCAGCGTGGTTTGGCCTTGGGAGGAACCAAACAGTGTGGACAGTAGAATCTGATTCACAGTAAAGCCTTTTTGTTGTTTGTGCTGTGACAATTGGTGCCCTGCGTGAGGCAAACTGATTTGGACTCAACCTGCACTAACCTTTCACACATATTTGTGGTTTACCTCTCTTTTTTCCCAAGCGCTGCAAGTATATTTCTTGCATCCTATTCCACAGGGAAACTTGTGAATGCTGTGTAAGCTAAACTGCTTTCCTGGAAAACAAATTAATGTGCCTTCATAGGGAAGGAGGCAGATACTGAAAAACAATTGTCAGACACTGTGGTAGGTGGTGCTGTAATGCTACAAAGTTAAAAGCATACTCCTGGTTGCTGATTTTATGTCTAGGTAAGAGCTGAAGATGCAGTGTAGCAATCAGACAGAGGAAGGTCTAGGCTCCTGCATCAAGTGTCATAAGTGGTCTGAGCACTAAGGTTTTAGGCAGCCCACAAGGAGGAGGAAGGAGAATATGTCTGAAATCCTTTTTCATGGATGAACATAAAAAAACCTCCTGTGGCAGCAAGTTCCAAAAGTTTGATACCTGCTGTGCAAAGTACTTTCAGCTATTTTAATCTCACTTCCTACCAGTGTCATCGAGCGCCCTCTGGTTCCGGTATTATGGGATTTGGTAAATGACAGTTTTGAACTCACCTTACCCTCTGCCTTCATGAATTTCAGACCTCAGTCTGTCATCCCTCATCTTTCTCTGCTCTGAAGCAGAGCCCCTGACCTTCAGTCTCTTCTCAGAAGATGGCAGCTCCATCTCCCAATCATGCCTTGTCACTGGCCTTTGGTTTCCACTTTTCCTCCTGGATCCCTGAGTCTTGATTTTTATTTTACACCTCAACAGACTAACTTCAAGAGGAAAGCTAAAAATTTGTGATCTGACCCCCAGGATGTGGTGGTGAAAGTACTGTTTCGGAAATGGCAGAATAGGAAGGATTCTTAAGGGCCTCCAGCTTCCTTACAGAGGTTCTCATTTGTAAGCCACATGGCAATCCACTTTTCATCTTCTTCAAGACAGCACCCAGGATGCCTGCTCTGTGCATCTTCAATGACCTTCATCAAGAGCTGACTGAGCTGTCCAACAACATATGCAAGTTTTTGTGTCAATTTGGATGTTTAGCATATCTCAGACACTCAATTAGATACAGATTTTTTGAGCCTTTTTCCTGAATTTAAGACCAACATGCTTCTTAACCCACATGAATGCATCATTGAATGCTTGGCAGCATGCTCAGAGCTTTGCTTATTGTGCATAAAATAACCATAATGATTTCATATACTTGAATCTTAAGAATAAACATTTTTTTTTCTTCTCTAAGCCTCCTTTATGTATAGATTTAGTGTGTTTCATAATGCTTTCAGGGTTTTTTTGGCAGCTGTGCTCCAGAACATGTTTGGCATGAACACTTATTTCTTGGCAGGAATACAAACTTTTATTAGGCTATCTATATTATTTCTTTTCAGTTGTTCTGGTTTACTATATAAATGTGTGTGTCCCTCCCAGTTGTCTTTCAGTGGATTGTAGTCAAAATGCTTTACTTCTTGCATTAACAGGCAAGGAATTTCCATGCTCATATTTTGCTTTGCATTCAAAGATCTCCACATTTGTCTCCTCCAAGTGCTTTTGTTCATAAAGTGTAAGAAAGACAATGCTGAGAATAGCAATTTCTTTCACAACTAAATTAGCCCAATAAACTTTCTCTCTCTACTTTGATCTTCTTCTGGGAGTATATATTACTGGTGAATAAAAAAGGTCTGATTTTCTCTTGTCTGTTGATGGCTAATTTATCTAGAAAATCAGAAGACGCTCTATTGTATCAGTTGTACTGATAGTATTGGGAAGTAGATCAGTAAATATTAGGAAATGAATGAAACCATTAATTCACATACATAAATACATTATCACTTTTGATGTATTTTATGTTAATATGTCATATTGTCCAATGGGAGATGTAGTTGTCTTTCTGGGCACTATATGTTATATGTATGTAGTAACAGAGTGCAGAAACTCAAAACTAGTTGTGCTAATTAAAAAGAAAAAGGTGGATCTGTTTGCCCTTTACCTGTCTTGTGGACCCTCAGTCATACTTCACAAGATCTAAAAAACCCACATCTTCAATACTGGGACTCCTTAATCCAGTTCCTAAAATGTAGCTGGGAATTATACTTAACATAATTTCCTTAAGAAAATATCAGGTCTCATTTACTTGTTTTTGCCTTGGACTTTCTCTGAGGGGTTATTAGTTTCCACTTCTCCAGAGTTTATTGAAATCTGTCTTCTTAAATCTTCTGGGTTTATCAGTTTTTCATTATTTTTCTTCCTACTTCAGTGATTTAGGATCACCATCGCTTAAGTTGCATTCAGTCTTTTTCAGTTACTCTGTAGTGAGGAGAAGAAGACACTCTTCTATAGCATCATTTACTTTCTCTATAAAACCCTCAGCTCATTCCATGCGTATACTGAATGGGTTTTAAATTCCTCTTCTAACACATGCCTATTTAACATTCCTACAAAACCACTTAGTCTTCTGATTCAGAGAATTTTGCTCCATCTTTACAAAAAGTTATCTCCACCTTGGCTCACTTGGCTTGAATCACCATAATCCTTAGTACAATATACTTGTCATCTTTTGCTGTTATGCATCAGCTGTATTTGGCTTTAACAACATTCTGGACTTCAGAGCAAATATGTGTCTCTGAGCTGGATGAAAGCACATCTTCCCATTTTTAGTTTCTGACTTTTTATATTAATATAAATATTGATTGTATTGGTTTAAAATGTTATGTGGTTCAATTTTTAGACCAATATTAATAAATATAGAATATCCATTTATATGTACTATATTTATTATTTCATTTTCTTACATTTGTTAACATTGATAAAAACAAATTGTGTATTATGAACTATGCATGTGTATTACACCATGAACTGTGCATTATGCCAGATAAGTCATACTGTTGATAAAATAGTCAAGCTTCTAGATCTAATTATTTATACTTCAAGTTTCTTGTCTGTAGACATCTAACGTACTCAGCAAACTGATTTTTCTGTGGTTTGAGGGATATTTTTTTGTCATGTCTAAAACAGCTAGATTCCCTTCTTTTTCTTTTTCTTTTTTTTTTTTTTCTCAATCTGAACTGCTGTAAATTTATGCCAACTACTAGTCTGATTTGTCCAGCCTCTTCTATTAATAGTGGCTACTTTTCATTCCTAGTTAACAACTATGTATTCAAAGCTGAATTAAAATCATCCTCATTAAGGAACAGATATACTTTTCAACTATCCTGACCAACTCAATAACAGTGAGGTAATACAACAAGAAGTCTTTTCAATAATGGTAAAATAAAAAAGATAACAGACTATATTATGAGAAACAGAATTTTATTTGTGAGAAATGAGTCATTAATTTCTTTAAAATTCTTTAAAATTTGTAATAGAGAAATTGAAAATTGTTATATAGAGCTGTGGAATAATTGTGGGAGATCATAAGGCAAAAAGTTAGGGGATGAAATTACAATGGAATATATATTAAGAGGATTAATTTTAACCATGAAAAAACAATTGTGTAATATGGTCTAGCTGTATATATTCCTCTGACAGTTAACACAGAAGAGTAATCACCTCTGCAATTTATATCCTCCCATCCTGAGATACATAAGTGTTGTGAATCAGTCTCTGAAACTGCCTATCTTTCTTTCTTAACTTCAGAACTAAAACCATAGGATGAACAGCTCAGGCTGCATGCTAGCTTTTAGACAGCTAAAATTAGGTGGGATTAGTCTGGCCTAGTTAGCAGCTTGGAGCAAAGGAAAAAAAACTGAGCTGTTCTGCAACAGGAGAAATTACAAGTAGGGAAAGAAACTGGAGGTTATATGAAGAAACTATGATAAACAAAGCCGTATGATAAAAATACCGCTTTCCATAAGAGAAAACAAGTGCAGATTCAGTGCCAGATAAGGAAATTCCAGTGGAAATTGAAGACCCAGGAACTGGAGAGACCAAGACAGTTTGTACATGCTTGAAATGAAGTAAGGACATAGCAAGAAATGTGGAATCATCAACATGGGTTGAAGCATGTTGCAGGCAACAGCAGTTTTGTATGCAAAAGTGGGAAGCAGGGACAGGAAGAATGTGTGGGTGGATACAGGAGTCCATATACTAGGGTACCAGGACTTGGTTTGGTTTTAGAGAAGGGATAGAAAAGATGGGAGAACTAGGGAGGAGTGATAGGAAAACAGCAGTGAGAAACTACAGAAGGGAGAATTTCAAAGGCTTGAAAAAATGAATCCTAGAGGACTAAGGGCAGAATAGATCAAGGTAAAAGAGAGGAGGTGACATGAAACAGAGGATTTGGACAGATAGACAATGTCACGTACGTACAGAAGGACTGAAAAAGAGTGTGAGGACAGTCTGTGGCATAGACAGGAGCCATTTTGACCTTGGGCAACTGCGGAATGTTGTCTTTGGGAAGAAAAGATTTTTTCAGGTTTCAGTATCAAAGAATTAGTAGTTGAAGGCATCAGATAAGAACTGCCTCCCTTTTCAGAAAAATAGAATTGCTTATTTTCCAGCTGAAATCCAAGATATTTTAGCAAAGATATTTTGTTGTTAAACACTTCTGCGGTTCTCACAAAATTATTACAAATTGTATTATATTTTCATTAGGAAATGCAATTTGTAGTGATTTGCTATTGAAAACAACAGATTGACTTCTTATCTACTCCTTTTTTTTTTACTTTTTACTTTTTTTTTTTGTAATTTTACTTTTTAGTCTTAGAGTACAATAATAATTTATTAAGCTTCCCCCTTCTCTCTTCTTCCAAAAAATGTTAAGAGAGCCATGATCTAACAGTCATGTTTTTGCCTTGATTTCTCATGTATTATATGTTTTAATATGTGCTACTGTACTTAGGACAAAATTAGGACACAAACATCAATGATAAAGATATTATTGTTACATTTATAAAAGAAAAAATACAGCAAATGGAACATGATTTTTTTAATTTCTCTTTTCCAGTAAGAAGGTGTTTTGCATAAGTACTGAAGCAGGACCTCAATCCTTTTCTATCAATGAGGCTACAGGATTATTCTATTGGATATTAACTCTGAAGATGATCTTTACGGAGAAGAGTTTTCAAGGGTACAAACTGGATTTCAGCTGCCAAATTCTTGTTGATCCTTAGTAGAAACTGAGTACAAACCCAGTCCCTTTACTTTTAAAAAGCTTCCTAGTTTCTGCATCTGTGTGTATGTATGTTTATATACAAATACATATATATGTGTGTGTGTGTATACATATATATATATATAAACGTGATACCTTCAAATAGCTATGGGAAAACCAATATCTCAGTCAATCAGGAAAATTATTGTTATAAGAATCACATTTTCCTTTTGACCTTGAGTTGAAGTAATATGGATCTAAAAGCAAGAACAAGGACATTTTAAGGCATAAACTTCAAAGGATTTATTTAATACTAATAAAAGTAATAGGCAAATGACTGCCATCTATCATGAGCAGAAGATCTAGTTTCCTCCCCAGATTATATCCATTTGGAAAACAACTTGGGACACAATCAGCTCAGGCTATGAGAAATTTAGCCAGACAGCTACTTGCATAACTTATTTGGCATGCATTGTTTTTGTGATTTTGTATATATTGAGATTGGATTTTCAGTACTTTTAGGCAATATGCCATTTAATTTTCTATATAATAACCCCTAATACCTGGAAAGGAAATTGAGAGAGATATTAAAATTTTTCTGCTTAGTAAAATGCTGTTTCTGGGTAAAATTTTCAAATATCTGTCAGGGCAATTGCTCCTGGTCAGAGGGGTAGGACACGAGGATTTTTCCTCTCAACATGTAAGATTCTTAATTAACATTTCTGTCTTGTCTAAAATAACGTATCTTTTTCTGCCCAGCTAGTGGCTTCTATTTTAGCTACTTGGAGATACAGTGATGTGATTTCACAATCAGTGCACTTTAAGAAGCAATTCATTTAAGTAACAGTATGAACCTTTCACATGAACATATGACATTCAGTCTAATTCTGAGTATTAAGTAAAAAATAAATAAAAAACATTGGATGCTGGAATTGGGAAGCAGAATTTCAGATTCTATAACATAATTAACTTTAGGTCCCTTGGCCATTGATCTCTTCAAAATGTACTGAGAGTTCATTCCTGAAAAGAAAAGTGTTTCTATTGTCTGGTGTCCTACTTTTTGCGCAGCCTAACTGAATGAAATAGTCTAAAATGGAAACCAGCTATTCCTAGAGAGCAGAGGGGAAACATACTAGATTGCTGTCAGGCGATGATTTTAATGATGTTAAAAAGAACTTTTAATGTCATGAGTAGCGATATGGTTGCAATTAAATTTTCCACACCCAACCTCCCCTCCCATGGACTGTCAGATTTTCAGATGAGTGGTGGCTTAAAGTTCCTGAAAAACTAGCTATTTTCTAGCTTTTATTTCTATGACTTCCATAAGAGCAGATTCAAGCTGGGTGAACTCAGCAAGTTATTTACAGTAAAAGAATTCTGGTTTTATGGCATGTGTATGTGTTTGGACTGACAGACTTTTGTGCTCTTTGGACTTTTTTATACATTGTATTCCAGAGAGCCTTGAGAAATTTTTTTCCATCATAGGCCACAGAGATTAATCTAGATTACTTGTGTTGGGTTAAATAAACCTTTGATGAAATTACTCAGACGTTAATAAAATCTCCTTCAAGTGATCACCTGTGGCAGTATCAGAGCAAAAATTAGTAAGGTAATTAAAATGTACTTTTCACTAGAATGTCAAAAGGTATCACTCAATGAATTTTTTTAGTTGTTGGAATATTTCTGTCCAAATGGCATGAACAATTTTGGGTAAAGACACCTAGATACATGGGCTTTCTGCTGATGAAGACTGCCAATACTTTTGTCCAGAAAAACAGAAGTATGGTATGATCAAAGTGGCATTGTGTAATCCTTGCTTTAAAAATAATCTCATAGCATTGACAGATTTATGAACTAACAAGTAATATCAATTTTTCTGTTCCTAAGAGAGCAATTTGAGGATCTAAAAGCCATGAATTTGCTTCATCCATATCAATCTTTTTTCAACCGACTACATGAGCAAAGAATTAAAGAATGCAAAAAAGGAATGGAAATTATTCTGACTTTTGGGGCTTCGGTGCCAGGCACGGCGACAAGCTCTTGTTTGTTCACAGAAGTGCAGTGACACATAAATGCCTGATGCTTGTCTCTTCACAAGGCATTTTAGCTCCTCAAAAAGAATATTCCAAAGCATTTTTTTAACCCAAGGATGCCAGCATAGATGATGGAAATTACTGAGAAATGTAGTATTGACAAAGAAAAAAACAGTTCCGTGATACCTACTTTTCTTTAAGCCAAAACAGAGGTTCAGCAAGAAAAGTGTTGTGTATGAGTTATACAGAAAAGAAGAAAAAAAACCAAACCACCAAAACCAAAAACCACTGCCTTGTGAAAACTAGAAGCGAGAGAAGTGGGGAAAGACAAAAGAGACAGACGAGTGTGTTAGGACTCCGAGCACCCCAACAGGCTCTGCAGCCTCCTCCTGCACCTAGGAGGCTGGCTGTGCATGTCCTGAGATGGTACCTCCAAGCAGCCCTGCACCATCTCCTGGGAAAGAGTGGCACGAGGATGACAGCCAGGCCGTGGCTGTCCCCAGCCATTGCTACCACCCCTGCCCTGCTCATTTTGTGCAGGGCTGCACCCTTGCTGGCAACAGCATGGCACTGCCCCCCTCCCCCCCCAAGCCCCCCAGCCCCAGGGCAGCCTTCTGGTGCCTGGCTGTTCCCTGACAGCTTAGGGGTACGCTGAGAGACAGAAAACACACATTATCCATTTTAATAATTTCCAGTCTTAAATAGCTTAAAATACAGATATATTAGTCTGTCTACCTATGTATCTATAAAAAAAGCCTAATATCTGCCATATCACTCAGAATTGCCTGCAGGGAAAGCACTGTATGCCATAATAAGACAGTTTTTCAACATTCTGGCAGGAGTTTTTCTTTGAAATCTCAGTATTTATTAGAATACATTTCCACATACACTAAGACATCAACATAATTCTAGGTTTTTTTTCCACAAAGGTGTTATTTTTTTTCTCCTCAGTATTAGTTCTTTCAAATTCACATTCAGGTCTGCTGCTAACGTTCCTGTTTGCTGCATTTGTACATTCTTAATGTACTGTAATGGCAGAGATGCAAAACTTTATCAGGCAGTCAGCATGCAGTACATATAAACACTTAAACTCCCTTCAAAAATAAGTTCTGTTCACTAACAAAAAAAACATAAAGTACTTTCTGCCAAGTTACAGACTAAATTGTTAAAATGAGTTATAACAACTGCATTTGTTATAATAAGCGTCTCTGTGGGAAGCTAATTCAGAGATAGAATTATGAATTATAATTTAATTCGTGGAGAAACAAAAAGATATGTTATGGGATAAACACAGTGGGATGAACAAGGCTGCTGGCAGTTGCCATCTTAAAATAAACCTGTAAACTGCAAAGATGTGGAATTTACAAGAACATCCTTATATTAAAAAAAAAAAAAAACAAAAAACAAACAAAACAAACCTTAAGAGCCTACCTTACAACCTAATGCTCTAAAAGTAAGAATGTTAAGTAACTTTACCAGTTACTGTTTGAAACAGAAAGCTAGTTGAACTCTTAAAATGTGTGTCTATGTGTGCATGATATATACAAAATAATATGCTTACCTAGAGGTGTGATTCTAAGACAGGAACTTGTTGTCATCCCTCTTGCTGATTTCCATGCACTACTTTTCAGTTAATGTCTCCATTCTGCTATTAAGTGGCATTTCTCTATATCTAGAGAAACAAAATTAAACTCTTTCAATCATTGAACTATCACTTTGGTTGTTCAAGTCTTGTAAAAAAAAATGCAATTGAAAGCAAAAAT
Organism: Falco naumanni; assembly: GCF_017639655.2. Taxonomy (NCBI): domain Eukaryota; kingdom Metazoa; phylum Chordata; class Aves; order Falconiformes; family Falconidae; genus Falco; species Falco naumanni. The sequence goes on along the minus strand of NC_054058.1, from coordinate 43,349,170 downwards.
CCTTTTAGAATGTACTATATTACCATTGTTGCAAACTATTAAGCACAAAAGACCATGCTTGGCTCTGTACAGAGTAAGGACACATAACCACTACTGCTAATGGATTTGTAGACTCATCATAATTTTTGTGAAATATACGGGATCTTAACCGAACCTGTGTCCCCTTTATAATTCCGCTTGTACTTTCCCAAATTTTATCATGCCTGCAACAGTTAGCAGAAGTTATTTTTCAGATCAGTAGTTGTTGAACTTATCTTCCAAAGCTTCAGATATGTCTGTGCTTATTGGTGGTTTTTTTCATGCTGGCTATAGCGTGACTTGTTCTTCTCCCAAAACTGCTGTTTCTTCAAAACCACATTTTCACCTTTTTTCCTTTCTTTCATTGCACTCATCAGAAAAATAACTATTTAAAACTTTTTCACTCATTTCATCTTTTTCATCAATGAAAAAAAATTAACATAAAGTCATTGCCAGGCAACACCTAAGACAGTTCTTTCCTTTTGCACCACAGCAAGCACAGCAGCTGTCTGGCAATGGGTGTGCAAATCGCATCACAAGTAGCCTTCCCTCCAGAAGCAATTTTGTCCTCCTCGGTTACCTTCTTTCTCCTGAAGAAGCTGCACGATTAACTGGGTAAAAAGAAGGTGGGATTTTTTGTTCTTTAGTATTTTTGTCCAGAAGCTGGTTTATCTTCCTTCAGACTTCTATGTTAGTTTCTGCAGAATACATGCTGCTCTGGACTGCCCGCTTTCCTCACTTTTCTCCCTCTGTCCTGCCCTGTGAATTCCTTAATTTTGAACATCCAAGTTTATTCTGCCTTTTTCTCTGAATATTTCACTTATATTAGTTATTTGCAGATTATTTTTGAGGTTGAAATTTGTTTCTCTGACCAATCTCTCCCAAAGCCTGGAGGCACAAGTTCCATGATAAACCCCTGCCAAAAATTAGGCAATTTTTAATGCAAAGTGACATATAACAAGTTTCTCAACACTATCACTTGTATTGCTTTCTGCTTTCTGATAAACAGTCACCACAGACACTCTTTCAATTTGAGGTGACAGAATTTAAACAGTTTTTCCACTTTCTTCAGTTTGGGGCTTTATTTCTGTTAATTATCTCATTTCGTATCATATGAGTCGCCTACTCAGATTCTAAGCGCTGGTTTGTTTTGCTACTGACTGCACTCACTTTTTTTGTTGTCATTCTGACTAGTTTTCCTCCTTGCCACCATGTTTCACATATGTTGGGTTGTGACATGAAAGGGCTGTGTGCTTCTAAAAAACCTAGTCTCTTTATTACTTATTTACAAGGATGTTCCAACTACTGCTACTGAAGCATTGAGCAAAAAAATTGTGGCTTCCTCCAGGTATTTAATCCAAGCCTTTTTTTACAAGTTCCTTACAAACTGTCTCCACTAACCCGAAGTGTTCTTTTGGAGTTTGCTGTACATGCTTGGCTCCACCAAAAGCTATTAGGAGATAAGGAATGTTGTTTCCTCTGCAGAAGTGGTGTTGTCTCAGAGGGAAACAGACACCACCTAACTAACAGTATCAATAATATCAAGGAATAGATAGTAAAGTACTTCACCATCAGTGCTCCAGTTAAAGACTGCCAAAAGTGCTTGAGGTATGTATGTATTATGTTTATAAATTCTTATTATATTAAATAATCTTGTAATGTTATTTAAATATATATAAACATGTAAATAATATATAAAATAAAATTATGTATTAACATTTTTTAAAATAAGATCTTACTGTGTATTAAAAGTATATGTGTATAATATCAAAAACTGATTTTAAAAATATTAATAAACAAAATTTAGTAAATATAGGTATGTGTGGCCATGTAATTAAAGTAAGCAAAACACACATTTATCCATTTGTTTCCTGTCCTTCTCAGCTCAGATGTACATATTTGAGCCATTTTTATTCTCATTTACAGGAAATCTAGATTTTACAGAATGTATAGTAAATGGTTTCAGATTCTATTATGACTTTTGTCAGCTTTTCACTATGGTAAGTAAAATTAGGCAAAATGTTCTGATACTTTCAAAAGCATTTTCACATTTCCCTTATTAGTTGAAGCAGGGATGAATGAAGAAGTAAAAATTAATTCAAATGTTGAAGTTAGCACACCTTACCCACAAATGGCTGTACTCATTCAGGTTGAATTAATTTAAGAAGATTTTGACTGTTGCACCCAATTTTTGGTGCTTTAATCCCTGGCACTTCAGCTACAGTGTCTCATTTTTCTTTTGTCTGCATTAAACAGGCATTAATCTCCATTGCAAATCCACACAAGTGCTAGGTGGCTCACATCATGGGTGCCAAGCTCATTTAAATTATCTTCCTCTGTCACTCATAACCAGGTGGATAGATGGTCTTTGCTTAGCAGATAAAAAGTTAGGAATCTAGGAGTAAGTGCCATCTGTAGTCTTCTATGATCTGAGAAGAATGGAGCTTTTGCATATTCTGTACTAATGACTTGCAAGACACAGTCAAGACCACTTTTAGCTCCTAAATTTGTAAAGCTTAAAACAAGACAAGATCTGTAAATAACCAATCAGACTTGTTGTGTATCTTGCGCCATTACGTTTGAGGCATGTGTAGAATCCAGTGGAATCTTGTGAAGGTTTAAGAGCCTTCAAAGCTCATCTCACTTAATTTCAGCACTTCTAACACAACATAGTTAAGAAAAACGAAAACTTTCTTCAAGCAAGAAAAATTAATTTAAAAACCTGGCTTTGATCAAGAGAGGTGTTTGAAACTGCATAGTCGGTGACAGTTTAAAGGCGAGATCATATGGCATCTTCAGCTAGGGGAACTGAAATGAATTTGCCTTGACTCTCTTCTTATCAGGGTGTAAGCACATACAGACTTTGAGAAAACAAAGACCTTGTTCCATAAGCACTGGGACTAATCAAGGGTTTTTCTTCTCAGAGCTCATCATTATCATCATTAATTGAATCTGATATCAAGAAGGGGCCAAATTTGACTGAGTTCTTCCATGTATCAGTGGACTTCTAAGGGCTCTTTCCTGGTTTAATTATTTGGTACCTAATCAGATATAAATTCCTATGGTAATTTTGCTTTCATTAGAACACATTTTCCTCTCTCCAGCTAGGCATTTATGGTGTACTTAAGAATTTCTTGATGAAATTTCCTCCTCTCTGTCAAATTAGTCTGAAATCAGTCAAAAAGATCAAAAGTTATTAAAAGTTCAGGGACAGATGTGGCAGATAAACCTATTATGATGAGACAGAACAAATATGAAAGTCTTCTTAAAGAAATAGAAATTTAAAAAATAATAAAGGATATTTATTAATTTATTTAAAAATCCTGTTTAATGTTCTGATTTATTATTATATAAATCCATACATTTTCCTTATCAATATCAAATAATTATCCTTCTTGTTGCTGTAATCCAAAAATAATCTTATTACACTAGTCATAACTAGAAGTATTTGTGCATCTGAGGAAGGTGTACTAAGATAAGTATATGGTGATATGTCATATTCTGTACAGAAAAATATTTAATTAGAATGCATTTTGAGGTTAGATTGTATGCATTCTCTGATGTCTTCTGAAAACTTAATGAAATTTAGTGCCAAGATTTTAAACTTTGTTTTTTACTTTACTTGGCTAAATGTTACAAGTGATTCCTAGGCTATTATGAGAAAGAATGGTAACTTTGAATCAATCCTGAAAGGAAAATAAAATGCAGGAAAACATAAATTTTGACCATTTGTTATGTTCACTGTCAGCTACAGAGGTATGTACTGTCTTATTTATGTCAAAACAAGAACAAACCTTCAGTTCTGTTTTCCTCATTGCTGTGTTGGAAAGTGGTCTTTCTAACAATAATAATCCTGGTGAAGGAGCAGCAAGAGCTAATGTTCCTGTCTCATACTTTCCTCCATTCCTCTTTGGTTTTCTTTGTCAAGATAACAGCTCTCTGACAATCCACAGTTTCCTGCCAAATACATTTTTCTGCCCAGTTCTCCATTAGGGTGATTTTCAGGTAAAACGCTGAGAAAAAACATTAACAGAAGCACCAGAACAATTAAATGTACTTGCATCAATTATTAAAGCTTTATAAAACAGACAATCTGAAGACTTTTCAGTCTTCTGAAGACAAAAGAAATGGTAGGAGCTTTTGTTTGTTTGTTTGTTTTACAGCATTTTGCACAATTTAGAGATCTTTGTAGGTTTACAGTAGGAATCATTTTCTATCATCAAACTGAACTCAGGGCTCCTTCTGGTGCCAGTGTTGCACTGAGTGCAGTGGGACATCAAAGAGCTGATCATTATAACACAACCATCTAGAGCAATTTTAGGACTTAATTTTAGCCTGTTAGAAATTAGGCACATAATCTAATCTAGTCATCTGGGCTCCCTCAGCAGACAATGCAAAAAAGTATGACATTTCTAGAGGGCAATTGATCCCACTTGTTTTAGGTATTTATTTTAGGATTAACTGAATCACCTTTGGAGGCAACATCACATTAGTTTTGCTTTGATTAAATAACAAATCCCATTGTTAAAAAGCATTCTTTGGGGTTGTTTTTTTTTCAATACACAATATTTCTGTAAGATCATTATTTCATTGCATATTACTGCAGTAGCCAAAGAAGAACTGGGAAAGAGAGAGGAAAGCACAGTGAAACATCTTCCATCTATTTTCCCAGGCTCAAACATGTGAAGCTGGGCATATTTTTTATGAGTTCTGTCTTAGTCAGTACACGGGAAATTTCTGCACACTGTGAGGTTCACAGTCAAGTTTCATATTTCAGATTTTTAACGAATGGCCCAAAGGCACGGGCCAAGACCAGATTCATTACACTGAGATCTGCCAACTTCATCTAAGCCTTTACAAGTGATCAGGTGTGGTTAAGGTAAGCCAGTATCTGCTGTGTAGTCAGTGATGCACAAGCGAGCGACAGGGCAGTCGCCTTTCAGTTACCCTGAGTTACCTAATCCAGATTATCCCCTTTCCACACTGGGTCAGTTGAGGTCAGCCCTCACTGCTGCCCTCACTACAGGACACATGGCTCACCCCCCAGCTGCTGGATTCATAGCAAGAGGCAGTACCCACTCTGCCCTTGCCACTGCTTCTCACTAAGAGCTGCCTAGATTTCTCGAATAGCATCACTTCCTCATCAAACTATTATAGACCAGTTAATGAGATGAGTCCAATGTCTGCAACAGACACCACAGAAAAACTAAGAGCAAAAGATGAGTATTACATTAATAAGAGCAGATGATACAAATGACAAACATGGTTATCTCATTTCTTCCCAGAATACAATGGGAAACTGCAGAAACTCCTAAAAATTTCTTCAGTACTGTTATACAATTCCTTTCTTTGGGGGCCACAGTAGAGAATTGTCTACTTGGCAATTTGACTGGTTTTATGTATTTCATATACGATTCAATAAATACAGATGTGGGATTTCTTATTGGATAATTCTGTGATGATCTTTGGAAACATTACCCCTTGGGTAACAGCAGTAGCATATGACAACTATTCATACTGGAGACAACTGTTTAATTAAAAAGAAAATTCTAGGTTTTTTTCTTTTAGGAGGATGCCTGGCAACCACAAGTTTCTGAATATTAACATAAGAGACTTACTGTTTAATAAAATACATCAACAATAATGAAGGTACATCCTGTAATTGAAGAAATGAGCTACCGCGGAGTGAGAATCTGTATGAATAGCAAGAGGCAGTGAAATAAGGAACATATTTCTTACTGCTTTTATTAAATTGAAGAGTCAATCACTGACACTTTTAATGTTTGTACAATTCCTTCTAAAGATCAGCTAGCAATATCTAACATTCATTCTTTAAATTTTGTATCATTTTCTTGGTGCCACAGTTTTATTTTATAGCACAGAAATACATGTTACATTTTCCATGGTTTTCTTACATGTGCATTCCCAGCTACTGCAATTTACCTAGGGTCCCCCTCTCTGTAATGCATTGTCTTAAACCTCAGCTCTTGGAGGTGAGGAGCAAAAACATAATTCCAGTTTTTAGTTAAAAACTACAATAAAATACTCTTGGCTGAAAAGAATAGTTTGAAAGTGTGCTGTGAGCACACATACAGCCTCAAAAACCAAGAAGAAGAAAGAAAAATTATGTTGGCATTTTTTAATTATTTTGGATGTGTTGAGGATGGACTTGACCCACGATTTTTGAGTGTCTGGAGTTGGAAAAACCATAAAATTACCTGTCCTTATCAGAAGGGAGCTCCTTATCAGAAAATAACTGTGGTTGCTCCATTAAACTATACTGAGATTCTTTGAGATGAAGCTTTACAGTAACAATATGTTGTCTCTTAAAATCAATTTTATCTTTTTATAAAGAGCAATATAAGATGCAACAGAGAGAACTAGTATGTCCTTGAGTATTTGGTTCATGTATTCGTGCCCACCAGTTAAGTCAGGGAAGTGTAACAAGAATAGCAAAGACAGCTCTTTTGAGTATCAGCATTAAAACCAATGTCGGTTAACTCATACAACAGACAGGAAAAGGCAGAACAACTATTAGATACATATGTAACTACATCAGACAAGTCCCAAGAGGTTGTAGTGATCTGTCTATGAATATATTATTTGGGGTTTTTAATAGTTATCTCACATCATGTTCAGACGCTAAAAAGACACATCAAGGACCCTGTAGCATATATTTTAGTCCTTTATGTTAATGCTTATTTCCTTTTTCATTTTATGTAATGCTTTTGAAGAGAACATTTTCTTCATAGGTAGGGTTATTCTATTGTCACCTTGCCAGATGATGTAAAAGCATTTCTAACAAATACTGAAAATTAAGAACTGGAGTCCTTGCAGACAGGTACAGTACAGCAGGGAAAAAAGCCTTCTGGATCTCAAGAAAAGATTATTTTACGCAATACTTATACACAATACTTAAAGGAGCAGGAATTCTACCATCTTATCCACTGACTGCAGAAGAAGACAATGCAACAATAAGAAGTAGCATTGAGATGTTTGTTAAAGTGCATGAAAAGCCTCTCATGGGCTCTACTGGCATGATTTGCTATGGACAAAATAATGGACTAATCTTTTTTTCACCTGCATTGGATTCATTCAGGAACAATTTCTTTTAAGTCGGTGGTCCTGCACTGATTTAAACCTGCGCAAGATGAGAACAGCTCTCTTCAAGCCATTGAATCAGGAGCTTGGACCCACTTGCATTGGTTTGGTGGAGTAGAGAGGCAAGAAGGAGCTCACCTGCACAGCTGGCGTTTCTCTCACCAAGAGAGCAAACCTCAATGCAGTTTGCTTCTCTGAGTCACTGCCATGGCCCGCTACATCACCTCTGCCCACCAGTATAACCCATTACAGCATTTCTGTCCACCAGGAGAGCATTGCTTGAGCTCCCTGCAACAGGGCACTCTCCCATGCCACTCTGCTGGGCACTCTTCCATATGATCCGCATAGCCTTAAGCGAAGGGGAAAGTTTAGGCAAACAGCAGCAAATACTGTCACATACACATTCCTGTCAGTTTTCTCACCACTTATTTTGAGTATGTCCTGCCAGGTGTTTAGGACCTTTCTCCCACAATTTGTTGTTTGTTCTCCTTGGTCCTCTAGCTTTGACTTGAGTATTTCTAGGACTTAATACCCACTTCTGAAACAACATCGCCTGATCAGTTCTTCTGTTGTAGAGATCCCCTTTGTCTCAGTCTTTGAAATATGATCTAATTGGAATTATCTTTTCCTTTCCTTTCCTGCTCAATTCCTTCCATAATCCACATGGGTGGGGTTTTTTTCTTTTTCTTTTTTTCCAAAAATTTGAGGAAAAGATAAAACAAAAGAAAACATATCTTCATTTTAGTCAAGGCAATGTCCCAAGGTGGTTTCACCTATACAGGGTAGTACTGTTTGTGATCTGCCCGTTATGTGACCCTACTCTGATACATTCCCCATACTAAAGCCAGACCCTAACAGAAACCAGCATGTGTTAATTGTCAATGAATATTCACAGGACAGAGAGTCACAAGGAGTTAGGTCTTTTGACAAGTTCAGACTGTGGGTCTTGCTGGTAAAAAAAGATCACCCAGATCAGTGCACCTCCTGCAGGAGCAGGCACGCGAAACACGGCTCTCAGGTTATAGACAAATGAGACTTTTTGTGAAACCAGGCTCAATCCCAAAGAGCAGCAGGAGCGGCCAAAAGCAGGGTCAGGGCTGCAGAGCAAGGGCTGAGGCTGCCCTGTCCCAATCTGTAGCAGTGTGGGGAAGAGACAAGGGGAGATTGAGAGCACAAGGCAACACAGGAACATGTTTCACACCGTAATGCATACAGACAGTCTCTGTGCTGGCCACAGAGGGGCCTGTGAGGGGGTTGAGGTTTTTAGTAAAAAGCACCATTATGAACCAGTAGCTAGTTTAACAGTCTTTATAATCCACAGGTATATAAGCTGTTCACCTTTGGTTTAAGGAAAGAATGGCCCTTCAATGTGGTTTTCAGTTCAGGTACAGAATCCTGATGGTTTTAGGTTTATTAAATAATAGCCTAATACAAAACATGTACAAAGGTAGGGAAATTTCCACTACAGTTTGTGATGGAACTGGAAATGAAGCAAAAATTAAGGCAGCAAAAAATAGGAAGAGTTCATAGACTGATGGCCATGGGGTGCAGTCTGCCGAGGTTTGCTGCCCGTTGGCTGGTATATACAGGTGAATGACTGTTTCTAGAGCATCGGCTGGACTGTTAGAGCAATGCAGAATAAACCAAATATGACGTACTTATGAAGTATCCAGTATGCAGTAACAAAAGGGATCGCTTGTGAATTAAGGAAATGCTAATTCCTGAGGCAGGGTTACGAAAAACAAGCCATAAATGAACACTGGTAGATGAACATCGTCACTGTTTTTGCTGCAAAATGAATGAAGTCAAACACATATTAAAAATCTTCCAGCAGTGTTACTACCTAGCAAGGTTGTGGAGGGGGGATTCTTAGAGTATATCATCAGATAATACTTCTTCCTATATTTCAGCATTTATTGAAAACCCTAAAAATTTACATTTTAATATGTATTTTCAGAAACATTCTTGCTTTAAGAAGAACACCAAGCCATGATTTTTTTCTGGCAAATTAAAAAAAGAAATATTCCTATGGGGAGAATAGAGATACTATTGGCTTTCATCTTTAACAGGAAGTTATTATATAAGTTTCAGTGGAGAACAGAAAAGAAGGTAACCACTTTAAAATAGATGATATTTTGGAAAGTACTTTATGCCAGTGTAAGTTAAGAAAGTGTGGACTTAGTGCAAGGAATGCTTCAGTTTGACGGAACAGGGGCATATTCCATTAGCACTAGGCATTTTTAAAGAATAGATTCTTTCTTCCTACCTTTTTTTTTTTTTTTTTTACAAAGTAAGTGCAAGCTGTCATGTTCAAACGCCTTACTCATGATCATCTATGTGTTCTCTCTACCAGGACTGCTGTCACTAAGGATTGCCAAATAATCCAGGTGGAGTTAGTCAGCTGCTTCTAGGGAAGAAGAAATATGAAAGATACCATCTACTCAAACTTATCTCTGCTCTGACTTTAATTCAGATTGGAGGTGAAAAGCCAGAAAAGCTTTTACTGTTTTGTGGTAGAGGCGGACTTTACGTAAATGTCACACATTATTTCCCCAAGTTTCCAAGCTGAAATTTTTTTAACCGTGTGCAAAAAATCCATCAGTGTAATGTTCATATGCTACTCACTCTTTTCTGGAGGAATAAAATGATGAAAGAAGATTGTATAGCAACAGAAGTCTTTAATTCAAAAACAATCTTGCATCAGTTGCTGAATAGAGAGCACTGATCTTTTAAATATCTCAGCTATCCCCAAAAGTGTGAACATGTGAGGTGAATGACCACACCTAACTTACACCCTGATATCCAAGAAGCACTGGTGGATACAATACCAAATTAATATTGATATATATTTTTTTACATGCCTTTCATAATGAGCCTTTTCTACCACAGGCAGTAATTTTTCTGTAGACTGTACATTCATATGATCACATCAAACACAGACTGAAACTTTTAAATAAGGAAAGCCATGCTGTTGTTCTCTTTTTCCAGAAACTTAACATTCTCAAGGCCAAAAAAAGCTAATTGCCAATTGAAAATCAAGGATTTAGACTCTGAGCCAATATAATTATATCTAGCCTCACTGTCTTTGCTTTCAGCTGAATGTATTTGTTACAATAATGTCCTTTGCTTCACAAGAAGGTGTTGAAGACCTAATCAATAGTTTTAGCAGAAGAGGGGAGCCTCTGGGGTTTTTAAAAATTTACTTATATATGCTTATTGAAAATGTCTGCCTGATGCTGAAGACATTATTCAAAATTCAGCACATATTTAAACTTCATGCCCAGTTTGGACAAAAAAATCAGGCACATGGCTGTGTTTTGAAATTCTGGGATCTTACAAGGGTGATATTTGTTGTAGTATCCACTTTTTCCACAAAATACAAAGTTTCTATGTAGAGATCATGCACCTAGATGGTAGGATTCATCTCACTAATTTTAGTCATCTAAAATGTGGGTCCAGTCTTAGTGTCCTATGTTTGGGTGGGATAGAATAAATTTTCTTCTTAGCAGCTGGTACCATGCTGTATTTTGGATTTTATATGAGAATAATGTTGATAACCCACTAAAACATCAGTGTTGCTAAGTAGCGCTTGCTCAAAATCAAGGGCTTTTCAAGTTTCCCATGCTCTGCCAGTGAGCAGGTGCACAAGAAGCCGGGAAGGGAGAGTAGCCAGGACAGCTGACCTGAACTAGCCAAAGGGCTTGTCCATACCATAGAACATCATGCCCAGTATATAAACGAGGGAGAGTCGGCTGGGAGCCACTAATCGCTGCTCGGGGACTGGCCAGGCATCGGCCAGCACGTTGTGAACAGTTGTGTTGTGCATCACATGGGATTTTTTTCCCCTTTGGGTTTCATTCCTCTCTCCTTTCTCTTTCTCATTACAATTGTTGGTTTAGTTGTTGTTGGTATTATTATTATTATATTTTATTTCCGTTATTAAATTGTTCTTATCTTAACTGATGGGTTTGACCTTTTTCCAGATTCTCCTCCCCATTTTGCTTGGGGTGTCAGGAAGTGAGTGAGCAGTTCATGATACTTAGTTGCTGTCTGGGGTTAAACCACAGAAGTCAAGTACTTGCCTCTGTGTTTTACAGAAAAGGTTTGGGCACCGGCTGAGACAGTCTTCTGGTCATGGAGGGAGGTGCAAGACAGAAGGAGTCAGCTGTCCTCTAGAAATGACCAGTGGCCATGGAGGCAAATTATGACTCTGAATCTATAAATGAATGAAGTAAGGGTAAGAAGAATCCCAGCCCACATGGTTAGCTTAGGGTTGGCTTTTAACTTTCAGAATAACAAAGGGCAAAATCACCCTCACAGCCTGGGGTTAATTACATAACGTAGGAGCTGACAACTGTATGACTGAATCTGTTTCCTTTTAAAAGGGCAATATCCATACACATGCAAATATACTTGTAAAGGTACAAGTCTGCTTCTAAATAGCAAGATAGAGGTAGTAATTTAAAATAATATTTAACCATACACTCAAATTTGGTCAGCCAGAAGAAAAAAAAAAGGAACTTTGGACCTTAACTGCAAAAATTGTCTGCAATTCTCCCATTTTTTACCCCTTTGACTGGTGTTTACTATGGGTATAGAATAAACACTGTGGGCTAGAATAAAGGAGCTACAACTGACGGACCTCTCCAGGTTAGCAGGTACAAGAATGATATGATGAAGCTTCAAGCAAGTTGGTGTAAGAGCTGCTCCTTATGCCATAGTCTGAATTATACCCTTGAGTGAAACCTGTTGTCTTGGCATTGCCTTCCCACATCACCACCACTGATACAGATCTCTCAGATGTCAAATCAGCTAAAGTGCAGAAACTGTAGTGCTCTGTCTATCATTGCTTCTAATGCTCCTGTCTGTAATTATCTTAAACATTTGCTGAAGGAGGGCTAATGTTATGAGCTTGTCAGAAAAGTACATTTAAGAGAAGGTAACTCTTCCGTTAAAAAAATTAGGTGAATCATTTGAACAAAAGGAAAACAGTCATAATCATCATCAGAAATTTTCACATCAAAGTTAATGGGAAGCTTACAGACAAAATCCCCATGTGGCTTTGAAGATCAGCATTCTGGGATAGCAATTCTGCTGAATTCAATAGAAATGCTTCTATTTAGAACACTTTTAGTTTTAATGAGTGTACTATTGTTTTACATATTTACAGGGTCTTTCCCCCCAGCCCTACATTTTTGAAGCATCATTATTTATTTAAGAACAAACAAGAAACCCATAACCGTATTAATGAATAGTGATTCTCTGGGTTGTTCACTGACCGTGGTGGAATTATATATCCAAATGACAGTAAGTCTCTGTGTAGCCATAGTTCATTAAATGCAAGGAATGTGGTGGAAAAGCCTCAGGCTGGCTTTTCAGCAAGCGCTCACAGGGTTAACTCTTTTAACAAGTATGACTGTTCAAACTACCTAATTTAGTAATGACACTTGTTTTGTGTAAAGTACAAATGCCTCCAAAAGCTAAATACAGAGGTTATCATTACTTACGATGACTGATATATTAAACAAAATATTTGGCTTGAAATGTCTTTGCTTTTCAGTCAGTATTACTTATTTAAGATTTTTCAATCTAGTTTTCTAGAGTCTTATTTTTAGAGGTGCTGAGCCATAAAATGGTTCCCCCAGAGGCCAGTAGAAGCTCTGATTACATCACGCCCTTAAAGATCTGACTATGTAACAAAATATGGTTTTATACATTTAGGTTCTGTTGTTTATATCCAAACATTATGGGTTAGATTCCAACATTAGAAAGTGATTTCTCTTAAAATATTCTTCTGGTCATTAGTGAACACAGATAACTCACTACAATTGTAGTTAAGAATTTCTGTTTTGCTTAGCACCCTCTATCAACAGAATCTGATGCACACAGATGTGCATTCCACAGCTAGCTGATAGTTTTTCAAAAGAATTTTCTCAGTTTTCTTGAGAAAAAAGTAACACAAAGTCCCCAAAGTGCAATAAATTTCTCTGATATTCGTATCTGATGCAAAATTATTGCCAAAACACCTCTCCTATATATAAATGTGTGCTCATGGTTCACCGCTGAAATGCCATTGTCTCCAGACATTGCAGCTGCTTAATGATACATAGCATTTCTATAGAAATAATTAGTAAACACAGGAATCACATAACTGAAAGTGGAAGTAAGTGGATGAGAAGTAGCTATTTAAATGTGGATTTGTTAATAACACCACAGTGGTTTGTTTTTCACGTTTTCCTCTTATTTCATAACATGACAGCTTGTATTTTACATGAAGTGGTGTTCTTGAATATGTAGATGAGTTTACCAAATACACTATCAAAAAAACACACAGCAAAATAATGTTGAAACCAGTTTCATCAGGAAGCACCACTTTGACAAAGTTAGGTACATAAGGGTGATCCAGTTCAGAAACATTTAAAAAAAATAATACCGGGGTGAATTTATTTTTTCTTAACCAAACTCAAACGAAGATCAGTTTCCCACAATTTCTCACCTTTGTTGTCCTCCTAACTTGCCCTGTTGTCCTGAAGTATCCTATCTTCCTAAAGGCCAGCTTTCTTTTTTCTGTGCTTCTACTGCCCAAACCCCCAGAGGGGAAGATGGGAGTGAAATGTGGATCATTATTCTACCTAGGTAATGATGCAAGGAATGAGAGCCTTTTTGCTCTCTTGAGATTGATAATTTAACTGATTATTCAGCCTTCTTTCCTTCATTGTTGCCTTATTTCACATGAAGTCACATTGCAGTGCGACATAATAGCAAAAGATTTTGTTATCTAGTTTATTTTATTTTCCTCTATATTGCAATTAATGTTGGAATTTCTTCTAAATGAAAACATCTTGAGTTCATACTGTGTTGAATCAATTTTTATGTGAATTCACTTGCAATTTACCTCACCAAATTTTATCCATCTAAAAGTTAGATGTGACATCAAATCTAGGATGGTCATCTAGGCTCCATCTATATTTAATTGAGAGGCAGGCATCTTGAGAGGGCTGTTCATCCTACCAGCCCAAGACACTTGTATTGAAATAGTATGGAGCTGTTTCAGCTGCAAACAGAGCCTACTTGATTAGCTTAAATTAAATGTTTGAATATTTTATTGGTAAAACCTGGTGAGATAAATACCATCGTGTGTCAAAGGCTTGAGTTTTTCCTTCATGAGAATTGATGTGGTGTGTCACATATTAGGAACTCAAAAAATCATCTAATCACACAATCATCTAATCATCTAATGTGTGGAAAAAAATAAAACCAACCAAAAAAAAAAAAGTAAACCCCCCCCAAAAAAAATCAAGAAAGAAAAAATCTCTTGAAAAGTAATATTTTTAGTGTGATACCCCTTTTTTCTGGTTGAAATAAAAGTTTTAGAATATGGGGGTATATTTTGTCTTTTCCCATTAGGAAATATTTGTTTCAAAAGACAGTTTTGAGAATGTTGAACAGTATATGTGACAGGGACATTTCACTTACAGCTGAAGCAACCTGTTAATATATCATTCAGTTACTGTATCCAAGCCGTTTACAGTGGGGTTATTTAACAGAATATTCAGGGACAATTATGTCATTAAACTGAGTAGCCAATGACATAAAAAAAAAAAAAAAAAAAAAAGTGTGTAGGAGTAGTAGGAGTATAAACAAGTTGCTTATCTCTAAAGGATGCATGTTTAACATTTCAAAGTGAGGCTCAAATGTTAATAGTTTTCTTTATCAAGTAGGTTTCATAAATAGCAACCTGTTAGGGGTGGGAAACTGTATACTGCATGTCACAGAAGCCAAGAAGCAAAAGGAACAATTTATAAGGCATGATTGACAATGGAAAGTGAGCATGTCCAGAGATAGATTTCACACGGATAACTGGTGTCTTTGAAACAGACATCAGCCCTCTTGTCTCCATTCTTACAGTGGTTTCTGCAGTTTGTCAGCCACTTTTCCTATCACAGAATGGTCAGGTCTGGAAGGGAGCTGGAGGTCATCTGGGCCAGCCCCATGCTAAGGCAGGTTCACTACAGCAGGCTGCACAAGATCATGTTCAGGTGGGTTTTGAATGTCTCCAGAGAAGGAGACTCCACAACCTCTCGGGTCACCTTGTTCCAGTGGTCCGTCATCTCTCACAAATACAGCCTGACTCAGTAAATCAGTGCTATCAAAATAGTGGAGGAAGTAAGGCAGTTTGTGCTATGTCATTATTTGGAGATATTAGAAAGACAGATCACTTTACAATAGAGCCCAATACACTGTTGGCCACAGTCTGACTTTTAGCCATCTGCCCTTGGAATAGCTCTGCTGCCTTGCGTGACATTTGATATTTGACATGCCTTCAGCGATACAGTCCACAGGTTTTCATACATACCAACCACAGGCTGTAGAAAAAGGTGTTTCAAAGTTAGTGTGTACAAAAATGTTTTTGTGAAATGCCTAAGGTGTTCAGACAGACACCATGTAAAATGTGGGCCAGAAACAAAAACATACCACGTTTTTATGTAATCCCCTTCACACATTGCTTTATGAAGTGATCTGAGTGAGGTAATAGATTAAACATGCCTCTACAGTTCTGTGTGTGAAGCAACTTGCACAGAATGGTCACAGTGGTAACTGATATGAAATGAAGAGCAACTCATGAATGAGCTCTACCCTTGCTGTGCAATGGCTGGATAAGCCATCAAAACAAACAGCACACACTTTGCTTTTGTTCCTATGTGGTCTTGGAAATTACCACTGCATACATCAACAAAAAAATATAATGTGCTAATATGCTCTGGGAAAAAGAAGCCATGCAAAGTAATTTCCAAACAGAAGGCAAGAGAAGAAAATCATATTTTCCAGAACTAGAAACAGCATATATTGCATGATTTAATCTGAATTCAGGAAGCCACAGTACTGATTATTTTCTGCAAATGATGCTTATCCAGAAAAAAGGAAACAAACAGTAGCTGTGAACTGTCACAGTAACTTCTGCAAAAAAATTGAATTCAGATCTTTTCTAGATAATAGCAGAGAAAGATGGTGTTGGTTTCATCTTACTCTTTCTAAGGAAACAGTTTAACAAAGTCATTACAGCACACTCAGCAGAGGGTTATGCACAGGGTCCTTCAGGCTGGGGATACTGCAGCAGGCACATGTGGAGAAGCAAGCGCTGCAATTGTTTGCATTTTACTAGGTTCAGTCTTTTGAGGTAAATGCAAAAAATTCTCTCTTTTACAACCAGTGCATCCTGGGTATATTTTAAACAAATATCTCACCTGAATAATAGACAGCAGAGGAAAAGGACAAGTTGAAACATGACTCATGATGATGAGGTAAGTTTTAGAGAGTGCCAGTGTAATGTGTCTGTCTGGAACTGGTGGTGGGTGAGACTGTGGGTGGAGAAAGAGAATGGAAGAGATTTGTACCTCTGCCCCCAAACATTTGAAACTAATGACCTGCAGTGTGTTGCATCAGTTTATGAAATGATACCGGAAGCCACTTCAGTAAGGTTCTGTATAGGTGCAGTAGTCCTTTCATGTGTAGCAGATTGCAGCTAAACCAGTCATAAGCAGCAGCAGAAAATGTGCAAATGAATACATAACACCCACCTGAAGCTTATGTTAATTCAACTGCCGCTTTGAAGAAGAATTAGCTATGGGTAGTATGCGCTCTGTCTTGTTAAACAGCTAGTGCCACGCTACGCTTGTTTGAAAGCCTGCAAAAAGAAGAAACACCTGATGTGCATATTGTGCAGTAGGCTATAATGTTAGTAATAGAAGCAACACATTATGAAACATAAATATCAATTAATTAACTTCTGGAGAAAAATACACTTTATGCAGAAAGAAAGGATTTTCTACAGGAAAAATGTACCATTTCACAGACTCCATTGGCACTGTGATCTGAGCAGGTGTGTGTCTCAGCTCTGTTTCCCTGGCCTTCTCTGAAGTTCACTTCTTCCAGACAGTAATCAACTGTTAAAATAAATTTGCCCTTGAGTGAGCCAAATGGATGGCTAGGGACTGGAAAGAGTCTGTCCCTTCCCCAGCTCACCGTTTATGTCAAGGATTACAAGCACAGCAGTGTACAGCCCATATTGAACATGTCTCCTGATGATGTTGATATTCAAAGGCTGTTGCCTTCCTTATTCAAGAAGCTGAAATCCACAGGAAGAAATTAGAAATTACTTGATAACTGGGTTAGTGACTTTGGCTGCTGGATCGTTGCCTATTTCCACACTGTTCCACAGTATAGACAACTCACAGGTACAATCCACACATTTTTATGGATTCAAGAAAATACACACAACAAAAAAAGTAATTTCAGGCAGAAAGTAAGCCAGGACTCTTGCTCTCTAGGCAGATGGTACACTAAAGCATCTGTGTTACTTTAGGTGACCTTCTGGTAACATTCATCACCAGCTCTCCCTTTTCAAGCAGCAGGAAAATCTTGGTTCACTTTACTCAGGGCTGTAGTACTTCTCTCTAGAATGAGATAAGCCCTTTTTTTTTTCAGACGTAAGCATCAGAACTAAACTAGAATGGATTTAAGGTAAGATCCAGCTTCACAACTCAAGTTGCCTGGTGTCCCATGGGTATTTCTGTCCCTGCCTTGTGCTGGCTATGGTTATGTACTACAGTATTGATAATACAGTATTCTGATATAGTCTTAGGAACCTGGCAACAAGAGCACGGTTTCCACAGATCAGTCCTAGGGGAGAAGTATAGGCTATCACCTATATAAGAGAACACAAAGTTCTTCAATGCTCCATTTATTCATGTGAAGTTCTGAACTAAGAATGAATGGGAATTAATAAAAATTAAGAATGGAGAGATTTACTGATTCTTTAAACTTTAAAAAGAAAAAATGATTTAAAGAATTACAGATGTTGCAGCTTTCACAGTATTTTCAAAAATAATCAACATTTTTAATTTGGAGGGAAAACTGAAAATGTTATTAAAAGAATCATGCTATCTTTCCCAGCCAATCCGTCTGCACACCTATATCAAACTGGCAAAGCATACTGTTCCAGGTATTTTTGCAAGAAAGAAATGAAGACATAAAACCCACATTTATGAACTTTATAAAAGGTTTTAAAGCCAGTATCCTGAACATTTTTTACTGTTAGACAGATTTTTTTACATGAAAGCATTTCACAAAGAAAAATAAGGACCACTATTTATTTGTCTTAAAACAGCATCTAAAGAGCTTGTCTCAGGCCTAGGGAGAGCAGATACCAAACAGGCACACACAGCTACATCAACAAACAGGCTGGGGTACCTGCTTCCGACTTTTGTTGTTGATATTCAAAATTTTAATTTTCAAAGACGCCACAAATTGTTATCAAACAGTATAGATGTCTGAATTTTGTAAATGTATCCACTTTTACAAGATGAGGTTCCTGAGTATTTAACAGTAGGATTGCTACCAGTTATGCTAAAAGTTAATATAATTAAAGCTCTATGTCTATATTCCTACCGTGAAGAGAAATAGAAACCTTCAAAGGACCACTCATCCTACCATAAGGTGTAAGCCTGTGGTATATAGGATAAACAACGCACTGACAGTGCCGTCTTTGACTGAAGAGAATTAACCAAGATCAATCCCAATTTAACCTCAAATATCTGCTTGTCAGCATGTGCAGAACCACCCAAACCATGTCTGTATGAACTAAACATCCAGTTTAACATCAATTCAGGATTTGGGAATTCTCAGATCATGGCTACTGGACCAGTCATCGTACACAAAGAAAAATTGCTGGAAGAGATGCTGGTGCTGTCTTCTCTGTTGCTCATTAGAGCACTCAGGGTCTTGAAAGTCTTGAACTCACATTTCTCATCTGCTTCAGTGGTCTTGAACTTAAATTTTCTGCAAGCATGATCTAATATCTGGGTATGGCACATTGTGGACCGGAGGGTCTGCTCTACCTCTCTAACTGAAACTACTCTATTACCTATGCACTCATTTAAATATTAATTGAGGTAAACACTGAGAATAAAAGTCTTCTAGCTTAAGCACCTCTCTGAATATAAAGAGATGTGCATTAAACCTCTTATCTAATTCATATTATATTATTCAAAGTGAAATAGCTTCATCAAAAGTGGCCAAGACTTTCCTCCTTCCCACTCTCAGGCAGTGCTGAAGTGCAGTGATTAGAGCAGTCTTCAGGGATGTAAAAGTTTGCTGCTCGAGTCTCCTCAGGCAGAAGAAGATAGCTATGCATTTTGTAGAAAAGGGTTAGACTTATAACTTATAGTTCCATCCAATACCTTAACCCAGGGGTCCTCAAACTACGGCCCACAGGCCGGATACGGCCCCCCAGGGTCCTCAATCCGGGCCCCGGTATTTACAGAACCCCCCGCCGCCGCCCCCCCCCACCCCACCCCAGCCAGGGGTTGGGGGGGAACCAAGCAGCCGCAGGTGACTGCCTGCCACTGCATCTGCGTGCCGGCCCCCTGGTTAAAAAGTTTGAGGACCCCTGCCTTAACCGCTTCCTTTCTCTTTTATGGAAAACCTGCCAATTAACATATGCAAAATCAGTGGTCCATTCTCAAAACTATTGTTTTGAGTCACATCCTCAGCAATTAAAAGTGAAGGCCCTTCTGGTTTACTGTTAGGGTTAAAAAAAAAAAACCACAGACCAAGCCCCCCCACAGGCTGCAAGGAAGAAACACAAAAGTAACCTCAGCCCATGTTTGGAACTGAACTTACACTGAACCCTTCATGACCAAAAGTACTTTGGCACCTCTGATTTCCACCAGGGACTAGAGCTGGAAATGACTGTGCTCTAATAGAAAGGCTTTTCTTCTGGTATTTCCAGCTGAGATGCCAAGTGGAAGTGCTGGAATCTGGTAAGAAAGCTTCCTTCTCATCGATGTTTTTTCCAAACTCAACCCAGACAGTAAAATGTTCAATATCTGGCTGTCTTTACAAAGTGACACCCAAGTGAGTTAGCAGAATTGTCTTCATTATTTATACTCAAGCATACATTTGTTGTTTAAATAGAAAACTTCCATCTTTTCATAGAAACCAAAGTAATGAAAGTATCAGTAGTACAGGTTAATCCAGTGGTGAAAGATGATGCCAGACTAGCAGATGCTAAAAATACACTCACTGGCTACAAGGCCTTCCAATCAAAAGAAATAGATTTGAAATGTCTGTCTTGCCTCCTTGCTTTCTTAAATTACAGTGAGAAAAAGAAATTTACATTGAAGGCCTGGTGTAAAATTGCAGAAAGCACTGTGAAATCACTGAGAAGTCTACTATTGAATTGGCTTATCTTTGGAACAGGTCTCTACTGTAAAACTTTGCTTCATTTATACTGCCATCCATTCTGTTAAGCTCTTGAGAGGTACTTTAACTGAAATTGTACGGGAAGTGAGATCTTGGACAGTTTCTCAATGGAAGAGCACTTATTAAGTCCTCATCCTGCCCCAGCAGCACCAGATAATGATAGTCTGTAAAAACTGACAAGCTGCACTGCCTGTTTTCTAAATGCATTGCTAAAACATTTATGATGGATATGTGTTCTGCTCAGGAAAACTAATACAGAGATTATAATGTACCCTTAACAGTGAACTAAAAAGAAAAGCGCTCTCTGACCTGGTAAAACAGCTGTGTCTTACTGCGTAACAGTGAAGGGCTGAACCCAATAAATTATTACAGCTAACTGCTTGTGTTTGCATCAACCTGTGAAATAGCTTCATTCCCTGTGCTGGGGAATGAAGCAATATTATCTTCTCTAATAGCACAAATTATTAAAATGACACTTTTAGATGACTGTGCCTGATAAACCACAATCATGCCCTAGTTTCTGCATCAGCCATTATACGGGCGTTTTCCAGTAAACTCTTGCTTTTAATATCTACAAAAGTTATCTACAAAAGTATATGATCAGTTTATATGATGCTCCTGTCCCAAATATTCTGGATTAATGTATATGTTATACAAAACTTATACAAAAATGGTGTTCTTGATAACACCAAACTGACATAATTTTAAATACCTCCCAAGCAGCAAAACCCAGACAATTTTCCTCTAAATAAAATCCTAAGTTATTATACCTTATACCAGTAGTATTCACTGATAATGAGCACACTAAACCAAGAACTGAAGATCACACCAAGGTAGAAGTTCAGCCATCCAGAAGTTCAAATGTGAGGACCGTGACATGTATTCCTCTGGTCATTTTACCTGTTGCCTTGTAAGAAACTGTATCTTTCAGATACAGTGAACTAAAACCCCAGTAATTAATATGTGTCCAGAATGGAAGTGGAAGTCAGAATAGCTATTAAGCAGCAATGCAGTAAAAGAGATGGAGCAGAAAGCAAACCATATTGTACTCTTGCTGAGGTTTCAAATTATTTTAAAACCGGGGCTCTACAGTGGCTTACTTCGGATAAGCAAAATACCGGAATGTTTGCATTTGGACACAGATTTTAAATAAGAAAACAAAACAGAATAAAGCTCCTGGTTACTATTGCTGTCAAGGTATCAATAAGCACCTAAAGGTCCTAGAAGCTACTCTCAGTTCACAAGCTTGGCTATGATGAAGAAAATTGGTCCTTCAGTCTCAGATAGTACCTCTCTCAGACAGTCTGCCAGCTTCTCTCAGATGTGCTTCAGGTAATTACCTCTCAACCAAGCAATGATCTCAAACCCAGCATAAATAAAGCTGAAGAACTGTGCCATCTGCACAACATGAAGCAAAGTGGAGCTAAGCGACATCACAATATTGATGGTTGCAGTCAAAGAGGTCACAGTGTTCCCTTTGGTAACTACATATATGATTTTAAATAAGATGTATGACTCAAAAGTCTACCATGCAACAAACTGTTTGTTGTCTTTGGTAAAAGAATCATTCATCTTCTCAGAGGGGAAAGAGTGGCATTCTTGGGCATGTCTCTGTTTGCTTTTGTCAGGAACTGTAACTGTCACATAAATGATGCTCCATGTGAAAAGTCATTTGTGACAGTTATGAAAGAATCTGCTTGGATGCAAAATGCATTTGCCAGTATCTTATGCAGCCAGAAGGTATTGTTTGAAAGATCAAGGCAGGCAAATACAGTGTTCCTAACATTATTTAAAGGTTTATATGCAAAATGTGTCCCTCTCAGAACTGGAGTTTCTGAATAATTTTCTGATTTCCACCCCTCTGTCATCTAAGACTATCAGAAGACAGGGGTTAGGCTAGTAGAGGTTTACACCACCTCGTTTACATACAATGTCTACCTGAACTCTCAAAAAGTCCGCTTTAAACCAAATCTGGCTTGATTGGTTCATACTGCAGAGCTCATGGGTTTCCCAAAAATGCCATTCCAAACAGACAGAGACGAGACCCTGGGGGATGAGAGGTTATGCAGTGCCTGCTTTTCTTTTACTTTTGCGATGGTGTAAACCCACAGTAGCTTTGATGGACTCACAGCAGATATAACCTGTGTACAAAAGAGATTTTTAGACTTCAATAACTAGGTTTGAAATAGGAGCATCTAATAAGTCATTCCAGAGGGCAACTGCTTTTGAACCAGATAATGCATTTGCATCATCTCTACTATGAAGTGATAAGCTGTGCAAGTTCAAAGTACAGTAGAAAACCTTAACGTGATCTATGCTTATTAGTACACAGTGCTTCTATAAGCGTTATGGACAATACTGTTGCGATTGCAGATGGAAACCAGCTCTGACTGCAAGACTGTTTATGACTGTTGTTGTTCTTTTAGGGATTGTTACTGAATCTCTGTGTTCTACATTCTTAAGTTCAGTAAATTTTTATATCTTATTATTCAGCGAACAAAGTATCACAGTTTAACCCCGGCCGGCAGCCAAGCACCACTCAGTCACTCGACATAGCAGACTTGTCTGAAAAGTAGCTATAACGACAATAATATGTAACTGTGACTTAAACTGCACTTGGTTGTTAACCTGAAGATTTTCCAAAATATGCATTAGCTATCACATTTTGCTAGACAGCAAACCAAGAGTGACAAAACTAAGACAGGTAACTCTACTGTCCACTTGGCAAAAATTTAAACTCACAGAAACTCCTCTCCGAATTTCTTCTGTTCCAACTCCTTCAAAAGAAGAGGCCAAAACTAGGATTACTGGTACATGCCATATTCCCTGCTTTCACTTTTATGCTGTGAATATTATGAAGCACCACAACGGTAGACAGAGCCCAGGAGCAACGACTTCTTTTTAATTCTCTTTAAAGAGTATTTCTCACCTAAAAGAGGGAAGTGGGTTGCAATCCTTACTTCTGTGTCCACATGGTAAATATGATTAAGGTCAATATGACCCCTGTTTACACACACACACACACACAAAAGCAGTAGTATATGTCAGCGCTTGTTTCAGATAAGTACTAGATTCTTGACTAGCACAGTTTAAAGGCAGCTCCACGCATGGAGTTATACTGTTTCATACTTCCTCAGTCTGAACTTATAATGCAACTAATAGTATTAGGAATAAGGAAAAAGATAAAATAGTAAGTCAGTAGGAATATGGGCCTATCATAGACTTGTGTTTTCACTGGAGAACGAAATTAATCTTTGCAGAAGGATCTTCTTAAAAGTGTACCCAGCCAGAATTTAAGTAGATGTGGAAGAAAAAGAAATTACAATGTCTGTGCTAGTTCACTGTTTATTCAAATAAAATAAAATAATATATCACTATTGTTATATTCGTGCTTGCAAGCATTCTCTAGCTAAGCAGGTTACATACTTAACTTTGTATTACCAACCACCTTCATGAGATTTTCAATTCTGTGCATTGACTTTGCACTGCATAGTTTGCATAAAGTATTTTCTGTATTTCTTTGATTGTGTTCTTTCTTATTTATGATTCCTGCATGCAAACAAGCTTTTTCAGAGTTCATCAGTTCCAGCTGGCTATTTTCCACTTGATGTCAGTAATTGTTTATTCAGCCATTTATCAAAATTCTTTTCATTTCATCCAATGGATGACGTCACCAAGAAAGAGTTATAATTGCAGGTGGGAGATGAAAAGGAGATCAAAAACCTTTCAAGTAACAAAAATTCTCTATTTATGCAAGTATTCTAAGAAACAAAAAAGGCAATAAGCAACAAGCAGACAACACAGTAGGATTCCAATGGGAGCAAAATTATGGCTAAACATACTAATCTTCAAAGTTTAACATGGGTTGTCAGCAGTTCTTTCAAAAAAGCATGTTCCTGAAATTGCAACTGTAGAACCATTAGTCAGCTATATATGAATGAATATTTCCCTTTTCCAAATCAGACTTATGGAATATTTTGCCTTCTGTCAGATTATAATATATTTGCATGTAATAGTTCTAATTTAGAATGTTTGAGTTATAAATAGACAGGAAATGTGGCATAAATTAACATTGATATGAAAGACTAATATGTTTTCCTTATAAGCTGTAAACCACTGCCATGTCAAAGGAAAGCTAGACTGCTCTGTACTTGAGGTTTCCCGAGGTAAGAATGCCGTGGTGTTTTAGAGCAGTTACAGTGCTCTGGAATTGCGAGATGTGCTATCCAAATTCCGCTCTGTGGTAACTATTACTGACCTTCAGCCATGGAAAGCAGCTAGTAGGGTGACTTAATTTGGCACCTGTTCTCAGTGTTTCTGAATAGCTGAAGCCAAAAGCAATCCATATTTAGGTGGCCCAGCCTGTTCTCAGCACATACTGTATTTTACGGTGCATTTCCTTAGGAGATTGTAAGGGCGACGCCATACAGGAATTCTTAAGTGTTGCCTTTCACTCCTTCAAATGCCAAATGTGAGGCTGTTTTTACCCATGCCTTTTTTGTGGTAAGAGTGGCATCCATAGGAGACATTCCTCCGGTAAAGTAATTGCCATGCATTTTCCAAAAACACCTCATGGGAATACATATTTCTTGGAAACTGGAAAGGAAGGGAAACTATTAATCAAGTGAAAGAAGGCTTGAAGTGTAAATGCGATGCTATCAGGCATGCACATTGTATGGAATTTTCTTCTCATTTCTTGAGGATAATCACAGGAAGAGTGTGAGTGGATTGGCTTACATGTGAAAAGACACATCTCAGCTAAAGGAAAATCAACAGCATTTTAAAGCCCAGGGTTTTGACACAACCCTAGATGTAGGATGAAAGCAATGAAATAAACTGCAGTCTACTCTCACACTAGTTGTGCTGAAATTACTGTTCCACTTTCAATAATAAAGGTAAAACACCTTTTCAGTTTCTGATTCTGGAATTCTGTTACCCTATGTATGCTATTTTTCTTTCACAAACTCTTTAAAAATAATGATTGTGAAAACTTGAAAAGCCTTTTAATTGTCCAGAATTAAAAAATAACTACAAAGAGCTAAACAACTGGGTTGGATTTCAATACTCATTATAAAATAAAATAAATAAAAAAAAAAGAAAAAAGTGATATCCCAGAGCTTCAGACAGAAATCCTCCTTGAACAGTCCTTTGCCAAGGTGCATCACATTCTTACATGAGGACACAGTCTACTGTTTTTAATGACTATGACATATAACAGTACATAGAGGATGAAAATACCTTTATTTCTTTTCAGTCTTACAGCTGTATGTAGGGTATAACAATGTGCATAAAAGAAAAGATGAGCAGGATATTCAGAGGAATGAAAGGGGGCAGTTTTGAAGCTTATTTCCCCCCCTCCTGTAGCACTTTTATGCTAGCATGAAATATTCTTGAGCCAGCTGGTTGTTTTGTTCACACTGGTTTTCATTGCCTAATCTAGTGAATTTATTACAGCTCCCTGCCTGAGGGCTCAATTTTCAGCTGCACTGAGCATGACCCATATCAGCTGTGGGAAAAAAAAGGCAAAGGCTCTGCAGGTCCCTCGTACCTCCCCATGTCCTCGGGAAGCCGCGAGGGGACCCAGCTGCCGCGCCAGCCCAAGCAGCCATGGCTATGTGATGTTGCCTTGCGTGGGTCTTGGGGGTTACTCTGCTTGCAGGAGCCTACTTGTCCCGACGTGATTTCTGCAACAGGGCATTGCAGGGTAGGAGAAGCTACCATAAAACAATGCTGGCTTTATGTCAGGACAGGACTCTCCCATACCAGGGGTTCCTCAACGTATTCTTCCTGGGAAATGCTGTGGGGCTGATCTTGCAATGTAAAGAGAAATTTCTGGAACCAGGATCCGGAATCAGGCGTGTTGTTTCTGAGGTAACCAGACTCTAATGTCATCGCAACAAATAGTGTAATTTTGTTTCTTGGTTACATACTAGAGATACGGTATTACAGAGAAGCTCTGTGGCAAATGGATTCTATTTGCTTATGTGCTACAAAGGGACAAACAGTTCTCTGTTTTTAAAGCTTTTTGGATGAGATTAGTGGTTGCAGGGACAGAGCTGTGTCCATTCTGTCCTCGCTAGGAAGTGGGTGGTTGCCTCCCACACTCACACCACTGCCACATTTGGCAGCAATAACACTCTGGCAGCAATAATTTATCTAAGAGGTCCCAGCACTGTAAAGCAGTCTCACTACTCCCTAAAAAATTTCAGAGTGGAGTAGTTTAGCACTTTACTTCCAGTTCACTGAGCTGTGGTCACTACTCACACACACACGCATGCACGCACACATGCACGCCCATCTCCTAAGCACTGCAAGGAACCTAAAACTTACAAATCAACAAGGCAGAATGGTCCCAGCCAAGGAAGAAGAACGAGCAAGATGAAAACATCATAAAGACCCCATGCTGGCACAGCACACTCTGACTCATACTTTCCAGTTATAAATGTCATCCATTAGGTTAAAAAAATAATAATAAAAATCAGTCTCCATTCTGGGTTGCGTTGTTTTTTATTGCTTGCTTTAATAGCTCTGCTCTTCATCAGCTCCAGTGTTCAGCAGCTGATCCCTCTTTCCTTGGCTAAGGCCATGTGATAGTTTTGCTGAATAGCTGCAAACATGCTCTCTGCTGGGTACTAATAGCTGGCACATCAGGCTGCTTGGCGAACTGTGGCAGCCAAACAGAAATGCTTTCAACAGACTGATTTCAGTAAAGAAGTGGAGGGTTAGGATTTTTTTTTTCCCTCCTTTCCCTACTCTGCTTGGTGCCAGAGTTCTTAAAATAGTTCTCTCAGAGTTTTCTTGTTACCCATTTTGGAGCCCAGATGTAGGAAGCAAGCCAGCACAGCTGGTGGAGCCTAAGTGTCTCACAGATAGGGAAGGCTTACATAGCCTTCGTTTTATCCTTAACTTTTATTCTTCACTTTATTCTTAACTGTTATCGATATTATTGACATTGGAGTGTAAAGAAAAAAATGTCTAGGCTTATAGAGTTTGAGTCTACAAGCTGAAGTACTTTCGCTCCCTTCCATCTTCATCCTCAGGCCACTGTACTTTCTTGTCTTCAGTACTTCCCTCATCTTTTTCCTCATTAGGAATGTAGATTTAATTAGTTCCTCCATTCTGAGTTCACACTGATACCTGTGCTGAGCTAGTACAAATGATGCACGGTGATGCTGTGATGTGAACTCATTCTCACAGCAGGCTGGATATAAAAATCAGCAGTCTCCTTATATATAGGAGTATATGCTAGATTTCTAGCCTATTTCTAAGGAGAAAAGAATATATAGACTGGTACCAGTCTGCCTGACAGCAAGCTAAAATTTACACAACAAATTGAAAAGAAATGATATGCCAGTCAGTAGTTTCCTTACAGTTGTCTGGTAAGTACTGGGCTGGCCAGTCTTGGAGACACAGAATTGCTGGAAGCCCATTTGCTTCTGTGAATTTTTTTTTTTTCCTGTTAGAGATTTGCTATCACCTGAGCACCCTCATGGGATCTTTCCTCATGCAACATATGATAACTCCTACCAGTCTTGAGTTACTTATAATTGCATGGTTCCTTCAGTGTGGTTTTTGAAAGCAGCCCAGTCTGGGGTATTACTGTTATAGACCGCAGAACTTCATGTTCCTAGTACATCTGTGAAAGCATTTGGGGGAACAGCAATATGGGTGGAAGTAGCACTGATTCATTCTATCTTCATATGAAAACAGAGGGAACAGTTGGCCTCTCCAAACTGGAATGATACTGATACAGAGATCTGAATATGCAAAAATAGCACAGCAATTTCTAGGAGAAGACTAAACACATCTCAAAGATGTATTGAAAAACAGCACATTCAGGTCCACAGGTAAGCATTTGAAAGGTACAGACTACAACACTTGGTTACACTAAAGACTAGGTTACACTAAAAGTCATTAGGGTCGAGTATTTAATTCTTGTTTATGCCTTTAAACCTCTGTGGCCTCCAACAGCTTGCTCTAACAGGAAGCGTGTCCCCTACCATAAGCAAACTGCTGATTACAGCAATTGTGAATGAATGACAGAGGCTTTTGGAGGAGATGAACAATCAAATTCTACATGGATTTAGGGCTTTGACAAAGCATCTCTGGTGAATGTTGAGCTATTAATTTACAGCTTTCCACTGCCCACCATTTCCTACTGCCTCCTCATGACAGAATCAGAATAATTCAGTTTGTGCCCACATGGCCCTGATGGGAACATCGGGACCAGCATCTTAGCTGATGTCACTAGTAAAGGTGGTCTTGTATGAAGATGCAGGTCTGTGAGTGGGAGCTGCTGACACATACATGTTCCTTTCTACCAGCACAGTTACAGGAACAGTAACCTCCAGCAGGCAAACAGCTGAGAAGGTATGTCTTTAAACAGCATCTGCTGTTTACACAGAGAATGCAAGTCTCTGTGCTCTGCACTAATTCACGCAGATGACCGTGTTCAAGCTTCTTCCTACCTCCATGCACTCCCTTTGTGTCAGCAGCTCACTGCCTGTGTTGGTTCTGAAGTTCACAATAATTGTATATAAGCAACACATGACTAGAGTGCTTTAGATGAGGTCAGGCTTCTTTGCACGCAGCCTTTTGCTACCATATCCCTCCTTTGCTAGGGAAGAGGGACAGCCTAACACCCCGAGGCTGGAGTTTGCAGGTACTTGCTGAGATCTGTATCCAACTTCCACTAGCCTTTTGCAGGACCTATATGTTTCTCTCTCCTTCAACAGCTTCTTGGAGGCAGAGGGATTTTTGTTGTATTGCTAAAGTGAGATTTATGTTACCGGCCATTTGGAAGCATCTTACCTAAGCTACTATTTGGTTCTCTGTATTAATTGAAGAGGGTTTAGCACCTTCACAAGCCAGTTCTCTACATCATAAGGCAGATGTATAAGGTAAGAGCTGGATTTCCATACAGCATTAATAGAGAGGGCCCTGATGACTGTCTGAAATTGTATGCTAAAGCTTGTGTGACAATCTGTGTAAGGTAAGCCCTATTTTTCTGTAATTCTTCTGTCATGACTGAGCCCACCAGAAAGACACCATGTTGAAGCCTCTATGCACTTTCTTTCCTGATGATTTTTTACAAAGATCCTCATTAGCTCAGTTATACATGAAGCTACTCATAAGAAAAAAGATCTTGAAATAGATAACAGATGCACTTGTGTTACATCTTGTGATGAATGAACACAAAATCCCATCTTCATTATAGCCAGCCCACACAGTCACATTTTTTATTGCTCATATGTAATGATCAACAATCATTTGGGACAAATACATATAAAAAAACAACACCCAAACCCAAACAAAAAACCTCTAGTCAGAATTTTAACACAATCTCATATTTATTTAATTTATTTAATAAAATAAAATAAAATAATTGAAAAAAATGAAATTATTTACAATGTTTGAAACACCTAGGACAAGCACCCTGGCCTGACCCTAACTTATTGCCAATTTCAATCCTTCTGATGTTCTCAGAAAGACCTCTGGTATTTTCATCTTTAAGTCTCTATTATCCCCTCCTATACCTGCTCTGAATGCCACACATCATCCTTAATGATGTAATTTTTCTTTTCACAATATCTTTAACTAGAACTGGTCTGTTCTTCACCCATGAAATTTAGCTTCCAGTTCATTCCTAATTTTGTGTGCAAACCATATGATAGCCCTCGGGCTCATGTAATATTATTTCCATTCTGTCTGCTCAGATGTGCTCATTTTTTATGGCAAATATTTCTCTTCCTCTTGGCAAATTACCTTTACATATTTATCATTGTCCTGTCAATGCTTATGTGTCATGATCCTTCTTTTTCTTAAAATAGGGCATCCTGTACAAATACAATTACCTGAGCCTTGAACCTCCTATGCTGCCTGCATTTCACTTGCCCCAGTGTTTGCAAGTAAACAGATTTAGGACACATCTATGCACATAGGTACAGACAGTTACATATCCATTCTGCCTGAACTCCAATCTGGCTGAATACCATGTAGTTCAAACTATTTTGTCCTGCTAAAATTAAAATTTTTATTGCATCTTAGACTCTGGAGTCGAGTGACGGTGCAACTATCTGGACCCATTCATCTGATCACATTATGTGCATGCCCAAAGCCAGAAATGAACTGTGGATTATGCAGAAGCATTCACAAATACTTTCTATATGATACTTGCCTACTCAGAGCATTTCTCAAGTTTTATAGGAAACTTTTCTGGTCCTCTGTCTTATTTTGCAAGTGATGAAGTCACCTAAAGTGCATTCTTCCTCTGTGAGGAAGTTTAAGGCTTGTGAGGCTTGAGCTGAGCAATCTCTGTCTAATTGCGGCATTTCATTTTCTTGCAGAGGTAATTTACAACTAATGCAGGTGATTCACAGCCAGGTGATGGAAAAGATGACTTCACACAGTTTTGCTCAGTCCCACAAAGAACTGCAATAAAAGACTGATAAGTACTTCTTAGTATTTTTTTAATAAGACAAACTGGCAAAACTGGTTCAACAACACTGTTGGCTCCCCAGAATGTTAAAAGTTATCTAAGTGTAAAAATAATGCACTATAATAAAGATTTTCTCTTCCTTTTTCTCCCCCCCCCTCTCTTTTTCTAGTTCAATATTCTTGCAACTTCTTTACCTTGAAATACATTTTAAATTAAAAGTTGCTGAGACTTGTCAAGTCAAGCTTACCAGATGTTAATGTCACATGTTGATAATAAGAGACATAGGCATTTCAGCTTTTGTCTTTTCTAGAGATAGCATTGCACAGCACAGGCAGATTCTTTAGTTAACAAGCTAAAAGAGACCTATTTCAGTTTCACTGGTTAAAAGCAATACTTTAAATGCTACATGGAAATGAAGAAATGATGATGATGCCAATCACAGAGCACCGAGGTAAAGTTCTCTGCTGCTCAGTAAGAGGCCAGCTATATGCTGCACTAACACATTTCCCAGAAAGCCTTGGCAGATAGTTCCCATGCAGCATATTATGTCAGATTAATTTAAAGGTAGAAAATGCATAGATAACTATTACAAGGTCTGCATCCAACGGTGTAGTAAGAGACACAAGATTCCAGAGAACACTACAGAGAAAAATGGTCTGAAGATGAAGCACTTGGCTGCAATGGCTACTTACTTAATTAGCAATATCCCTGATCTAATAAATCATCATACTATGAATCATCTTGCCACAGTTCATTCAACAGAGGTGGCAATTACACAATCAGTGGACGTTTGTGCCTTTTTTCCCCTATCTACTAATATCTGTGGGGGTTGTTGTTGGTTGAGTGGGTTTTTCTCTTCTGGCCTGGGCAACCACAGTTACAGCAACAAGCTCTTAGTCAAATCCTTGTCTTACATGGATTAGAATACAGGATCTTCTTGGCTCCCAGACAGTTGCATTGTTTTCATCTAATAAAAAACATCAGTGGAAAAATTCACCACTACACAAAAAGCAAATAACTTGAAGCACTTTAACGATTGTGTATTAGTGCTGGCATGTTTCAAAAATAACTGCTGAACATTGCTAAGAGGACTGCAGGACTATATAATTATTTATGACAGGCTTTCAGCTATTTTTCCTTCTACTAAATGGTTGGTGTTAGTTGAAGGCCAAAAGAATACTGTGAAAATAAAGGAAGGAAAGCAGTGGGATACTTTTTACAAGGCAGCTGTCCTCCATCTTCACTCACCCATGTGCACCCATACTAAGCATCTCCTGGGAGGACAGCTATTCAAAGGTGTCTGGACTTCAGATTTCATAATCTGAAATCCACAGCTGTAAATAGAAAGAATGAAGAACCATGAATAGAAATTGGTAGGAAACCATTTACTCCCATTCCAGGAATATGTTCAAGTTGAGAAACAGTTTTCCATTCCATATTGGGATGAAATTGAGACCTTTCAATTTCTACAAGAAAAAAGAGCAAGTGAAAGCTTTAGCTCCTCTCCTTGTCCTGCTGCTCCCCTTCATGTCCTCCAAAAGAGCCAAGCAATTAGGGTGCCAGTCTCCAGGGAAAAGAAATTGGATCTGAAGTCCAGTTCCACTAGCTTGAGGCATTCACATGCCTGTTCTCAGTACCTGACAATTTCAGAAGAATGTCCAACCTGCACACCAATTCGGAGGTCAGGTACAATTCATTCTTCATACTTAAAACAGCCCACCACAAAGCTCAGATGCTTTTCCAAGCATCACTTCTCTGAAGCTGACATATCCCCACTAAATCTCTATTGGCACACATTGATTCAGCATCGGTACTCATGCCCAGCCTGTCTCTGCCGCAGGGTTGAGCAGAACTTGCTGTTTGTTTGACCACCCGCTGCCACTAGCAGGACCCTGGTTCACTCCCAACACACAGAGCACACAAATAAAAAATGGAAGTGAGAGTGTAAAGGGAGGTCTGCCTATCCCACAGAAACGCATATCATGCCTCTGTTGCAGCATTTCTTCAAGAAAACTGAGTCAAAGATGGTCAGTTTCTAAAGTATGCCTAGGAACCACTTTCTTACATTAACAATGTCATTACTAAGGTACATCCATGAGTAACTAACAGTAGTGTTTGGCTTTTTTCTCTCTAAATATCAGCATTGCTTTTGGCTTGTATGTTACTATGCTTGTTGAATTTCAATGGACTACCTGCATGTCTAAAATTCAGCATCTCCATAAGTATTTGTAACACTCTGGCCATTGTTTGTCATGCCTTATTCATGCTGGAATATCAGCAAATACATAGAAAATAAAGTTTTTAATAATATGCTAGTCCTCGTGTTCCATGACTGAAAGAAAAAATTTCCGATGCGTAACATATACAGTAGAATTATTTTTTTTCCTCCCTTTGTGGGGGGTTGCTGCTTTACCTAAACTAAGCAGTCCAATTTCTTCTCAAATGCAGGGCTGTTTGTGAATGATGGAGTTGAAATCTGGTCAGTATTATCACACATTACAATGAATGATACCAATAATAATACAAATTTTTTTAGAAGCATTTGAAAAATTATCACCTTACATAATAATTAACAATCTGTCACCTGATGGGTCTTTTTGGGCATCAAGTCATTAATGCCAACCGTTAACAGCTGCTGCCACCCTGAATGTCAGGAAAGGAGAATGCTGGAATAAAAATCCATCCCATATTTTTAGTTTCTCAGACTGAACCTACGAACGTAAACACCTCTGACCTTGGTTTATCTGGATCTTCACTTTATAACTGGACTTATCATAAGAATCTAAAAAAAAAAATACCCCAAAGGTTCACAATACCACAGTATCAGCTGCGTCTGAACATATTTGGGTGTTGCTGGGGGAAAACAAACTATTGCAATGCTCAGTAAAACAAGCTGTGAACACAAGTAGGTGAATCATCACTTTATCCCTGCTGCATTTCAGATCAAGGGTCTGAAACTTCTTAACCCAGTTAGTAGAGAGAACTGCATGAATCTGAATTCATAAACTATTTTGCTCTGATGCGAAAAGCATGTATGGAACTGACGTAAAATGGAACATTTACAATGCCTGCGAAATGAGACAAAATATAACGGTTGCCTTTCTTCCACACCTTGCAGATGGAAAAGAAACAGGGTAAATCCACTGAGTGAAGTTCAGGGCCTCAGAAAGATTTCAGGTGCCCAGATGCAAATCCTCACCAAGTAGCATTTGTAAATATGCTTTTGTGCCTAATTCCTACTGGCTTTTAACAGAGTGCCTTTACAAATCTGTTCTGTGAGCTACGATTTCATATTTTGCTGCAAGCAGAGCCTGCTCTCAGGAAGTATTTTGTAGGCCATGTTGCCTGTCATTAGGTTTGCTCTAAGGTGTGTTTGGAGAAGGCTGGGAGTGGGAGGAATGTCTTGCAAATGTGAAGGTCCTGCTTGCAGCTGCAATGAGTTTTTCCTCTGGGAATATAAGGTCAGAAATAACTAACCCAATCTCCTTCTGTGACAAGGTGACCCACTCAGTGGATGAGGAAAAGGCTGTGGATGTTGTCTACCTGGGTCTTAGTAAAGCCTTTGACACCACCTCCCACAGCATTCTCCTGGAGGAACTGGCTGCTTCTGGCTTGGATGGGTGTACTCTTTACTGGGTAGAAACTGGCTGTGGCTAAGCCCAAAAAGTCACAATAAATGGAGTTAAATCCAGCTGGTGACTGTTCACAAGTGGTGTTACCCGGGCTCAGTATTGGGGCCAGTCCTGTTTAATATCTTTATTGATGATCTGGACAAGGGGACTGAGTGTAGCCTTAGTAAGTTTGCAGACACCAGCAAGTTGGGCAGGTGTGTTGATCTGCTTGAGGGAAGAAGGCTCTGCAGAGGGATGGTGACAGGCTGGACTGATGGGCCAAGGCCAATTTTATTAGGTTCAACAAGGAAAAGTGCTGGTTCCTGCTCTTGGGTCACAACAACTTCATGCAATGCTACAGGCTTGGGGCAGAGTGGCTGGGAAGCTGCCTGGTGGGCAAGGACCTGGGGGTGCTGGCTGACAGCTGGCCGAACATGAGCCAGCAGTGGCCCAAGAAGGCCAGTATCATGCTGGCTTGTATCCAAAATAGTGAGGCCAGCAGGACAAGGGAAGTGATTGCCCCCCTGTACTGGGCACTGGTGAGGCCACCCCTTGAATACTGTGTTCTGTTTTGAGCCCCTCACTGCAAGAAAGACATTGAGGTGCTGGAACGTGTCCAGAGACAGGCAACGAAGCTGGTGAAGGGTCTAGAGAACAAGTCTTATGAGGAGCATTTGAGGGAACTGGGGTTGTTTAGTCTGGAGAGGAGGAGGCTGAGGGGGCACCCTCTTACCCTACCACTCCCTGAAAGGAGGTTGTAATGAGGTGAGTGTTGGTCTCTTTTCCTGGGTAATAAGTGATAGGACAAAAGGAAATGGCCTTAAATTGTGTCAGCATATTAGGAACAATTTCTTCACTGAAAGGGTTGTCAAGCATTGGAACAGGCTGCCCAGGGAAGTGGTTGAGTCACCAGCCCTGGAGGTATTTAAAAGACGTGTAGATGCAGTGCTTAGGGACACAGTTTAGTGATGAACTTGGCAGTGCTGGGTTAACAGGTGGATTCAATGATCTTAATGGTCTTTTCCAACCTAAATCATTCTATGATTCTATTATCCTGTGAAACAGTGCATGCCCGTTGTCTATTTCATACAGTGAGTGAGTGGTTTATCCCTGGCAGTTGCCAGGGAGCCAGAAAGAGTCCTGAGCATGTATGTGAAGTTCTTGGTGGCTTCTAGCATGTGGATGATAGGAGTGGGCATTTTTTGACTGTTGGATCCCCCTGTGGCTGCAATAGCTGTGTAAGGCATGGTGACCAAAGCTATGTCTGCCACTAAGAAAAAAAATGCTTGAAACTCTTTCTCGTCATATAAATTAAAATGCAGATATGTGTAGTCATAACAGCAATCTGGAATGGACACACTGCCAAAAGCCTTAGCAGTCCCTTGAGACTTGCACAGATGTCCACAGTGAACAAGAACAGTTGTTACTGAGGTTAGAGCTTTGCTGGGCCATGGCTGTATCTGGTCAGACCAGAAGGTGAAGCAGAAATGCACAAAGGAACATTATCCTGCTGTGCCTTCAAAAAGATCTGTGCTACAGAGGACTGTGCCCAGCAAAGACATCACTGGTGAGAGTCTCTAAGAATGGTGAGCTTCCAGCCTTACTCCTGGAGTCTGTCACATTAGGACAATAAGTAGAAGAGATGTCAGAGTACATGACCATTCAAGTGGTCCCCTGAGTCACGTAATCCCAAGATGCCTCAGGTTTTACATCAAGTTCCCAGACCTTTTATGGTCATAGCACAGTGACACTTGGTAAAGTAGTAATTACAGGCTGAAACTGAAAACTATCAGTCATCAGTCATGTTGAGGAAATCTGTGTTAATGCCTCAGCTAGTTTTTGTTCCAGAAAAGGTGTAGAGGAACAGCCACTGCCCTATGCTGTCACTGAGCTGACTAGTACATTTCCATATTGTCCTTTACTCCCTAGAGTAGGGACAAAGGGTGTAATAATTCAACTCAGGTCAAATCAGACTGACACCGACTTCTCTAGGTGCCCTTTTGTGGTGACTCTGAGTGTGTAAGTACCTGTTCTGTCACCTCTTATGTCCCTGGCCAGTGACAGAGCAAGGCAAGAAGTGGTTACTGTTGGTGGGCATTCGGCACCGCAGAGGATGGAAAAGCAATGAGGGCTGTGCTTGTTTCTCTCTGCCCCTAGCTGGTCAGCTGGGTACACAGATAACGGTCTGAATTTCCTAAAAAGGGATCTCAACCAGCACTGTTTGCATGTGGGAGCACTTAGGGAAGAACCCCTCCCAGATCCTTCCCTGGGACAATAGATCTATGTACTATTCCCCATCTCTGCCTTTGCCTAACTTCCATAATAGTCTAGTGTGATTAATCAGTATTGCTCCTGCAGCCAAAGAGAAAGGGAGGGGGGCATTATACAGTGTTTCCAAACAATACCAAATATTGCATTACGACTGTAGACTTTACATTCCATTCTTGGGAAGTATCTTTGTTTTAAGAACAACAGCCTAACTTTTTTGTTTGTTTGTTTTAAATGAGTTTGATTAAAGTAGGATCTGGAGTTTATTTGGATTTTTCTCCAAGGTACAGCAGCTGCGTAAAAGAATATTTCACCATAGAGAACAGGCTGATTCACTGGATTTCTCCTGAGTACAGATTGTTGTCCTCTCCCACACAGTATTCATAAATTAGGAAGGAAACTTGAAAAGCACCACAATATATGTTTTTGATTGTTCAGGGCTTACAGTTAATTGTTAGACCTCAAATATCCAGTCTTTATCTAAAAAAGAAATAGTTAATAAAAGCTTAAAAATGAGGAAAACATTACACCCTTAGATAGTCTCAAAGTAACTGTGGAGCCATGGCACAGTTTAAACAGGAGCTGTTGTGAGTTCAGTATCAGAGGCTCACCTTCCCATTGTAAGGCCTGAGGACACACTGAGGTCTAGGGATGTGCTCCTCAGCTCTTACACAAAGGATTGTGTTGCACCCCCACGTTCAAATGGACTAATCTCTGACCTGCTTTAACTCACTACACCAACTTTGCTCAATGAATAGTTTAAATGTCTATGAAACTGAAAACAAAGCCACACACAAAACCGTCCAGCCTCCTGGTTGTAATTACCAATCTATGAGAGCAGGAAGGAGCAGCAGAAGGCTAGGCACCCATACCAGTAGTAGTGCTTGTTTTTCCCCTCCCAACCATTGCTTTTTCTATACAATGTATATTTAGTGCAGGAAACCAGCTATTAAAACTTGCCTGGAACAAGATTTGGTTCCATGTTTCAGATCATAAGTGAAATGTCAGAAGTAATTCATCTGGGAGGTAGCAGGATCCCTTTAGGGCGGTTCATCCCTCAGAATAATAAATAAATAATCCCTGGCACTTTTTGTTTTTTTAT
This sequence comes from Falco naumanni, assembly GCF_017639655.2. Lineage (NCBI taxonomy): Eukaryota > Metazoa > Chordata > Aves > Falconiformes > Falconidae > Falco > Falco naumanni. The sequence goes on along the minus strand of NC_054058.1, from coordinate 43,311,369 downwards.
CTACAGATAACATGAGAAGGTTACCAGAAGGTTGCCACCACAGACACAAAGTGCATTCTTTCCTGGTTTCTCTAGTAAATTGCAATATTTCACACCGTGGTTCTGTCAACAGCAATTTTGAATAATTCCTTGGAACTCTCAGACATTCAAACCTATCTGTCCCCTACAGAAAAATAAAGATAGCTGAAGCAAAACATAAGTTCACAGCAAAATGCAACTCTATTAGTCACATATGGGAAGGTGGTCTGCACCTGAGTGATCTGCAGGCTCTTAACATTCAATTCTGGTGAGATTTCCTTACCAGGGAACAGTTGAAATATCATTAACTTTTCCAATTGTAATGGCACACATGTCAGAGCAGGGACTGAAATACTATTGGCCAGCAAATACTGAGTCGACTTCACAAACATCTTTGAAATCATGTCAGTTGAGATGAAATTCCTGAACTGTTTAACAATGAACATGGTTCAAGGCCCCATCCCATGGAACTGCAAAGATCCCAATGATCACATCCTCAGCAGCAACAGGGTCTTTAAATATTTTTAAAAGTCATGACAGCATAATCTGAGAGAGGAACTCATAGCAAGGAAAAATTACTTCCTGTTCAGCTCTGCATCTGCCATGAGCTGGGAGCACATGGGCAGTACAGTTTCTTTCTAGACAGTAAAAGAAACAGAGATTTGGTATTACTGGGTTCAATCCCAGCAGACAGACAGGAACATGCACCACTATTAGCTAACTTTCTTCTCCTTCCTTCCTGCCAAACTGACAGTTCTTCCAGCCCAGCTCCACACTCTTTTCTTTAATTCTCTTCCTCTACATACTTGACCCAGGGAAATTTTCCTCCTGTATCCTATGTAGGAGAAGTGGCAGCGAGAGGAGCATTGGAAAGACTGTGTCTTTGCAGTTTTCATGGCAGGGAAGCAACTGCAGGGAAAGTTGCTTCAAGGAAGGGTTTTTGCTTGCTGCTGTGTGAGAGCCGCTTCTTGAGTTTGGGAGCTGATGGACAACAGTCAATATAGGCAATAACCAAAGGGCACCAATGCTAAATCCTAACAAGTCTTTGCTGAAATCAGCTGTTGACCACATGCTCTTGATGAAGTAATACCTTACTACACAGTTGCATTCCAGGTGATGTTAAATATGCTTTATCTCTTTCTCTTTTACAGAATAATAGAATAGCCCAGGTTGGAAGTGACCTTGAAAGATCATGTGGTCCAGTCTTTCATGGGAAAGGGAGCCTAGATGAGGTTACGTAGCACCCTGTCCAGCTGAGTCTTGAAAATCTCCAACAAGAGTTCTACCTCATCGCTGGGGAGATTGTTCCAATGATAAGCTGCTCTCACTGTAAAAAATTTATTTTTTATATGGAGGTGAAATTTGTCTCCTTGAAAGTTATGTCTGTTGCCCCTTGTCTTCTCCATGTGGCTGCTTGTGAAGAGAGAGCCTCTGTCCTCTTTGTAGATGCCCTTTAAGTACTGAAATACCATGATGGGTCTCCCCTGTACTTTTCCTTCTCCAGGCAGAAAAGACCTAGCTCCTTCAGTCTTTCCATATAGTGCAGGTTCTCCAGCCCTTTGACCAACTTCATGGCCCTCCTTTGGCCCCTATCCAGTCTGTCCACATCTTTTTTGAATTGTGGGGACCACAGCTTTGCACAGCACTCTAGGTGTGGCCTGACAAGCGCTAAGTAGAGTGGGATGATCACGTCTCTCTCCCTGCTAGTAAAGCACCTTCAGATGCAGCCCAGGATCCGATTTGCCTTCACTGCTGCAGCAGTGCACTGCTCACTTCTGTTCAGCTAGCTGCCCAAAAGGACTCTGAGATTCCTTTCAACAAGGCTCCTTTCCCATCACGTAGATCCTAGCCTGTACTGGGTTTTTGGTTATTTCAACCCAGGTGCAGGACTTTGCACTTCTCTTTCTTTAACTTCCTACAGTTCTTGCTAGCCCACTGTTCCAGCCTGTCCAGGTTGCTCTGGAGAAGGCTGCAGGAAACAGTGTTGAATGCTTTGCTGAAGTCCAGTCTTTATTGTACCTCTGCCCTAGTCAGCACTCAAAGCTTACAGCATCCCAGAAACAATGCAGCTCTTCAACATTCTTCATCTTTCTGTCCTACATGGGGAAAAAAACAGAGGCAACTGTAAAGACTGGTGCTTTCTCACCTAACTTGAGCTTAAAAGTTGAGCACCGAATCAACTTAGGTATATTTTATTTAATTATTGGTGTAATTCTAACTTTAAGTCAATAGTGAATGCATCAGAAACTTTAAGTGGAAAAATGAAATTTGACCTCAAGGCAAGTATTTTTAACTATTTTTTGCACAACTGTTTGGAAAATCTTTTAGAAAATAACCTCCTTGTTCCATGATATATTCTGAGTGCAGATATCTCTCTTGCTCTTCACTCTGGTTTTAACACTAAAGTTGGTATTTTGGCCTTATGTGTGCAATCAGTCCCCAACCTCTCTGATCATAGAATAAATTAGGTTGGAAAGGACATCTGGTTCACAACCAATCCAGCCCCTGCTTGAAGCAGTCCAGTTAAACCAGGTTGTTCAGAGACCTGCTGAGTTTTGAATATTCCCATAGATAGGGATTCTCTGGGTTGCTTCTTCAAATATATTACTATGCTCACAGTGAAAAAGTTTTTCCTTGTATGGAATTCATGGTCAAGCAGGTGAAGTTCTGTTTTCAAGCCTGATTTTCACTTATATTTTAGTTTTTCCCTTTGTTGCACAAAAAGTTTGCCTGGCAAAACTGATAAAGGAAAAGATCTTACAGCTCACTAGCATCTACTCCATTGAAGCAGCCATTTCAATACTTGTGTGTGCTTTTCCCAATCCAATATAATGAGATTCTGCAACAGGCTTCAGCAGTATTTCTGTCCTGTGAAATCAAACCAGCTACTACTTGTTATTACGGAAAGAAATGACTCTTTTAATATTTAAGCATCCACACATTCACACAGATATTAGCAACATGATCTAGTCTATTGGAATTAGTCCAGGATAGCCTATTCAAAACGTACATCTGTGACAGCAACAGAGTAAGCTGAGTACATTTTTTTCTTTTGCAAAGCAAAATGAATGAGTGAGTTTTCATTTCTTATTTCCATGGGTTGTGCTAAAGAACAGTATCATGCAGTCAGTCTGCACAGAGCTGAGGTATTTAGGTTTCTTGCTCTCTAGCCATCTTAGTACCTCAAACCTCAAGCTCTGTTCCAATCTCCTCAGTCTTTTTCTTTCATTAGATGTGGAACATAACCACAGAGCACCATGGTAAACCATCCTTCAAATGAGCAGTGAGGTGTCATCCATTTCCTCCTGATATCAGGAGATCCTTGTTACATTCAAGGCATAATCTCATCATGCAGGAAAACTATCACTTTCCAGAGGTTCAGGAGAGGAAGTTTTGCTTTGCTTCAGTTTGTGCCATGTCCATCAAGTCATGTCACAGCTGAGTCATATTGGGCCTCGCCTTGGGTCCACTTTTCCCTTTTCCCCTTCCCCCAAAGCAGTCTATGATCAATCTTAACCCTTCCTTAAACCTCTCATAAAACCTTTATCAGATAAAATAGACCTATCTGGAACATGGAGCCAAAACTGTTTCCATGCCTTTTTTCTATCCTGTATGTACATGCAGAGTACTTTCTACCACACATCCACACATACATTCGACTTCTATTGCTTTGATAAAAGGAAACATAAGTCTCGCTTTTGAAAAGACTGTCTGGTATTTCATTTTATGACTTAACAAACTACTGTACTAGAGAAAAAGGAACTTGTAAAATGGGTAGATCTGTAAAACCTCCCAGTAAAACACTTCGTATTTTGTGCCGCGTTTGTTTTTCAGACAGAATTCTTTTTCTGAATCAACCTCAGCAGCTAAAGAAGGCCAGCATTTAAAACAAACTTGAATGCATTCCTGTACTTGTACAGATAAATTAGTATTTGTATTTAAAATTGAAGAAATTTAAGAGTTAGTTCATTATTAACTTTATTTATAGACTCTTCTATGGATTGCATCACTGTGTGGAATCTGACCACCTCTCAGGAGGCATGAATACACTTGAGGTGACAAAATGATTACAGAGTTTATTAACTATTGAAACAGTTTTGTGGCTCAGTTCAGATCTGAAGATGTATTTTCATCATTACCTTCCTTAACATGTTTCTGGTAAGAGATGAGAGTGCTTTTCAAACCATGGCAATAGAAGAGCAACTACAAATTATGTGCATCACAAATGGACTCTGGTTTTCAGCAGTGCTGAATGTCTGCAAATTCCATTAGCTTCAGCTGATGGTGAGGATGATTTGCATGTGAACACTGGGGTTTAAAACTAGAATTCCTCCAATCTCATGAAGATACCTGTAAGTTGAATAATCAGTGAATTCTCATCTCATACAAAGTATGTGAGTCTCACCCTATGGTAACTCTATGTCTATGAGACTGTAAAGAGTTACTGGCATCTCCACTGGAGTGGTCTAAAGTTAGGTGAGATTAATTTCATTCTCTGTCCAAATTTAGGACTGAAAAATGAAAATCTACAGCCCATTTCCAGAGCCACATGTTGCAGGAAGCTGGTGGAAGAGTTAGAATATGCATATCCTGATTTTTTGTCCAATCACAGGAAACATGCTGTCCACTTTTCCACCTCATTTATAATAGGAAGACTTCAATTGAAATTCATGACCTGTCCATGACTGGTGCCTTCTGTTACACTTTCATAAGCCTATCATGTCTACCATCATTGATGTCTTAGATCTGTATTATCCTATGTGACAAATAGAAGGTCTTTTCAAGGTCAAACTGACAAGACCCACAGGCATTAGTTATAGGAGACCAAAAATAAAGATGAGCTGTATATAGCAAATAAGATTATTTGGATATCAATTATCACCTCAAAATAGCAGAAGGCATGGTTGCTGAGAGAAAGAGATACAAATATAGTTTAGAAACCTTATATAGTTTTATAAATAACCAAGTAAGTTTACTTACATACAGCTATTAAACAGGTTTGCCACAATAAGCAGGTCTCTCTGTTTCTCTCCATATAGACAGGAATGTTTGTGAGATGGCATACTAGTATGGGGTACTCATGAAGTTTTAATGGCCTATATCTGAAGCACATTTATTGCTCATTAGAGTCCTGGATGTTAGTAGTTTAAGTGGCCTTCCCAAATGGGGCACATTAGCTCTCCGAGTTTTCACTGTCACACTGTGGTTAAGGAGCAATTCCTAGATAGTATTTGTAGTCTGTGGTGACAGTGTGCATTACCTATTTAGCAGGGCTGCAGAGACTGATGGGTATCCCCATTTTGTAAACACATACGGAATTTTGTGATTTCTAAAAATAAAATTAATTTTGTCTTTCTAGGCTAATGTTTTTTAAAGGTAGACTACAGCTACAGAAGCTAGACCAGGGACAAGTAGTTGGATATACTGACAATCTTGAAATCGTACTGTTGGCATCAATGGCTGTACTTACATAAGTGAGTAGTGTAGACCAAAAGGAACAAATTATTGACAAAAATTAAAAGATTAGCAAAATGTTTAAGCAAAATATCTTCATGTGTATAATGTGACATCCTACTTTTTTTTGAATTTTAATAAAGCTTACATAATTTTATACAATGTAATAATATAATGCAATAATCTTCAAGGTTTGGACACAAAGAGTTTGCTTTAAAAATAAATTTTAAAATTCCCAATACATAAAGCATATTTTGTTTTGCTAAAAATGTATTTAAACTGCCTAATGACATTGCCAGTGCTTTTGTTTTTTTGCTATGGAGTTCCCTTATGGTAACCATAACTACTGTAGTTGTATGTTTCAGACTATATTTACAAACATAGAAACCAATCTTTCACTTTCATTCTTTCCACATTTTGTTTATTATTGGAAAAAGTTTTTGCTTTGTGATTTTTGTTTGCTCATTATATTTGAGTAAAGGTTGCTAGTTACACTGAAATAAGTATACACACATAACACAGTATTTTTCAATGAATAAAAATATTTTGGTCATCTAAGCTAAATTTGTAAAAGTGTTTAAACCCACTAAAGTGAATCAAGAATTACACCTCCTACAAGTACCGTATTTGGGACCCATTAGAAAGCAACAGAAACAATAGACTATTAGATGGAAGATAAATGAACAATGTAAATATGGACTATGCAATGTGACCAATTTATATTTTGAGGGAAGGAAAAAAAACCCAATCCAACAAAACAAACCAAAAAATCCCCTGCAAAACAAAAGCAACCAGGAGGGAGAATAAAAGATTCACTGAATAGCAAAGAATGAAGAAAATCAGAAAAGCATCTCAGAAACAAAAGAGTGCTAAACCATCAGACAACCAAATGTGAACATTAACACTCTGCTTTTTATTGAATGTTCACAATGTACTTTCTATTGGGAAGAATATCACCAGACACTCTTTAAAAAATTTGTCATTTGGCTGAAGACTGAGACCAAGAAGGGATATACTTCTCATAGAAATTTTTAGAAACTGTTTCAAGCAAACAAAATGTGGAAAGAATGAAGGTGAGTGATTGGTTTCCATGTTTGTAATTACATCTGATTACAAGCTAAATAACAAAAACTGTAGCTAACTGGACCTGGTGACAACTGAAGGTCCATTTTGAGGAATTAATCTCTGGCCAGTATTGATGCTTCTGACAAAGGATGTCTTCTTTTCTCAAAGTGGCTCAGAGCATACCGCACCACCTTTTGAACACACTAGTACAGCTGGTATCACACATGCGCTAATGTTCTTAATATTGCCAAAACTGGTGAAAATAAATAGTAGGAAATTTCCCAGGAGCTGCTTTAAAAAAATTGGATTGTTCTGACAAGTGACTGTTATTCCCCACAGAAAGAAGATATATTATGTATTTTTTCCTTGTCTGGAGATGGGAAACTATGAGCAGCCAAATGTTAGGAGATCTGAGCTGAACTTTATACTATATTACTGTTCATTTGCATGTTACAGAAACACAAAAATCAGTAGTAGGAAGTGTATATGACAGCTTGTGCCAGGACCTCTGTATGTATTATAGAGCAAGAAAAGAAGGAGAGATGAAAGCAGTCTTAAACTGTTAATGTCACAGTAGAAACAAGCAGCAACAGAATAGGATTTAAAAAAACCCTCACTATTGCACATCACCAAAGCTAAGAAAAGACATGGGCAGAAAATGTTCTTTTTTTGTTTGTTTGTTTGTTTTCCCTTTTTTAATCAAAATCTAGTAAACCAGTTTCAAATACAATAATTGCTTTAGATAATCTAGTCCAGATTTTCCTAGAGGAAAAACAGATGCATAGACAGGAGGATACATCATAGAAGTTCACCAGCCTGGAGGCACTCTTTAGGCTGACCCTTGAGCGCTACCCTTTCTCTTTTCTAGAACAAGGTCAAATAATAGCTCTAAAGTTTTTGCATGGGGTGACACTGCTACTTCATGAGAGTAATCTTGAGCTGTCTTCTTACCACTTACTAATTTGAAAGACTCTAATTTGTTTTTTGTGCAAGCTTGGTGAAGATGCTGTCATTGATTGCAATGAAACCAAAGTTGCCATCTGGGACTGACTGAGTGGGATCTTGCAGAAAAAGTGACTTTTACTGCCTCTGGTGAAGAACAAAGAGGAAAAAAGACAAACTGAATTTTAATAATGTTAATCTGGGTTGCTTTGGGTTTTTTCACTTTATAAACTGACATGTACTGGTTATGCAATTCATATCTGTATCTTGTTCATTCTCTTGCTCCAGGAAATGTTTAGAAATTAGCATACAATTTCTTCACTGCTGCTATAGAAATCACAGTTGAATGTGGCCTACAGGGCAAGTGGAAAGAAGGGGACAGGGAAGTTTGGCTTCTTAATGTTACTTTTTCCCATTGCCTGTGTTTGTACCACCCTGTCTTTCTGAATCAAGAGTATACAAAAACATTAAGACTATATGGGAACACCAAGACTGTCAGACCTGGCTCCCCATAATTGCTGGCAGCTGCAGCATAAGATACCAGATCCAAGGAGCTGCTGCCCACCCTCCCTGCCAAAGTTAAAGCCTGTAGCAGAAGACCAAATGCCCGAGTTACCCTGCCCTCTAATGGAGTTCAAGAAAGCGAGACCACCACCAGTCACCTAAGGCCCTGAAAATAACCCAGATTTTGTTAAACAGGGCTCCAGATGATCCTAGAAAGCAGATCTCAGATGAAAGCAAAATAAATAAATGCCTGCCTTGCTGCTGTGGTCTGGCTGTAGGGCTGAGGGCAGGAGGAGTATTTTGTAACTTAATATTAGTGGGGTTATCTTTGTGTTTTTGAGCAAGAGATACTAACCAGACATGAGAGAATGTAGCACCACTTGGAACAAGTGAATTACACTTTTTCTTCAGACTAAGTTTCCCAGCCATATGTGGAGTAAAGTGGGAGTGGAGTGTAAGCATTGTCCTGAAACCCACAGGCATCACCAGAAGTCCTGGAGTCCTGGGTAATGCATTCCTTGTAAACGCAGTACTGGTAAACTGTGATTTAAGTTGTTTTCTAGTGTCCTTAGAGAAATTGCCCAGTATCTGAGGGTTGATATTACATATTTATTATCCTATTGCCAGGCATTATTTATACAATGCTTTCCATTAAACTTAGCAAAAGGAAGAAAGGGGGGAAAAGGGAAAAAACCCACACACTCTCAGTCACTGTCCTGGCACTATGACAGTTGCAGCTGTGAATCTTTCCCTTCTCATTAATTTAGGAAATAGAAAAATCAGGAAAGAATATCCTGACATTTTAAAATCTTAAAATATACTTTCATTTCACTTTCAAAGAGCTATGAAGTACTTCCATGTGCAGCATATGCTTTTTAAAAGTGAGGCCAAAGTCTGAAAGTCAAAGGAATATTATTATGTGGGAAGCTTTACAGCTAATTTGTTTACCAAATCTCCACATCCAAAATGCTACTCAAGTCTCATTTTTGCTTCTAGAAAAAGAACAGATTATAAATATAACACATTAGGGCGCAGTATATGTTAAAAGGAAGTTAAGTTAAGTGGATGGTGTTCCCTCCTAGTAGTTAATATATTATTCTTTCTACAGTTTACTTGTACATGTTTACTTATACATGTTAAATATTTTATAAAACAGAGTACATTTTTAGAGAAGGACATAACTCCTTTCATTGCACATCATTGAAAAAATATTCAAAGTTCTGTTGTGAATAGCCACTGGAAAAGCTCAGGCTCATGGCTGATTTAAGAGCTTTGCTTTTATTATGATGGCTTAGTTATTTTTGGGTCATCTGTTTTCCAAAAGGTTTGGAGAAAAATTCTATGCCTGATGTCTTTCTGGGTAAATTGCCTCAAAAAACCCAAGGTCTCTAATACAGTCCAATGTTTCTTTTTCTGTGCAATGTTTATTCTTTTCCTCTTTCCCCCATGAAGAGAAAGAAAGCTTTTTAATGAAGCTTCTGAAAACTGAAGTGATTCTTCTAGGTCACTCTATGGAGGGTATGATCTCATTTATGTAACGTGGTTGGGGGTTTTTTGTCTTGTAGGACACGGATCTCATATTTGGAAGCATGGATGGCATGTGTGAAGGGAATCTGCCACTTCTATCACACAGTAGTAAGACAACAGGAATAAAAGGGAAATCCTTTTGTTAACTGGTGTGATTTGTGAAGATATTATTCTCCATACGTAACTGTTCTCCAGCAGGATAAGGCACAAACTTTTGGGCCCTTTCACTCCTTTATTTTACCGATTACAGTGCTGTTGCACTGTGTGGAACAGGAACTACCCTGAGCTAGCATTATACTGGCTGATTCAGGTACAAGAGACAGAGGAAGTGTTAGGTTCAATGAGAGATGAAAAGCCAAAAAAGCAAAGCAAATAATTGTGAGGTTAGTTTGTGCTGAGCCCATACATCCCAATGACAGTAGGCTGTATAGCTTAAAATTAACTTTGCTATACCTGTAGTATATACACATTACAGCATAAGACAGTATAGGTAACTGCTGTTTAGAATTACGTTCTAGATCAAAGAAAAGTAAATGCATTCTTTTAACAGGGAATACAATGTCACCATATGTTCGGAGCTAAGATAATGCAGGCCACTACAAAGTTTTAATCCCTAGTCAAGGCAAGCATGGGAAATCATAATGGATTTTTTGTTCAGAGCTGTCTTTATAACCTATCCCATTAAATGGCATTACATTCACATGACCTGACTTTACGTAACCGAGTTATCATAGCACAACTGACTGAACACAGAACCTGCATTTTGCAGTAGCAGACAATATTTAGACCAACTCATTAACTACTCTGTGCAAATTTTAAGTTTTCCTGTTTCAGTGTAAATAAATGTATTCTTTCCTTTCAAATGTCATTAAAAGGACCTGATTGCTTAGTTTGTATATGCTATGCACCAATGTGACCCGCTAATTAAGATCATACTGAAACTGCCACCTAGAACATTGCTATAATCCTTCTATTTTCAGCTGGGGTTTTTAGTGATCAAGGTCTTTGAATTCACCTGTCAGTACCAACTAATAAATGTCTAATCAGTTAGCCAGTTACAACGAGATATGACAAAAAAGTAGACGTCTCAACGATATCATCTTCCTGTATATTTTGTAAAGACTGTTGGCTAGGAAGGAGAGAGGCACCTGGATTGTTACCAGTGAGGCTTAGGGGTGGACTTGCCCTGCTGAAGCACCCATCAGTTTCCATCAAGAGATGAGTCAGCCAGTTCATAGGTAGGTCTAAACCTGCCACAGCAAGTGATGCTCTGGCCTAACGTGACAGGTAAAGGACATGGCAAGAAATACATATGGTTAAGATATTATTTCTTAGATAGTTTTATTTCTAGGATTGCTTACCCATTTCAAAAAATATCTTCTTCTTCTGCAGGACAGCCAAAGAACATCTTTTTACTTCTTCTCATTTATCAATAAACTAAAACTAATATCAGCTCTGAATTTTAATTAACTGCTTCTGTTTCCCCAATTTTCTGTGATCATTTGCTTGCACATGTAAAAGTCTTTGGGTATTTTTTCAGTTTTCTTATTGGCAGCCACCTGGAGTTCTGTGGACTACTAGTGGCCCAAGCATCACCAGCTGCAAAACACTGGTTCAGGAGCCTTGGGACATTGAAGAGGCAGAGGTATCAGAAAAGAGGCTTGTCTGTGGGAGAAAGACCTAAGGAAACTGTGGTACACAGAATATAGAGGACAGGAATACAAAAGTGGGTGAGTAAGAGATGAAAATCAGAGAACACAGATCCATGGAAAGCCAGACTTCTTCCACCCTGCCAGACTAACTGAAACTTCTAGCATCATTTTTCATATTAAAGTCTGGTTTAGGGAAAAGCAGATTTTACTGCTTCTGTCAAACAAACCTCTTTTTTATTATTAATATTATTTTTTCCCTGCAGAAATTTCTTGTTAAATTCTGCAGCGGCCAGAGCTCCACAGAGTTTGCTCCAACTGATACCAGTCACAGAATGTCTTGATGCCCACGGGAGCCGCACTAGACTAACCTTGTATCCTTCCCACATGGTTACTCTTTTTCAGATTTCCCTGGCCAAAAATATTGCATCACTCTGCACATCTGTATTCCATTAGTATAGTAAGTAAATACATGTGACTATTTAAAATTAAGGTATGTATCAAAGAGATTTTTCCTACTTTACTTTTTCTAGGCAATGCCAAGGCTAAGATTTCATTCTCAATGTCTACACAGTTATGTGCATGATCCATACAGTAGGTTGGACAGTACATGACATTAAGTCCTTATCACTGAAGCATAACATTATTAATATGTGCAGAACATGGTGTCTGACAGAGAACACTGGCCACAGCCAGAGGCCGTGAGAATCCTTTCAGAGAGAAAACGTTTTAACAAATGCCGCTACTGAGCATGAAAGAATACTGAAGTGAAATAGAGTCTGTGTGTCAGCGGGTAAGGGACATTTTGGTGCAAAAAAAGACTAGCTCTACTTTTTCCCTCACATTATATGCAAAATGAGACTAGATATCCTTTTTTCCCTTACATTATATGCCTAAACACATGTCAGTTGGAAGTTTTGCTTATTCTGAATGTTACTATCAGTTACCAGTAGCCATTTGGATCAAGTTAAATGCTTTTGCTTCTCATAGCTGGTCTTGGATTAATGTCCACTGCCAATAATAACCTCACCTAAAACCTTGGAAAGAGCAGGTCAAAGGATTGCATTTGTGTGCATCACAAGTACTTCTCCCCATTGCTTAAAAAGCCCTACTAGACAAAGAAATTTAAAAAAGAGTGAAGGACAATGTAAGAGCTGGCCAGGTCATTTAATACTGCATGCTACAGTTTCTTTCTTTTCTGGCCATGCATGAATAATCTTGTGAATTTGGAGTTTAGCTAGCACAACTTGTCTAACAAAAGTATAGTTACTCATGAATAATTTGGATTTCAATGTGTATGTGAAGAAAATTGCTCAACACAAGGCTTTTTGTGTTAAAGCCCTCTGTGACTCACAGTATCTTCATGCATGATATGGGGTCATTGTGTGAAAGCAGTAGTGCGTGAAGGTCTGTGGAAACAGTATATGAAAACCCACTTCAAGATGCCACGCACAGTTCCTGGAAATGGTAATGATATGGGGTTTAGGAGCAGTGCTGCGCTTACAAATCCTGCTGGTGCTGAAATCAGCTGTCTTTTCCATACTTAATATAGTTATACATGAGGTTTTGGTGGATTGTAATGACGTTATTAGCACAAGTTTTGTACTTGGGTATGAGAAAAATGTGAGTCATGCAGCTCCTCCAAAAAAGAGCAGATGAAATGTTGATAGCACACTAACGTGTATCCTGTGTGTGTGATAAGTATTCTGGAAAAAATGTTGCTTTGAGGTATGGTTGAGTGCCGTTGAGAAATATGTTGTACAGGTTTTTTTCATCTGTGCCTGACCATCAGTTTTTTGTAGATGAATTCTGGAGTTCACCAAAATCATGTATAAAACTCAGTGATTTCAGCAGCTCAGAATTTCATCCTGTAAGTTCCCCAGCATTGCAAAGAGGAGATATAAACACATTTGAAACCTGAAATATATTTTCTGCGCAAAACAAATAATTTACATATAAATAAACATTGTCTTCTTCTCCCATAGCTTTTTACACATGAATTTGAAGAAATGTGCAACTCTGCATAAATATATTCAGGAAAGTTTGACTGCAGATTATATAAAGATTCCTCCATTTTGACATAAATCAAATTAATCCTCTTTGAGTCTTCACTGAAATGATGATGCCAGACAAATAAATCTCTTTGAATTCTCATTAACTGTTAGTACAGCTGATTCTTTGACTGGTTCATTAGCATGCTTGGTGGCATATGCTCAAAAAGAGGGGAAAAAAAAGAACCCTACAATTTAATGCAAAACAGAACAAAGCTGTAGATTTCAGCCTTTGTCTTGTACACACTGTAAGGTACATGGAGCAATGATCTAACTTAAGCATTACATGATGTTCTTCTGAATTGCCATTCAAATTGTTTCCTAACTTTGACAAAGTATAAATTAATTATTCAGCTGTATTCACCTGTCAAACTGAGTTAAAAATATGGAGAAAAAAAGTTAAAATATCCACAGTATAATATTAACAAATAGATATCAGCATCTACATTTGCTACTTTGCAATAGCAAAACATGTTAATTCAGCCTTAATGATTCTTAGAAAGAAAAGTCATGTCTTTATCCCATGAACACGTCTGAGGTAATTTTACATTACAACTTTCAAGAATGTGAAAATCTCATCCAATTCCCTGTCAGTCATACAGATATGCTAAAGTTATTATCTACTAAAGAAAATACATCATCTGGATAAAACACTACTATATTTAATAATCAGTTATCCACTGAGAAGCTATATAACTTGGATGAAATGCCACTATATTTAGCAGAACTCAGAAGAAAGAAATGCACAGGATTTCAAAGGAAATGGGGCAATCAGCAACCATTTTCCATGCTATGTGTCAGCAACAGCAGAGCTGCACAAAGACTTTTGCATTCCGTTTCCATGATTTAACATTGCTTCACAGAACAAGTTTAGTTCCTTGACTCGTGGCAAAGGTGGGTGGGATTTCCAAGAGGTCTGCATCTACATAAAGGCCCTGCACAGCCGAACTTAGTATCCGTGATTGAATGTGATGGGTTGCACCACATCAGGCATAGCCACAGGCATCAAACTATCTGACTAGTCTTTTAGAACAGGATACTGTATTATTTAATCTATCATTAATATGTTCCCTGTTAAGCATAATGCTTGCTGTCATGTTTCTTGACTTCCACAAGCTAATCCAAGTTGCTGCTTCTTATTACATAACTGTACTGCAATGCAATCCTAAAGGCTGCTTCAGGATGTCTCTTACAGCTTCCCATTATTTATGTAACATACCAAAAAACCACTCCAAAGACATGTCTACAGGTAAGGAAGATCAGAGATTCACCAGCTTCTCCCAGCCCAAATAGCAGAAAACTGCTTATAGTAGGTGTATCTTCACTGTAAAGGTGAACCCCTAAAATCCACATGGCAAATAAACATGTGTTATACCTATTAATAGCATCTTGCAAAACAGCTACTGCTTTGTGACACTTCCCTTTTGTGATAACCAGAAGACTCTTTGTCCTCCCAGTTCACAGAGCAATGCCCAGAGTGATCTGGGACAGGCAGAGTCCAGCTCCTTTTTCTCCAAGTGCCCACCTTCTCGCCCAGCTCCCTCTGTCCACCCAGATCAGTGCTCATTCTTCAAATACTTTTCATGCTAGCTACATTGCTAGCTGCAATTAAAAGCCTGGAATAATGAGATAAAAGCTTTATTTCATGGACTTTTCCAATCCCAACACATTCTGAAAGTTATCTGTAGAGGAGCTGACCTTCTTTTTCTCTTTCCTTTTTATCCTTACCTCTGGGAGAAGTGAGGAACAGCAGCCACACCGAAGGGAAGTGAGAGCAGCGTACCAAGCCCTGTGGAAACAGAAAGGAAGCAGTAGATCATTTCAGCGAGAGCAGCATGTCTTGGCATCGTTCCTTGACACCACCCCCGCTATCCCAGCCTCCTCTGCCCCTCCCACACTCACACATCTAAAAAGCAGATGGAAAATATTCTGCCAGAAGACATTGAAATACAGTGTTAGAAAGTTACTCTCTTAAGGCTGGAGAAAGTGATGGAGAACTCTGGCAGGCAAATTAAATTATTCATAGTCAGTGGCATTTTGGAAGGAAAAGCGGGAAGGGAATAGGAGACTGAAAGAAGTTATGGGGATTGTACAAGAACCATCTGGGACATTGGAAGCAGATTCACTTCAGCTTGCCACAACTCAGAGAGAGACCTGTGTGGCTAATACTGGCTGAAGGACAATTACTGGTCTTCCCAGTTTGTTTTCAGAACTGAGCATACTGTAACGCTGCCATGACATTATGGTTATAAGAGAGACAACACTGCCAAATCTGGTTCCCCTCTGGGATTTAGCTCTTCTAATGGCACTGAGCAATGATGCTCATATCCTGAAGACACTGTAATGTACTTGTCTGCCGTTTCACTTTGTGCACATACTAGTCTCATTTGGATTTAAAAGATGTGACACAAAGAAGAGACACTGGTCAGTGTCATTCTTAGTGGTTCAGTGATTAAACTTTTCTTAAAATTTATTTTTTCCCAATTTCATGTTTCCTTATATGTCTCTGAAAGACTACGGGGCCTGTTCTCACAAGAACTAAGCTGCTCTACATTCAAAATAAAAAGTTGTCTTTTCTGATATGGCTCACTAAGAAAACTGCATTCCATATTATAGAGTAATAACATTTAGAAATTAATCCAGTTCTACCCCCTAACTCTTGCATGGGGAGAGAAGGGATAAGAGGAAAAAAGAACCATGTGTGAGAGAGAACAGACACTGTAATCAGTGTTTTTATGAACATATTGAGATACCATGGTGATGAGCACAGGAGGTCAACCAGGGAAGGATATTTTCCTTTCTGTTATTTCTTCTGAGTTTCAGGCATATGATGTTGGCAAATATCTAATGCATTTTCCATTAATATAGCTATCCCATCACATATGTCTTCGAACCAAAGATAATAGAAACCAGATGGAATTTGCCCACTTGAATATATAGATGTGCATTGTACATACATGTATAAATACAGACAGACATCAAAAAAGAGAAATTTGGTGAAAGCATGTCTTCTTTCCCTCTCATCATCGGCATTCTGACTTTAACTCCAATAGCAATGACTTTATTAACTTCCAGAATTAAACCAAGAGAGCACTGTATTTAGGTTTGAACAGATGTAAAATCAACTGTATACCAAACTCCTCAGAAGCATTTGCAAGCACTTTCTCCTGTCTGTTCCCTAAAATAGTACAGTACAGTCAGCTATGGGTTCTTCGCTTTCTTGCCCAGCCCGTGGAAATGAAGAAGCTGACATATGCTGCAGAAATATTCCAGACATTGTAACTTTCCCATCTTCACAATCTCATATTACAGGAAATCAGTTTTTTTGTTGGAATTTGCAAATAAAACAGCACCTGCTACAGCAATCTAATGACCTGAAGTAATTGTTACACAATTAATCCTTTTGAGTTTTATTGCAGAAATCAGTAAAGTGTTTCAGTATCCTGTGGCATATTAGTCTAACATAGTCTTCGGCATGCAGACGATTTAGGCCAGAGATCATGCTTTTGGTTGTAAATAATTTCATAAATTTGGGATAGAAATGGGAAAATTATAATGAAAACAGCAATAATCAACATGAAGCACTAAAATGGAATCAGTAGGGAAAAGATAAATGTCGGCAGGAATGTTAGGCCTGTGTGCCTGTGTGTAGATAAACACCAAGCAGATTGCTTGCTTAAACTTTTTTTTTTTTTTTTTTTTTTTTAAATAATTTGCCTGAAGGGCACTGAATTTCTTTCAAGACTGATTGCAATAAATGTATTTGGTCTAACTGTATTTTCTAGTTGTGGTAGCTCTGCCACAGGAAAGCCATTCAAAATATCATTCCAAAATGGTGCTCTATTAAAACAAATATTGATTAATATTTTCTTTGTGAATTTGTACATGTATTTGCCAATGAAACTCTGAGCAGAATCACTAAAAAAGAAAACCTAATTATTGCACAAGAATATATATTTGTTTAAAATATAAAATTCCTTTTCTTAATCCTAAAAAATATATTTTTGAAGCAAAAAAAGAAAACCCCAAAATACTGAACATTCAGAAATAATGAAGGACTACAAGGGTTTCAAGTAGGAATAAATTTGTGATGTGAAGGCAGTTAGAAACTAATATGGACCTAAGCTTTCTAATAATGTGTTTGGATGAGTGCTTGGGAAATAGACTTTTCTTAATTTACTACCAAAATGTGGAAAACTTGCCTGTCCATTCTACTAAAGCAGTTTCAGCTGTCACAGATATAAACAGACATATGTGGCATGCAAACCTTGTTTACAGCTTGAATTAAAGTTAATATTGTTTGACTGGCAGAATATATTTATAAACCCTATTAATTCTTAATCTGTGTGCACATCTAGTGTCCTTACTGGCAGTCTATGCTCGGGACCTGCAAAGCCAGGGCACGGCTGCCATTCACTGGTGCAGAGAACATTGCAGAGTCAGTCTTTCAACATGCTAATTTTATTCTTTTGCCCTCAAAATGTAATTTTCAGCTAAATAACATAAATTGCTTACTAAGTTTGCAGTAACATTATCTTGCACAGGGGCAAACAGAAACTCTGGGGTAGATTGCCTAGCTGGATTTCTTCCACGGAAGTTAAAAATGTCATTAGAAAAAGCAAAGCCGAGCTTCTGCTTTCCACTTGCCAAATCTAACTCTTTGAGAAATCTTCTCCAGGTGGAACAAGAAGAGAAAATTCTGTCAGGGTGTCACAGAGGAAGGGACCTCCAAGGAAAGGACGCTGGGAGCTAGTGGCCAAGACAAACCAAAACCAAAAAAAAAGCTGGCAAGGGTTGAAGGAAAAAAGCCTGCTTGCGGAAAAAAACCAGGATAAACAGATGGTCCACATGCTTAGGATGCCCACAGCAGGTGTTTGTAGTAGAGAGTGAGCAAGCATCTCTGTGTGAGCATCTCTTCTCATGTCACTCCAAGTGGTCTCATATCCACGAGGCATGGGAACAACCTCACAGGGCAGAGCAGGTTTGTGTCCTGCAGGTAGCGTAGCTCCATTGGAGCAGCACTATGGGCAAGCCCAGCATCTCTGCTGCATTATACCGCCAAGAGAACAATTCTGGAGCTGCCCTGGCAACCTGCCTTTTGATGCTAGTAGATGTACTAGAGTGGAGCACAAAGGAAGGGCATAAAGGTGAGCAGGTCAGGCTCGTCTGGATGCCACTGTGCCTTGTAGGAGTGGAGTGTGGGAGACATTTTCCAAGTTTTAATCAGGAGGATTGATTCCTCTCTAGTGCAAATGTGCCCTCTGCTGAAAGAGCTGGCAGGCAAGAAAGAGCTGAGACCACAGCAGGGTCTGATACTGGATGGGGAATAATGTTGCTACTGCTTCTTTTGGTAAAGGTTTTGTTTTGGCATTTGGATGATATTGCAGCTTAGTGCCTGCAGCAGGATTTGGGCTTTTCCAGATTGGGCACACAGGATGAAGCTGGTAGGGATTTTTGTCATTAAAGTGAGAGGGGTTCAGCAGCTTCCTGGTAAGCGACTGTAAATCTTCTGTTGCTAGGGTCAGAGGAAAGTAAGCATATGGAGAAAATGCTGAAGGAGAAGGCAAGGGCCCCCAGTCCCAGAGCACCATTGCAAGAATGTACCTCAAACAGCTACTGTCGTGTAGTTCTGAGATTCTTAGAGGCACAAAATGCAAAGTATGATCTCTCAGCTTTTCTAGGTTAATGTATATAAGTGTGTAAGTGTTTGAAGTAGTTTATTTGCTAAAAAAAAAAATATAGAAAAATCTTTAAAAATTTCTTCCTAAGTGTAATGAAAATAAATACAAATTCTCATCCTGGGTTTGGTCAGGCACTCCTGCCTAAGCCCAGCAGTGCTTAACGCCCTCTGTGGAGACTACTCAGAATCACAAACCAATTCAGTCGAGGGGACCTCTGGAGATCCCTAGTCCCAACACCAAAGAGCAGGGTCAGTGCTGAGATCACACCAGGTTGCTCAGAGCTTCATTCAGCTTGAAACCTCCAGTGCAAGTGCAGAGGCTTTATGGGCCCCTGTCCCACTGCTTAACTGTCCTCCTGGGGAAACAGCTTCCTCTTACAGCCAGCCTGAAACTTTTCCATTTCAATTTATGCCTTTTCTCCTACTACATTGCAAAACTGCAAAGAGCCTGGATACATCTTCTTGATGACCTCATCATAGGCACTGGGAGGATACTCTTCTCCAGGCTAATCAAGCCCCAATCCCTCAGCCTCTCCTCTGGTTTTTTGCTGTGGGTTTTTAGGTTTGGGGGTTGGGTTTGGTTTTTTTTTGGGGGGGGTTGGTTTTTGGTGGGGTTTTTTTGAGTAAGCTAATATTTCTGAGACATCTGTGCCCTGGCAAATGAAGTTGGAATTGATCAGTGTGCTTAAAAGTCATTCACAGGAATTGATGAACAAACCATCAAATGAACAGAGTGGGACAGATCCTTTTTGAAACCTAGCTTGCAGGTTAAAAGAGGGAATAAAAAGGATCTTCTCTGGCTAACATAGCAAGACTATTCAAAACAGATGAATCAGATCAGATCTGAAGCTCCTAAAAATTCTGGGCAGTGCTTAAGCAGCACTGTGCAGAGAGAAATAAAGCAAAACAGGGCATCAAAATGCAGCTATGGGAATATAATCTGCTCGACCCTGAAGCAGTCATTTTGATAAAAGTACAACTAAAAAGAGTTTTCATGGAAGCTAACTTTAGCCTAGCGAGGCTAATCACCTCTGCAGTCACTGGAGAGAATCAGGATTCTGCAACAGTCCTGCATGTTCTCCTGCCTCTGCCCTGGCTATGAGAGGCAGTCTGGTGACATGAGCTTGAGTGGGCTAAGTCAGCCTTCATGAATGCCCTACAAAAGCATGTCCACACAGTTATGATGTTAGGTAAGCTGCAACCACTAACTGCAGATTTTCCTGGCAGCCCAGTGGGCTGAAAACCATTGGCAGCAGAAGATTTAGCTCTAGCAGAGCTGCTTCCTTTCACAAGTGTTGAGTTTGGATGCCTGCGACTGCTCCATTTCTTCTTCCCTTCTCAAACATATGTGAGGTGGAATGCGGGTAGGGGAAGCTGTATTGCAGGTATCTCCTCCCACACGCAGCTATTTGGAGGAGACCGCAGAAAGAGGACAGGCACCACTTTGAGATGGAGAAGAAAGAGAGCGAGAAGCAGATTGCCCAAGCCTGTTATATCACATGCCAGGCAAATGATGCAATGTCCAGGTATCTTTGGAGAAATCCCTGGCTTCTTGTCAGATATACTCTTTTTTCATGGTGCTACGACTTCATATGCGAGCTCTGACAGTGCAGGCAGAGCAACTTGATGTCAAATAAAAACTAACTAGAGTAGCAGCAGCTCCAGCAGCAGGTCTTTCATCAGTGTCAGCGTACAAACCCTACTTTAATGAGTTCAGACATGCTTTGGCTTTGCTACAGCAATATTGACTGAGCCTCTCTTTTAATTAAATAAATGCAATATACAGAGAGAATTAGTTTCACGTAAACCCTTGAACAAACACCAAAAAAATCCTCCTACCCTAGCCCCTATAATCACTCTGATAAACTGGCTGTTCCTTTCTTATAAAATAGACAAGAGTGGGCAAACAGTGCACAGTCATTTTTTATTTAGTGAAGAAAAGATTCCACATGCCACCTTTACTTCAGTGCTGATAATACAGTTCAGTCAATCTTATTCATAGTCTTTCATATTTTGCTACCTTTTCCTATTTGTAGGAAGCTGTATTTGGGAGACCTGGTTATACTCAGAGGTAGGTAGGCAGGTGCATATAGACACGTAGATAGATGCCAACAGCAAAAGAGATTAGGTAAAGTGTTTTGATTTTTTACAGTGGAAAGGAGTGTCAGCCATCACAAATGCAGTAACACATGTATACATCCAAGCATGATTATAGTAGATTTGATTCTTTCAACACTTGTTTTCCAATGGGTTACTTACAACAGTTTATATGCCTAAAAAACTCTTTTGCAATTTGCTTGGGTTTTTATCTGGTGCAGCTTGGGGCATATTTGGATTTTTGCACAGTAGGGTTGATGTGGCATCCATCAGCTGAATCAGTCCATACCCGTGGAGGTCTTTGCTGGTTCACTTATACGCAGTGCTCTTCCTGAGTTGCTTAGTTGTGTGACGTCAACTCCCTGGAGGCTAACAATGTCATTATCATTACCAGACAAAGACAGTTAGGTAATTTTGTCTGATGGGAGTGCAGATATTGACCTGAACTAATGTATTCTTATTTCCAAGAGAGATGCTGATTGTAGCAATGTGACATAGTAGGGTTTGCTAATATTAATCTAAAGACTGTGTTCTTTTTTAGCAGGGAAAAGCTTTTACATTCACATTCAATTTCATCACTTGACATGTCTCTAGTATACTTGCTAGGCTTGAGATTCTTTGGCTGTTTAAAGACAAGTACAAGGTCTTAGTCTGTGTGTGCCTGTGAAATATTTTTGGCAACCTCTAATTTGCACATCTTCTGACCCTGCAGAGGAAATTACCAAGCCTATTCAAAAGGTTTTCTTTCTTCAGACAGCATAAGAAGAAGTACCTTTAGGGAAAGGAGACTTGTAGCAGTGATCACATCTGATGCATCTTGTGACAACATGCTATACGTATTTTACTCTGTTTTTTCATTGCTGACTGCTGGCAATGCACTTGGAATAAGAAGTCCTTGTCTTAAAGAGATTACAGTTTGCACATTTTATTGCAATTTCCTTGAAAAGCAGATATATGCTGTGCATATAATAAGCATTACATAAACAGATTGTGGAAACATGCAAGTTTAATAGTCCTTCTGGAACATTCTGTGATTATTATAACGAATACATATATATACATCAGAAATACAATTCCTCCTTATGAATGTATGATAAAATTACTGTCAGCAGAAAACCAGTTAATAAATACTATAGAGTAACTGTTTAATGATGCAGTCTGGGATTTTGTGCAATATCCTAAAACCTAAACTTTGGTACATAAATACAAATTACTACATGCACATTGCAATAAATCTGATTTATGCTGAAGTCAGAATCATATAACAGTCCCTGCAGATGTTAAGAAAGCAAAACTAGCCAGTCCTGAAAAGGCAATCAGGTTTCACTGAGATATGTAGCTTAGGCAGTGCTGTCATCCTATACTAGCTATGGTGGAAAAATAACCATGGAGACTCTCAGCAGAGAAATCCAGACAAGCAGCCATTGCCATCAGTGGAAAACACTGGTTTCCAATCACCAATAAACATGTTATGATTCCATGACAGCCTTCCATAGTAAAACTTTTTAGTTGTAATGTCATGTTCTCCATTTGCAGTTGAAGCCTTAAAAAAGCCAAGGGTTTAAGAAAAAGTTCAAACCATTTTATTTCTGTTTCAGCCACTACGAATCTGTACAAGTGTATAGAGGATGTAGTCTGACAGTAAGCATTACAGGCAGAAGATAATTAAAAATAAATTATCTGTAAATATCATATTGCCTCAAGTCATCAAGCTTTATTTCATTTATTGAAGTGCTGTGTAATGAAAGGTACATGCAAAGTACATTTTCAAAAGAGGGAATACTGAGTTTACTTTTCTTTGGCCAGAAAACTGCAGGAGAAGTAAAGCTGTAAATCAGTGGGTGACCTCATATTTACAAGGAACTTGGTATATCCCCCAGAGACTAGACCACAAATGTCTTTTCACCCCAAGCATAGCAATAAAAATCACGAAGCCCTGGTCACATGGACTGAGCCAGCATTACCAAGACAGTGATTTATCAAAGGCACTTTGTGATGACGAGGACCTAGATTTCTCTTTGCCTGCCATTAGATTAGATAAAGGGGCCATGGAAGATGAAGAGCTCACGTGGCTTTGTTTGAATCTCCATTTGCCCAAGAGCAAGCTTTATCTTAGCAAAAAGGCAACTGCACAACTATTACCAGTTTCCTACTGTTGTGCTACCTTTACTTCAGAACCCCAATCGTATTTTGCACACAGGAGTTCTTAATAAGAAGGTATAATTTCTTCTCCGTTGCTCTCAAGGGATCTGAGGATTTTTCTTTTCAAGGTGCTTTCATCAGCTTAAGAAAGAGGATGTTCTGTGTTGCAAAGGGGACTCCCTTGTTTTTTTAGCAGCTAAAGTAATGCCTCTTGCAATTGCTTACATATAGGTTATGATAGGTTTGCATTTCCAAATTGATGTATCTTCAGATCATGTGGACTGTTATGTTCAATAATCAAACCTAGGATCAGAGCATTATTCCAGTTTTGGAATAGTTTTTATTTTGTAAAAATTTTGTACAGTCATGACCTTTTCATGTTATCTGCATAGTATACAATTCCATTTTCCTGAACAACTATGTCTTTGAACACTGTTGTAAAGCTTAATACAGCATTTCATGCTACTATATTCCACAATCTTTTGCCTTACATTTTCCCAGCTGTAACAACACTGTACTTATTGTAACCAACAACGATGACTGTATGGGTAATCATGCCAAGAGCAAAGAATCTTCAGTACATTTATCAGCCTCTTGCAGACTCAACTTGACATTTGAAACTAGGAAAGGTTTTACCAATTTTTTTTCTTCGTAGTTAATGCAGAAATCATAATTAATGATTATGTAGCTGAGCTTCTGTAGAATCTTACAATTGATCCCCTATTACACTGGCAAAATAAGAGGATAATGTCACCAGCATTTACAGAGTTGGCAGTAAAATACTTGGCACTTCATCCCACTTGGGTTTCATTTGACAGAATTTGCTAAAATGGCCTTGTTTAGGGCATAAGCTGGTAGAGTGATTTGGTTTAATTAAAACAAATTCACACGCTTTTCCTTAGCTTTTAATATGGTTAAAGATAATTATATTGCTCCTTTCCTATTGCTCCCAAATTTCAGGAAACCCCACAAGCTAATATTTTTACATACCTAAGAACAATGCAGCAAAGCAATATATGCTGTAGCAAGGCTTCCCATCCTAGTAACCGATAGGACAAAATTGTCATTGAGCAAAAGGAAACTCTTTTGCTGCTGTGAAACTGACGGACTATTTTGTTCAGTTTTTATTGGGATGGAAAAGGAGATGTCAGTATGTCATCATTTCTTTGCAGGTAGTTTTCTAGAAATTTTCAGCATAGGATTAACAAATACATGTATACATATATGCGTGTGCTCACTCAACAGACCCTGCCAGTCTGACCAAACATACTAATGCTTCCCTGAAGATGGAAATTGTCACCTAAATCTGTAGTCTGAGAGTTGTAAAACCTCTAACAGTGTTCTTCTGGGGTGGCAGACCCTTTCTTGGGAAGCTGGTTCAGGCTACTTCCATCTCTTACCTCTCAGCATCATTTGTGTCTGTGGACCCCAGCTGAAAACTGCAGTTTGAGGTGCATACATTTAGATAAAGGTAGCTGTGTGACAAAAGGATTCACAGAATCGATTTTGCAGGACTATGACTATGATAACAGGAAATGGGGGTAGAGCTACAGGACATTTTGCAGGCTGAAGCTTACTAGCCTGCTGGCTGGCTGGGTACCAGCTGTCTTCCAAAAGCCACATGTCCATGGTTGCTACTGGAGCTGCTGGAACCAAGGAGACTAGTGCCTTTGCACGATCTTAGTGCAGGCATAGGACACTACAGACACTACTATTTACCATATGGGGTTTCCTTTAGGGCTGGCTAAAAATATGAGCTGGGTGAGTGACCAAGTTTGTCACAACATGCACTGTGCTCCGCAGGCTGCATTGCAAGCAGAGAGCAAGGCTTCTCGGCTGTGGAAGCTGGTCAGTAGGAAGGCATGGGATGAGCAGGTTGTGGCAAGTTAAATGGTGAGTTGTGAACTGGTGGGGAAAAGTGGTCCTTAACTTGCTGTTCTTGTGAAGTAGCTGAGTGACTGGTGTGCAGGTAGACTGGATGCTTTGCTGTTCAGGAAACTCACATAAATACAGGTTGTGCCTCAGCAAGCTAAATGCTGTGACCCTATTTTGCTGTGGACACGTGCTTTGCTTCCTATCACAGCAGTAGTATTTTACGGGTGCCACGGCTCACGGTGCAGAAAGAAAAGCCATGGCTGTGATAACATGCAGACTATAGCACTCCTAAGTGCCTCAAGGCTTCAGTGTGCACTTTCTGGAAGAGTATAAGCAATCTCACTGCAACAGCAAGTCAGTGCTAATGCAGCCTTGGGGCACTTAATTTCCCCTTGTTTATAAACAAAGCATTTTTGACACATACAGGTTATCCACGTTCACTGCTTCTGGTTCCCTACTAGTGCCTGACACAGCCATGCAACACCCTGGATGTGTATTAGCCCAGCTTTCCTCTCTGGTCACCTCCTGTGCAGCTCTCTGCTGCTTTTCCAAAGATCCCTTCCCCAGCTGTACCCTTTGCTGAGCAACAGGTACCAACATGGCACCTACAAATGAAAGCAGGGGCAGAGGAAGAAGACCAAAAGGGTGACTAGGTGAAGTTAGTGGAAATCTTTCTTGAAGACGAAAGGAATAAGGGGAGCAAGCATGGGGAATCATGAAAAAACCCAATGGTCTGTGATGCAGGATCACATTACCTCCATGTAAGCTTCCTGCTGAGCTACAGAGTTTCTGAATCATCTTGAACAAATTTTTTCAGCCTCTTGGGGCATCATGATTATTCCCTATTTTACAAAACGTGTGAAAAGATAATTGTACTAAAGACTGTGAGGTGCTCAAACAAATAGTACAGTGATAGGACCCATCTAAGAGATTACTGTAGGTATTTAAGAAAGATGAGCATCTAACCTCCTCTGCAGAGGTCTGATCCCCATCCCTCTGCCCTGTATCCCCTTGCGCTGTTGAAAACACCCTTTCTGCTGTTATCCAAGCCCTGGGGCTTTTTCAGCTGCTTAGATTCCCCTGCCAGTCCTCCAAGACCAGTAAATCTGCCTTCTGACCTGCTGTCCCAAGACATAGACACACTCCATTGCTTGGATCCTTCTCTCCCACTTAGAGTCACACATATTGCCCCTTATGTTGTCATTGCTGATGCTCTGCTCTAGCAATCTTTCAAACTTGGAAGAGTACCATGCCCAGCAATAAAACCTGTAAAGTTGCTTCTAAATCAGGAAACACTTTTTTTTGAACAGCAAAAACTAGATAAGCTCTTAGCAGAGGTGGACAGGAGCAAAAGGACTCTGTATCCTTTAGATATCTAGTGTAGATTGAGTTTCAGAGTGTCTGAGGCACTATAGCATTAGTCTCAAGGACACACCCATGATCGACCAAATTACTGTAACGAAGGTTTATGTTACTCTTCCCTCACACAGCAGACCTTGCATGGTTCAGGCCTTTTGCAAGGGTGTATTTCCTTCAATGACTTTTTTGACATTTGTTCTCACACAGGGCTTTTGGTAGACAAACTAACCCAAACCTTCGAAGAACCATATGAAGACTGCGCAAAACCTCAGCCCAAGCACTTCAGCCCCAGCGATGCAAGCTGTGCCTTGCTGCAGCTGAAGTACAAGCAGGACACACTTTCCAACAAGTCTCTCCAACACCAGAGTAAAACAAAAGCGAAGGGAAAGCAGCTGAGGAAGTGGTGGTCTTTAACCACCATGGAAAGATCTGTCAGTTGTAATCTAAAAACCTAAAAATCAGATCCTGAAACTTTTTCGAATTGGTCAAGAACTTTCTTCCAAAATTTTTGGCCTCCCCCTTGCTTTCCATTATTAACTTACATTACAGTATTTGCTGTTCCCATCTTCCAATAATACACATTTCAATTTACATTCATATTTTCATTCTTGGATTATCTCCTTATCTCGCTAGATGTTCTACTTTGTTTATTTCTATGCAGTGTGACTGCACGGAGATTTCTTTAATTCATTTTTATTTGCTTTTCTTTTCTATTTTTTTGGATTTCCCATTTTGCTACTTCACTGAATTTTTCACCTTTGAGTCTTCTAATTTCCTTCCACTCCCATTTTTTTTTGTTTTCTGTATTTCTCCATTCAGTATCACTGTTATTACTTTTTTTATTATTATTCCTCTTCATTCTGTGTCTTTACACATTACACATGTGTTTGCTTTCCACTTTCTTGCCTTTCTTGTCTTTTTTTCATGCTGGCAGCAAGACATGTTTATTCATAGCATACTTCCATTAAAATACTGTACAAAGTTACCTGCAATATTTTGTCTGATCAAAGTGTCAAAACACTAAAAAGAAGCACTCTGGATTGTATTAGGTACTTAAATACTATCCATTCCTTTTATACCTAGAGGCTGACTTTTTAAAGACAACATTCTTTTCCTAACTTATAGTATCAACTATGTGGGGAAGAGGGGCATGGAAAGGCTTGTTTGGTTTAATATTATGTGTTTCAGGACAGCAGTCAATCCTTGGTTCATTTTCTTTTTTTTTTATTTGTTGCAAGAAGCTGGTACAGGAGAGAGGCGGAATTTGCCAGGACTGTGAGAAGCGGATGAGAGAAGAGGATTTAGCACATCTGGGGAACCAGAAACACTGAATCTGGAATTTCAGCTCTGTCTTAAAATACTGCTAGAGAGTCACAGGGGAATCCAAAGACGAGAGGTCTGGTAGCCTTACTGTTTGAAATACACTTTTCCATTTGATACTGAAATGACACATTATTTGTGCTTGAGCTTAACATGCAGGTTGGATTGCTATTCCTCTAGGGTATAAACTTATTCTTGTGTATATGGAAAATCAATATTCACTCTGAGTAAATCAACTACAATATTTACAATAGTGTGGCCCTTTGACCAGCTTTAATTTAGACACGTGAGATTTTCAGTTACTGAATCTGATTCTTGTATTATTGTGTTGGCTTTGGTACATTATGATGCTGTCAGCTGAAGTTATAAATGAGTTATAAAGGA
The DNA here is from genome assembly GCF_017639655.2 of Falco naumanni. Classification (NCBI taxonomy): domain Eukaryota; kingdom Metazoa; phylum Chordata; class Aves; order Falconiformes; family Falconidae; genus Falco; species Falco naumanni. The sequence continues at coordinate 43,283,302 of NC_054058.1, read as the reverse complement.
GTTTCTGCTTCCTGGGAAACTCATATTTTCAATATTGGATCATAACCTACCAGGAAGAAAGCAGACAATTTCAAATTGTCTTGGAAGTATCATTTATTCTTTTCTCTCCATTTATGATTAATCACAATATTTTGACTCATATTTGATTTTTTCTGCATTTTTACACTATAATCTGGTCTGAGTATAATGTTGAGTCTATTATCAGGAACAGACTGGATTAAGTTCCTTCCAACCTGAATTTTCCTGTGATTCTTTGATTCTATGAATTTTTAAAATTCAAAACCATTTCATATTGAAAAACCAAAATATTACAGACCTGAAAAGACAATATTTTGTATATATGACATTTGTTTTATATAAAAGCCTTCCTCCCTTTTCTTCCCTTGAATTGCAATGAAATTGGCAAATTCATCTAGCCATTTTTACTTTCTTCAAAATTGTATTTTCCAGTAGGAGGGTATCTGTAGCAGCAAACACACATACCATTAACCAAAGCACTTCAGTTTGATCCCAGCATAAGTAATCTGAGAAGATGGAACAATTACTCCTTCTTTCAGTTCAGGAATTGTAATTCTTCCTAAAATTTATGCTGTCCTCATAGCTCTTAGCAACATTGCATGTCCCTAGCACATCTGCCAGGTAAGGATATGTGTGTGCAGCAACTAATACTCATGAATAAATACTTACTTCAGGACTTGTTGTGTATCTACTGACTTCACTAGAAACAAAATCAGCTGCTTCTGTTAGCATTTCATATAAAATGTCAGCTGCATATTATGTATGCATAGTTTGGTCTAAATGCAGCTCCCATAAAATTTACCTCACTAGAACAGGGGCTAGCTAAGAGGTAGCAATATAATAAACCATAGTGTGCAAAAGAGTAGCAAAACCAATGAACCAGATTTATAGAAATGTATTTTTATGTGCATTGTTAAAAAGCCAGAACCAATATAATCTAGTGATGGGGAAACTTCAAAAATTAGAAGACTATTCTAATCCAAAGATCATCTGAGTGTGTCATATAAATGGTTTTGTAAATATCTCATTCTGGTTTTCTTGTGAAATTGCCATATCTCTGCAAAACAGAGATTTAGCATTTCTAAAGACTATTTTCCTAACATTGAGATTAATTTGGTTCCTGTTTGGGTGAAAGTTCAGCTCAGTGTTTATCTTATTCAAAATGCCTTTCTCGTATCCTGATAAACAAATTAAAATGATTGTGCATGAAACAAATCTCTGCTGCAAGGAAAAAAATAATAAAAAAGAGAGATGCTGCTCAGCATTTGCAGAATCGCTAGGCTTATAATTTATCTGAGTGATATAGAGGGTGAGCTGAAGATTAGCAAATTCATGACAGATTTAAAAGAAAACTGAACACATTTCAGAGTGTGGTTGATGTGTACATTGTTGATGAGGAGACCTCAGGTCAAAATGGTCTATGACAAATACTTGTTCCACTGAAAAATCTTAGATGGAAAACCAGGAAAGAAATTATATAGTCTCTCAAGAGATTCAACTAAAGTGTCCCATAAAAAAAAAAAAAAAAAAAAAAAAAAAAAAAAAAAAGGAAAAACTAATATTAAAGATTAAGTGATAAACCCACATTGCCTTTCAATTTCTAGTGCATATAAGCTTTGCAATCGGTTTAATGGAAGGATATTCTAGAGGGCATGGAATTATGCCAGAATAGGGTCTGTGATGTTATATGAAACTTCCCTGAGATAGTTTTCCTTGATTTTATTTTTTATAAGAAATAAACCAAACTGAAATTACCCTACACTTAAATCACCAGTGTTCTGCTGCAGTGTCATGGTGATGTTCAGGTTTACAAATGTCAGACTGAACTGCCATGAAAGTAAGTAAGCCTTAGGGGTCCACAGAGGACAAACTGAACCATCCAGGCTGCTGCTAGTGAAGGTAGAAGCAAAGAAAAATCTTCCACTTGTTTATCTAGGGTTCAGAGGTTCAGAGGGAAGGGCTCCAAAGTTGAATTTGCAAAGCTTCCAAGAATCAGATAAGTGCCTCTCCAGTAGGGCTTTAGTAACTACAGGGACTGAAACTTCCAATCCCAAATTAGAAGATAGCATCCTTCCCCCCTCCTCCTGTCACCTAAATTTTGAGGCATCTAAATTTCAATGGATACTTGCTAATTAAGACTTCTTTTAGGTACCTGTGCCTTCTGCATATGGCAATTGTGTGTATGCTGATGGCTAGCACACACCTCACACCTGCTGAAGATCCCACTCCAGCAGAGGTATTCAACACACTTCCAAAGTAATGAAGGCATCCTTTTCTTTACAGTTGAGGGAGCAGAAGTAGATGTTTCTCAGTGGCAGGACAGTTTGGAAACATAGCCCTAAATTCTGTTGACTCTGCAACGTGAGCAGAGTCCAACCCACGTATCCATGAGACTAGCATAACCCTGATAGAATAGGCAGCCTGGGGACACACTGTCTTTCCTGCACTGCATAGCAAATAACTTGAGTGACATTATTTACGGAAAAGGATATCTAGCAGGGGCTATCCAGGGGTGGAAGTGGAGAATCCTGGGCAGTAATTCTCAGTTTCTCACATATTTAGCCAATGGACTGAAAACTCTAGAAAAGTCTTCACCGCAGGAGCTGGAACCAGAAACATGCTTTTCAAGTTGAATACCTGATTTTCAGCACTCAAACCCATTTCCTTGCATGCGCTTTCTCTCTGGTGTGTGTTATCCAAATGGCTTAGCTTCACTGTAGCTTAAAGTCTGGCCTTGCCCAAGCATCGTGTAGGCTGACACTCAGGACATTGTTTAGGGAAAAGAAAGATGAAGCTGAAAAAGGCTCTAGGTGTTTGGGCTTTTTCACCAGGCTAATACAAGGAGGCTGCCACCAGGTGCAGTTCTGACATCGAGCTCATCTTCTCTTAAAAGAAAGGCTGGATAAATCTATTCTCAGGAGGGAAAAAAAAAAAAAAACAGCCCACCTTTTCTATGAATTCAGAACTGATCAAAACATCCTGAAGTTCTGAATATGAGTCTTGAACCACAAGGATGGTCAGTATTTCTGACATTTCTCTCAAAACTTTGATGACTTAATGCTAGGCACTCACAGGTTGCTTGCTGCAAAGCAAACAGAAGGACCTGAGCCTCCCATGAAGTCTGTAGAGACCTTAGACTCCTCCATCAAGGTTCAGAACCCTTTGGGGGGGATGGTAGGGCTCATACCTGAAACTTAGGCAATATTCTAACTCATTTTTAGACATTTGTGTCATCTAGTAAATCTCTCTTTTAGGATTTCTGCCAAAGCAATTGAAATTCGGCACCTACATTCTTTAGGTGCTTTGCAAATCCCACTAGGCACATCTATCAGCATCAAAGATGTCTTTGTAACTTTGATCATGGGTCTGTATCAGAAGATAACAATTTTGTTAATGTCCAGACCCAGTGAAACTGCTTAAAGACCAAAATTGCTCATACTGATGTCATAGATTCACTAAGGAAGGTTCGCCTGTGTTTGGTATTTCATCGTATTGAAAATACAAAGTATAGAATCATTTAGGTTGGAAAAGATCATTGAGTCCAACAATAACCTAGCACTGACATTCTTCATAGAAATCAACATAGCATCTGGAAACGCCGAGTTTCTGCCATGCTTTTATACCACCCTGCAGCTAGTATTGGCCTGGAAAAAGAAGGATTCCTGGGACCTCCTTTCCAGAAATCTCTGCTTGTCTGTTGCATCTGCCCACTAGCAGTTACCTTAAAGAGGCTTTCAAGGTTTTAAGGCTCCCCTGTTTTTCCATTGAACACGACAGCTTCCTGAGAGAAGACCTAAGGCACTACAAGAGGGGCAAATGACTTAAGATCATTCCAGCACCTTGCAGTATGTGGGCAATAGGGTATCTTTCAGGGTACCTATGGTCTGAATTAATGGCTGCTTCATGCCATAAGTTTGCATAAAAAGGAAGAGAAGTGTGTCCCTCAGGAGCTGTAAACACTTATGCATGAGTTTGAAGTGCCTTATCTGTGGATGTTTACGTCAGAAAAGAGACCTCTGAAAAATCTATAGACAGTGAACTTCAAGGCAATGTAAACAGGACCGGATAAACATATAAATTAAGGTAACCAAGATTATCTGATGCCCCTGTTATCACTTCTTTACATCAAAAATTTCTGCAACTGAAAGGCGAGATTTATCCCAACTCAGTAAATATACAAAGCTACACGTCTCTGACCTTTTTTATCTACCCTAGTTCTGAAATCCTGTGTGTTTCACCAAGCAGGGCTATTACAGAGTTTTGAGTTTGGCTGCTTGGGGGTCTTTGTTTGGGGTTTTATGGAGGGGACAAGGGGGAATGGTGTAGGTTGGGGGCTTTTTGCTTTAATGACAAGTTTTACCTCTTAGCCTTCTGTGCTATCCTCTGCGGGTTTGCTGTTTCAGTAATTTCTCTCCTTTGTTATCCTGCAGGTTCGCCAGTGCAGGATTGATGTCATAAAATTTAAGGGCACTGGTTCACTTGCTCAGCTGGAGCATGGATTTTAGAGGAAGCGTAAAGCTAGTACAGATATCTAAGAGCTGAATAATAAAATGTCCCTTCATCTGTGTACTTAATTAGCTGCTTTCCTTGTGATTACAAAGATCAGTACCCAGGAAGAGAGGAGCTTTTAGGTCTCAGCAGGTTAACTCCACACCAGAGGATTAGACAGGACCCAAACTGTGATGCTTAGTGTTCTCATTTCCAGGACAGTGCTGGCATCCAGTATTCCTCCACTCTGCTCTGCAGTGAGGTGAAACATTCATGGGTCTGAAACCTACGAGTTAATCCAAAAGAAGAGTCATTTTGGATAGATTTTAGCAGGTTGCTGAGTTAAAAAAAGGCAAATATGAATATGTAATAGATGATAAATTCTTTCCTCCTCCTGTGTTATCAGTGGTGACTGTATTGCTTTGTCATACAACTGCTGCAAAGGCTAATCCTCCACACTTGCAAAATCTTCTTATTCTAACTGCCATGGCCCTGCTGAAGCCAGGGCTTATGTCCCTAAAAATAGGAGCAGGATTACTTAGGTTGCAGTCCACTGAAGTAGTTTGAACGTTTTCAAATGTGGAGTGAGGAGAGAAAAAAAATGTTATTCTAAATGATCGCTAAAAATTACCATTTTAATCAACTTTAATTAAAGACTTCATACGTTCCTAGTTCAATGGCTTCCAGCATGAATGAATGCCTACCCCCTTATGAAAATGAACCACCAACAAGGCACTTATTTTAACCCTTTACCTCACACTTGTCACATCTGTCTCAGAACCTTCTGGCTTTAGTTTATTGATTTCAACCTTAGAGCAGCTGAGTAGGGGCTTTAGGGAGGACTTAGGCACTTGCAGCCAGAATTTCGATCCTCACAATCCCTGTTCATGTATGGCCTCACTCAGGACCTTTTGGGGAAAACCAGGCCAGGGTGAGCTTGAGCACAGCCAAAGCTGAAGGCTCACCTTCCTTCTGAGCATGCAGTCAGGAATCTGGGTCTTAGCTGAATTCAAGGGGCAAATAACAAAGAACAAATCAGAGGCAGAAGTGAGACCAAAGGTTCAGTAGAAGGTATCTGGACATGAAAATAGAGCAAAGAAGCTCTTGCAGTGGTTCCTAGCATTTGGAAATCTTTAAGAAGTTTAAAGATGTTACTGGGCATAACTTTGCTTTGAGAAGTAAAGGAGGAAGAGAGTAAAATTTGTGCAGGTCTAAAACAACCTCAGGCTTGGCAGGTCTCTGTGGCTCATGCCTGAGCACTGTTTAAGTTCAGAAACTGGGTCTTCCTCTACTTACCATGCTTCCTCTACTTAATATTCACTATTTAATTTGAGGTCTATTCTGGGACACTCAGTTGGAGTAATCCTAAAACAATCTAACGGGAAACAACTCCTTTCAAGAAATAGAGGGAGCCACACTTTCTTGCACAAGATGCAGCAGAACAAATGTCTGTTTGTTTAATAGCCTCATATGAGGAGGTTTTCACCCAGGCAGAAGGACTTACGGTGCAATTCAGTCTTCAGATCTAGGCAAGCTGTATCTGAGAATAATGCCACAGCTGTGGGAGTAGAGTCTGCTGCAGAAAGAAAATTACAATCTTTGGCTCTGACCCTTCTCTCCATCTTCTCTTATCTACTTCTCTCCATCCAAGCTGTGCCACTGTATAGAGGGGGGGTTGCTGAGTCAGAAGGAGAAGAAGATAAAATAACAGGAGAAAGAAAATGCTCTAGTCTAATGTTAAGACAGTTTTTGGATGAGGAAATCTAGAGTTTTGGTGGGTAACTGGGACAGTTTTTCTTTAATACAAAACACAGAAACTGTTCTTTGGCACAGAACATTATAGTCCAAGACATTACCTTTCTAAACTGAACCTAGGTGCTCAAATCGTGCTCTACATCTCTTCATCTCTTTTTCCCACAGTAAACCTTGAATTTGGTTTCACTCAGCAGTATGTTTCAGCTAAGGCTGTGAAGGGCATCTCTATCCCTTCACACCTCAGTGCTCAGGAAACTTACCTCTGAGATGGGAAATATGATTTTGAATCAAAGAATATGCAATGAAGAGTTCTCTTTCCTCAGTGAGTGCACTGACTGTGAAGCTCTTACATTAAAGACAGGTTCTGCCATATCTGCTTGGCTTTGGATGTGGATGAGGACATGGGTAGCACCCAACTTCTAGCTGCTTGGGGCAGAGCTGGGAAACCCACACGTGCAGCCTCACAATCCCTCCTTAGTTTAGTGCAGTTAGGACCTGAAAACAGGAGAGAGATACTCTTTCTCCTACCCAGATGTCCCAGCTGCCCTCCATTCAGCTGTCAAGCCTCCTCATTCCTTTACTTCCTTTCTCTCTATTTCTTTTCTGTCTCCTCTCAGATGTTCGTTAGTATGTAATTGCACACAGTGGGAGTGACATAACATGCCATTCCCTGTCTCTAGCCTTGTGGTAAAGGCAGTCTTCCTGAGGCAAAATTTGTTGGTTTGCAGTTCCCTCATGTTGTGGTGGAGCTAGATGAGGGGCTGCACCTTTTCACTGTGCCATGATGTTATTATACAGCAGTAGCATCTCCCCTGCCACCTTCACCACTCAAAGTAGACAGCACTCCCTTCTCTGGAAGATGTGTCTCAGCTTCCCTCCCTCTGAGGAGGTTACAGGCCCTGGGCATCAAGGTGACAGAGCACACTTTTCTTCTCTGCACCATATGGGAACCAATGACATCTCAGATTCACTTGACAGCTTGTTATTTCTCTGCTGCATAGCCTGGGGTGTCCCCCATTCGCAATGAAAGGTTTCTTATCAAGGCTCATAACCCCATGCACACGCTGCCCATGGAGGTGAGGTAGCAAACCCTGTGCCTCCATCCTCTTTCAGGAGATGGGTGCCTAAAGGCTAGGTACATTATTTAATAAATTGCAGGTGTAGGGGCGTTGTTTCATTTTGTTTTGCTTTTATACTGTCACATGCCCTCTCCTTAACCCTCAGCATAGGCAACACTACCTAAAAAATATTCCAGTGTGTAATAATTTGACTTTATTTTTTTATGTTTGACAGTCAGTTGAGGGTTCTTGAGGGCCTCAGGAGGGAGGCTCAGAGGCAGCAATGAATAGTACTTCTGAGTCTCCTTTTCTGTGTGCCTTGGTCAAACACCAGTGCAGATTTAATCCAAAAGAAGCCCTTGGTGGCAAACAGTAGCATATGGGGATACTCTGGTGAGTGAAGAGTTGCAAGTAGGTTTGTTCAGGGGATGTTTTCCCACTGGCCAAGAAGAGTGAAGGCCCTGTGCTCTTACCACAACATGGAGTTTTACTGTTCTTCACAAATGTAACCCATCAAACAAAGTCATTGTTAAACCCTCCAGCTGAACAGATCCTGTCCCTTCCACAGCCAATGTTTCCTCCTTCCTCTCCACTGTGATCAGTCTTTCTGTCATTTTTACTTAATTTGATTCCCACCATAACTGGCAGAGCAATTGGGAAGGTCTCAGTCACAGTGGAGACTGGCTGGAAAACGTAACCCATGGATTGGCATCCAGGCAGGAATTCTTAACTGGGTCCCAGTAGGCATCAGGATATAAACAGTCCCATGCTCCAGTCCAGGTCAGATCCGCTTCAGGAACCCTATACTTGAACAGTGAGCAAGTACATAACTGGTCTCCACAACCTTCTGTGCCTGGTGACTGCCAAGCCCACTGCCTATAGAGCAAACTCAGATGTAGTTTACCAGAAATGAAGCTAACAGGTTTGTGGAAGTGCTATAAGGCCCTAGCATCAATAAAAAGTGTTAAGTATAATAGAAAATAAGCACTCTCTCTTAATTTTAATGGATTCCAGCAACATTTTTTCCTTCAGGTAGAGATTTCTAAAAATTATATTCACTGTGCTAATTCCCTTACATAAGTAATACTATAGAATTGAAGCCAATTTCTAATAAATTAGTAGCATAACAATAAAATAATGATCACCCAGGTTTCTTAAAAATAAACCTTTAGATTTTTGAAGTATATCTACACTCATTTATCTGTAAACAAAACATTTTATAAGACAGACAATGGATAGTCAAGCATATTTTTATTACAATTTGAGGAAATATCCTTCAGCATAACTAAAAACTCCACCAGAAGAATGAAAATAGATGGTTTTGTTTCTTTTTCATTTTATCCATAAACCTAGTATACATTGTGGATTTTATTGTTTGATATTTCTAATACTGAACGGAAGTGAAAAGAATTAGTTTGTCTTTATTTAATTCACAAAATATAAGATACACGTTTTATCTTTTTCTTACTCCAGCGACTTCATGTGACTCTCTTCCTGCCTTCATCAAGCAGAATATGTTGGTTTGACTACATGCAAAAATCCTTGGCTAATATTTGTGGCATGTGTGACTACAGGAAGCACCTTAAGTCTTGTTGCTTTTCCCTGTTCTCCATGTGGTCTTTCTTGTAGTTTTATCATTTAGTATTGTCGCAGTTGTGTCATCCAAGCTAAGTCTTCCGGGATCTGTTGACATCATGGTGATTTAACACCTTGTAGAATGACAAATTATGGATTCACATGGGATGGCCAAGTGTCCACAATTTAATCTTATGAAGTTTTTCACTTCAAAAATTACCTTCTAAAATGCAATAGCAGATCTTCATTTTCTTCCTGACAAACTTCCCAAGCTGGGAATGCAGTTCCTTCAGTGTTCTGCACTGTATAGAGACTGTACTTAAGACACTCAATACAGAAATCTCTCCTCTGTATCTATAAAGCCATTACCAGATTTTTTTTCTCTCTCTGTAGTAGCCTTCTACTTCAATTACTCACTTTTTTCTCATCAAAAAAATGCATATCGATACTATTCTGACAAATGTAGTAAATAACCATATATTGCATAAGCAGCAACTGAGTTTCAGATGCATACAACAGGGTATGCAAACAAACATGCACATGTAAAAACATTTTTGATGATTGCTAAATGGTTTATAAGCAGAGGTCATGGGCCTGCCATTGGATCCCTTCAAGTGATCTCTTGCAACTTGTAGATCAAATCGTATAATTACTGTCTGCTTACAATAAATATTATTATATGCCTACAGAACAACCTTTGGCAGCGATTCATCATATGCGATATGTATCATAGGTTTCCTGCATAATTTTTAAGCCACATATGTGCTTTTTCTCTGCATTAGTTTCTACAAACTTCAAACCAAACCAAACCAAACCAACAAGCAAAAAGAAACACAAACCCCCCCTCACAAACCAGGAATCTCTTTCCTGGCTTTTCTGATTGGAATTCAAACTCTGTGGGAAATGCATTGCTTCTAAGTATTGCGGGTATGCATTTATCTTCAAAAGGCCAAGACTCCTTTAGAGTCTCCAGGTGTTGCTATAGCACAGACAGTAATTTCTAATGCATATAAAAGATTTTGAACTTCTAAAATGTAATAGAATTCTCAGTGTTCATAGGCTGACAGGGAAAGGGTGAAAAACAAATGTTCTAACAAATTTCCAACCTTTTCTGATTACTGTTATTTTTCACTTCTAAGAACTTAGCACTATGGTAAATACCATGTGGCTTTTTCCCTGTTCAAACTATTGACAAGAATGGCAAAAAACATTTCTCCACACTTAACATTTCTTTCATTCTACCCCAAATGAACAGTTAAATTTGTTGTTTCACCATTTTTTAATCTCTGTGAGGCATCTCAGAAATACATCAGGGACACATGCTGGGATAAAGAGTTCTTTCTTGGATTCTGAGATGACAGAATGTCTTACATTCTCCAGTTATTCATCATATTTCCCCTAAGTTTTTATTCAACACCCACCTATAAATACCCATACCTTTCATACACACACACACCTCCTGCCGTTCTGCTGAGAAGTGACCATCTGGTCAATAGGGTCAGTCTACAGCCTGATTCAGAATCTCCATGTGCCAGAAATCATTTTATATGCTCTTTTTCAGGAAACATGATCCAATCATGAGATTGGAAGTGGTGCTAGGGGCTATCTAATTCATCACTCTGTCCAAAAGTAGGATTAATTTGTTTTATGAAGCTTGAAATAGATGTTTGTCTAGCAAGTTCCTAGATCTCCAATGATGGAGCTGCTACAGTCTTGCCAAGAAATCTATCCTGCTGATTTAATGGATACTAATGAAAAATGTAAAGCAAAGCTCTAACCCAATGATTTCTAAGAGAATGATTAGGTTGTCAGATGGTTGTATATAAATTTCAGTCCTCTCTGAAAGCATGAAAATGTGCTTGTGTTTCACAGCATGTGTGCAGACCCATAGCATAAAAAAACTGAAGATACAGAGGCCATGCTCGTGCATTTGAGAGAAAATTAAGAGAAATATTCACATTATAAACTTTTCTTAAAAAAATATTTAGTTTTATTTCATTAGTTAAAATATTGAAACACTCATCAACATGATGAGATATAGATAATTATTTGGACCTATAATAGCTGTGCAAAGAAAAGGTAGAAATTTATCCTTTTGTGTTTTTTCACAGTACCAAAATATCTATTTATTTGAGCTAAAGACCACATGTAGCAATATATTGATGCTTTTACATGAAATAAATGTATGAAAATACATGGCTGGATGTAGTACAGCTTTCATGCTCTTCATGGAGGACAGATCAGGTTATGAAAATGAAACAGCACTGAAAAGCAATGTTTATCATTATATGAATTTTGAATAAACCTCATGAAGCCAACAGTATAATAAAAGTAATATTCATCTTACATGTAAGGAACATGCCAATTCTGTTGTTTTTCATTGCCTGAAGCAGCTTTAAACCTGAAAGAAGAAATCAAAGCAAGCCAAGGAATCATACAGAGGGGTAACAGTCACATGGTATCCTTACTATTCTGTCAGTGGTTTAACAATAATGAAGCATCTGCTGGTCAGTTCCATGAACATTTTTCTTCAGAACAGAAGGACAGATGGGGAAAATTCTCATAATCACATGCATTGAAAGAGACCAGGTAATTTAAATTCTTCTCTGAGGGTCAATCAATTCTTCATCTACATCTCCTACCCTCAGTATACCCATGTATTATGATATGTATTGATATGAACATCTCAATATGTCCTTGCAGTCACAATACTGTGCAATAGAAGCTTAACATGCTTTGGAGAGGAATGCAATTTGGCATTTCAAGTTTTATGGTTTGCATACTGATCTCAAACCTAACAAACATATTTCAGTAGGGCTGCAAAAAAAAATGTGAATGACTTACGAATATAAACAATTAAAGAATAAATATTTATGCAGAAAAGTTTTTTCTACTTATATTAAAATTTGACATGCACAGTAAGCTACTTCTTACTTATTTTTTTACTTTGTTCAGATTTTTTTTGTTTTCTTTTCTAATTACCTGCATTTCATTTGAAATATAATAAGATGTCTTCAAATCTAAAGTCATAAAACTGAAGATAGTATTTACCCACCTAAACATTTTTTTATAGTAACAGCTCTGTGCTTTCTCACATCTTTAGGTAAGATTAACTTTATGAAGCACTCTGAAAAGCACATATATGTTCCAAAAATAATGATTCTGTGCAAAACTCATCTAGAAGACTGGTTTTGAATTTGAAAAACATTTTTAGAATACTTTTGTGGGCCGAAGGAGTTCAGTATAAAGCAAGAAAAATGCCACATTGCTTTAAGAAATATACTTAGAAAGCTGAAGACTAAAACTAATAAAGAGTGGAGTAGATCCACTTTTAGAAAGAAAAGCGCAGTGTTCTTTTATGATTAAAAATGTAGATTAGTTAAGACTTTTGAGAGCAGCAAGTGCTAATAGTGCTAATAATAGGGCAGTTAGAGACAGCAGCTGCTTGTAATAACCACCATTTTGTATGTGGTATCCCAACTACAAGGAACAATAAACTCACAAGAAAAAAACTTGTCATTTATTTCTGATGCATTTAATAGTTTAGTTTATTTCTTCTTGTTTTAAGTTATGGTTCAGTAGCAGTAATTTAGTTTTCATCAGCTCTTTAAACTTTCCCGAAGTAAAAATCCTGTTGCTATTGCAAATTCTAAAACTCAGTTTATAAATCCTGAACATTGTCAGATTATTCTGGTGGTCCGATAAAAAAAGTTGAATATTTTGGACATTGCAGAAAGAAAGAGTTGAAATTTGGCACTTTTGGCAAATTTTTAATAAATTGCCCCTTTTTTTTTTTTTCTTTTCTTTTCTTTAGAAGATGCTAAAGTAGCTGGTTACTGTTCTTAAACTGCATTGTTTCTCCTACTGTGCTTCTACAGTGGTAGAGCTTGGCTACATTTTCAGAAAACATTGCCCAGGCCAAAACTTGCGCCTATTCCTGGAAACTTTTAGAATTCATTTTCCTTATCATTGACTGAAATCATGAACCTCAACAAACAAAGGCTGGGGAAAATCAGAACTTTTTAAATTAACTTAAGAGAAGGTCCTGTCCATGGCTTTCCTGTTACTGCAGACCATCTCCAGATCACATTTAACTCTTTGTAATCTTATCTAGTGCCTGACAGTGTCTTATGGAGTGACTAAGCTATTCTAGATATTCTTATTTTTTTTAACTATTCTATTCCTCATACCTAGCGCATCACCTTCAGCCAGGAATAGACTCCAGGGCTCATTGCTGCTAAAACAGCTGATAAGTATGCAGTTGTGTAACACACTACAGGAGAGTTAAATACTTCTCCAGGGGTTACACTGTGCAGCGGTGGTCTGCAGTTAGCTTGCTAGGGTTCAGTAGACCTTGCTGTTAAAAACACCTCCTGTGCATAACCATAGCATTCACACTCAGTTTGGTGGGTAAGTAGTTCTTCCTGCCACTACTCCTGTCATGCTTTATTTTCAAGTTCAACTCAAGAGGTCTTGCTCTGTCCCCATGCTCCAAATGCCAAACTTAATCTGAACATTCACTGCTAGAGTTGTGAATAGGCTGAAGATCATACCTGTAAGCAAAGGCTTCTACTATTCTATTTAAGGCTCTAAGCCTCCAGGATCCAAAACTCAAGAAATTAAAGACAACTAGTTGAAATATTTCCCTTGGGAAAAGCTGCATATTCAGTTTTGTGCAGGGATATGCAGTTCTGTCAAAGCTTTTGACCAAAACAAGGCAACCAGGGAGAAGATCTACCCCACTCATCCACCTCTCTGCCTCTCCCTGCCTGCTTCCCCATATGCCCCAGCTGGATGCCAGGGACTTTTAGGCTCTGGATGCCCTGCCATTTTTTTTCTCCAAATTGCCCATCTGACTTCTTCCTGCAACGGTGGCACTTCCAAGGCTTCTGGGTCCCCACTCCCACCAAGAATGGCTCTGAAAGGCAGCTGAGCCTGTGGTTTCTCTCGTTAGCTGCTCCTCAGGCAGCCAATCCTCCACCACTTCAGTGCCGGCTGAGGCAACACCAAGAACAGCCTGGCCACATAAGTTATCCACGCTGGACAGCAGGCTTGAAAGTCCACATTTAGGGGTGCCAGAATTCAGTTTTTGGAGACTTGGTTTCCTGGAAAATATTATCTTAAACAGAATATATTCCCTAATTCAAAATGAGTGGAGAAAAGTTATAATCTTTTCCCTGACCAGTTGTAGTTTACTCTCTGTTGCTAATCTAGAGGAAGGATTGGTTTGGTGATTCATACCAGAAGAATAACTCTTTAAAGTACATTTTGTACTGAAAAGAATTAGGATAACATTTAATTTATAGTATGAATCACCAAAAGACATATTTCACAGTTAATGCATCATACTTCCACTGTGCAATCTACCAGACTGGAGGTGTGTCTTGTGCCTGCCTCTGTCAGTAGTCCTGCATCTACGAGGGCACACTGTGATTGCTGTGTTCCTGCTGGGATTGAGCTCCTCCTCTCATCTGAGAGCCGCCAAACTGCTGATGCATGGTGGAGGGGGCTATACACCTCGCTCCAAGCCACGTGACACGAGAAGCCACACTGGATATCTCCCCTCTGGAGACTGTTCCAGTCTGCATAGCATGGTGAAACATCCACTCAGGCAGGGAATGAAGCAGAAGCCATCCCCCGGCCACTTGCAGCCTTCACCAGAGGGAAGGAAGTCCTGGTTCAGGCTTTGTGTTGGTGGGACAAGCCAGCCTCCTCTGCCTACCCAAATCTGAAGCTCAAATGGGCTTTACACATTTCCAAAGATGACAGCTGAAAAAAACCCAAAGGGATATGAGGATCATAGACTCACAAGCTGGCCCCTGACAATCAGAGTTAGTGGAGGTTTCATTCCCTTGTGGATCTAACCCTGAGGGATCACTGAACAGCACACCTGTTACAACAGCTGCTCCTGGCTATATCCAGTTTCCAGAAGTCCTTGAAAGCCTCTGGACTGTTTTGAGGAGTGGTGACATAGGCTTCTTCGGGGAAGTCCCCTCCAGCTGGCAGGTTATGTCATCACCAGGCCTGACTGCATGGTGTGACTTGTGCAGTGACACCAGCCCTGGACTTAACGGACCCCTACAAGGGGCATCTCATTTTACCAGACAGTCTGGGAATGGAGGACGTTTTTCCTATATTTGGTTAGCACACTTTTCAATCTACAAATGTGTATGAATTCTTTATTTTTTTTTTAATTGCATCTTTCCCTGGGATCCTTCTCCAACAAACAGAGGTATCCTTTCTGTGCCTTGGTCTTCTTTACATATGTAGGGTTACAGTGCACCTAGTCTACCAACACCTCTATTTTTGCCTAGCTTTATCTGTGGCAACACCGTTGAATTTTTATACAAATTACATTCATCAAACAGCTCATTTTTGGTTAATTTAAAATCCTTGTAAGTGAAGATAAAATAGGAGTGATAGATAGATAGATAGATAGATAGATAGATAGATAGATAGATAGATAGATAGATAGATAGATAGATAGATGGATAGATAGATGGATAGATAGATAGATAGGTAAAGAACTCAATTAAAAATATTGTGCCTTCATCAGGTAATCTGTTCATTGCTGTGCATCATATCCTCCCCTACAGCACAAAGCAAAGGCTGAGAAGTCATTCTGGTTTATAAGGGCATGAAATACTGCAGCTTGCCCAGTTTTGCTTGCTTGATTCATTCACTGTTGTACTCACTAGTCCTGCAGCTTTAGACTACTTGCCTAGCAGCTGCAACATGTTCTTCAAAGTGTTGACATTTGTGGGAAAAAAATCACATTTAAATCATGAGTTTCCCATGTTTTGAGGCTGCAAGAATTTCGCTCATTGCAGTATGCAGAGAGAAGAGGGGAGGATTTAGCAGTGCCACTGATATATTGATTAGCTTCTCTTACTTAAATGTTGCCACAGTTTTGAGGCAGTTTTAAATACATTTTAGTTTTATTTATTTGCTTTCAAAGAGACTAAGCAACGAAGCTTTCCAAAGTTCTGCCTTCCCTACACAGCCTAGTGGCAACATGGCCACAGTGTCTCCTGCCATAAAGACAAACTGTTCAGTTATCAAAACCATAGCAAACCAACTGGCAGTTTATGCATTCCTGTTCCCCCTTCACAGTACCCAGAATAGTATACTGCAGAGATAACTGCTCTCTACGTGCCTTTGAGAAGTCATTCTTCAGGTATAGTAAGCTAGAAATGGCCAATAATGTAAATGAAATTGACCTTTTAATGCCAGAACTCCAAACTAAACAAAATTTAACAGCACTGAGGACTTCCCACTGTTATCTGCAATTTCAGCCCTAAGACTAGCACTACTCGAACAGAGAAATTATTGACCCAAATCTTCCATGAGTCCTGTATTCGCCCCCAACACAACCTCCTAGTTGGCCCTTTGGGTTCCAAGTAAAACCTTGTGGGTTTTGTTCCTGTGGCCAGCATATAACACTTGTAGCAGAACAGCTGCATGCTCACTTCAAAATTGTTTTGGTGATGTTTGTTTGCAAAGTCCAGCTACAGTAGGAGTGAATATATTCGAGGTGATGCAGAAGTCCAAAAAAAGTTAAAAAGGAAAGAAAATATTGCATGAATAAACAACTAGAATATGATCAACATCTTAGTTTGAAATAACTTTGGGACTGATAAATTCATATGGCATTTGTAAGGAGTGTACATGCAAGAATCTACATAGAAAAAAAATTTATTGGCAAATTCTGCCCTTCATATGAATTTATAAATCATCTTATGCTATGATACAATCTCGGTCTGTTCCCTTTCTCACTAAGATATCAAAGGCTTATTTCTGAACAAGGTTACAAAAGAGAGGAAACTAAGTAGCTAGGGTCCAAACTGATAGTCCCAACATAAACTTGAATAACCTTAAGATAGTATTCAGTCATGCCAACTTGACAACAGTTCCCCTGAATCCATTGCAACAGCAAGAATTAACCACAATGGGCATTTGCATCCCTCCTTCAGCCATGCCAGGATAGCTTAGAAATGCCAGGATGGAGCAGCAGAACCAGAGGTAGAGCTCAGTGCAAGGGGAGAACCTTGCTTGTTCATTCTGAGCAACACAAATGGCACTTAGCACCCTGAGAACATGTATTACCTCTCCAAAAAGCACACTGAGGGAGCAATTCATTAGCCTATTCAAAGGTGCCTAGTACCGTGTGAAACACTCCAGGGTATGTTGTCTAGCTCAAGCAGTGCACAGATCTGCAGGTCCTGTGTTATATGTCAGCTCCCAGCAGACACTCCTGGGCATTGCAAATAGTAATAAGTGCCAAAACATGGGCAGAAGAACTGAGCCTAAAAGGTCATCAAGCTTGTATAGAAAGGGACACCAGAATTGAGAAACTGCACTATTAAAGCTGTCTGATCAAATTCAGTTCAGTTCTTCATGGATATATATGGAGTTTATGGGGAACTAAGCATCCAAGTACTATACTATCTGTATTATAGCAATGAAGATGTATAGCTCAGGGAGCTGGTCTTGAAGAAAATCATAATGTAGCTGACTGTCATCTTGCATTTGATTCTCTGAGAGCAGGGGAGAGCCTGAAGCAAGTTAAAGACTGATAGAAGATAAAAAGAAAGGTTCTAGACCTAGCTATAGCAAGAGCCTGTTCTGTATCTGGGCTAGCACAATAGACCCAACTTGAGTACACCAATGGGTACTCAAATGTAAAGTTTGGTTCTTCATGTGCAACACATAATGACACTTCTTTCTTGCCAGCTAGTGAAATACTTTAAATAATGAAGCAGGTTGTATGTAACATTGGCTACCAAAGGTCAGTCAGTGTTGCTGTTCTCTCCCCAAACCTTCATTCCCATCTCCCAGTCCCAGCAACAAATGTTTGTGTCTCAGATCAATAATCTGGGCACATTTTTCAGCTCAAATACTGAGCAAAAAGGTAGCATCTTTGCTACTGGATGACCTGTCAGATACGACCTTTTTTTGTCCAATTAAACACCTACAACTCCCATCCATACACTCACTCTCTCAGGTCTTAGTTCCTACCACCACCATCTTTCTTACTAGTCTTTTTCCACAAATATAGTTTTGAATCTGTTGTTTTAAACATGTCAGCTCTCTTTCCTGCATCACCCCCTTTTGCTCAGCCAAAGCAAACATCACTTACTAGTAATCACTGCTAGTGCCACAGGCAGCTTATCCTACCTTACCTGTAGTCATTCACTCATCAGGACATCACCTTCTGCCTTCAGCCAGACCAGCTTCCAGCTTCTTGGGTGACAGCAACAGTGAAAACAGTAAGATCCCATATAACACCAGAGTGTGCCAGGGAACAGGGCAAATGAAAAATAAAAGACACAAGCAAGACAAAGAAAAGGAGAAGAGAAGCTTTTATGGTTCCTTATGCTCTTACAGCAGAATCCTACTTCTGTACTACAGATTTTAAAATAATATAGTTGTTTTTTAACCACTTATTTTCTAGCACTGAAAATACAGAAGCGTCAGTCACAGTTTTGATGAGTACATCTCTCCAAGATACTCCTGATGGCTTTCCAGCAATTAACCTATAGACTGGAGCAATATATGGGATCCCTTGTTACAATCTGAGCAAAAAGTGCACCTTAAAAATGCAGTGATACGTCCTATTTTGCAGTAATTAACAAGTTTAATCAACAAGCATAAAAAAGAATTCTAAAACAATTGGTGTTTACAACACATCTAAAATTGTATTTCTTTTAAAATTTCTGTCAATTTTAAAACCATACAGTCTTGCTTTGCATAGCCCTGACACTTGATTTTAAGGACTCACTTCAAGGTCCTTCTGAACTTGGGTATTCTTTCTCTTTGGAGACTTGTATGAATCATGTCCCTCAGTTTCATTTTTGCAACCTTCCTTCTCTGGGATGTGCTTACTGAAATGCTGAGATAGTTTCTCAGCAGATGTAAATGTACACTGCTTTACTGGCTTTCAAGGTGCCAGGTTAATTGATGCAAGGTGAAGATACGGGGCGTAGTTTTTATCCCATCATAGGAAAAATATATATAAATATTTCTCTGCTTGGTACTTTATAGGCCACAATAATGAGAACTTCTGCTTTTCAATTTCGTTTGATCACCACAAGATATTATTAGCATATAAATGTTAATCATCTGTGCAAAGAGGAAGATACCTGTTTACACTGAGTACATCCAGCTATCACTGAAATACTTCCTAGGGCTGGAATTTTCCCTCTGAACCAGATGTAATTCCTTTTCAGTGACTTAATTGCTTCCTTTCCATTTAATTACTTTGAGGATTAACTGCAGGCAAGTGTATTCCAATAATAGGATCATCTACAAAGAACAGGAAGCTTTCCCTGTGGTCCAGGGAATTCACCACTTCCGACTGCAGCTCAGTTATATAGCTATCAGGTTTCCCTTTGCCCCTGGGCTTTACATGTCACCTTGCCTGTCTGAGCATAAGGAAATGTCAGGGATGAACTGCTTGTTCGTGAATTCGCATACAGAGCTCCTGGCAGGAAATGGCAAAATCCTTCTTCTCATCGGGGCAAAAGGTGCAAATATTTCAGGCCCAAGTACTGAATTGTTAATTATATATAGTCAATACTATTGATATCCAAAATAGTTTCTATCAATACATTTGGGGGGGGGGGGGGGGAAGTTAAACTGGGCAGCTTTTTGTTTGTTCATAACATTATCTGGACAAAGATCCTTTTTTGGTCCGAATGTGCATATTGAAAAGCAGTTGATCCACTCTGTATTTCATTGGAACTGCTTTGCCTCAAAGCTGGGACTGAGGTTATGGCTTTCTGTATGCAAAAATGACATTTTATGGGAAATTGTTTTCACCTTCTTAGGTGAGCCTGAGTGATATTTTGATACAATTTATGCTTCAGGAATTAAGGGATTTACAAGATACTTCTTTTGACTTCAGATTACACCAAAGTCCATCAGAAAATTTCATGCTGAGCTAGTGCTCTGTGACTGTGAGCACCACACACCTGACTGACCCCTTGTAAGAACCAAATATAATACACATACATACATAGCACCATAAACTCTTGCACACCCATTGATTAAAAGAAGCTTATGGGATCCAGGTGGGGAAAAAGGACAGGAAACACTCACGAATAGGAAGGCAGACATTTGTAGGTAAAAGAAGAGGCACTCTAGCCCATTCCCTTTTCTACAGCACAATGCTCCCTAGTTTATGTGCCAAGAGAGGTAAACTGAAAGTGTTCTGTAGCTAACACTGAAGCAAATTATACTGCCTAAGGTTAGTTTATTTTTCAGACAATGCTTTGGATATATTTTTAGTCAAGAGTGCTTTTCTTCCAAAAGTAGTTTTGCACAAAATATTTTTCTGTCTCTCAAATTCTAAGAACATTTCTGTTTACAAATGAAAGACTTATGACTTACTAAATAATAGACATCAGGTGAACAATGTATGAAACACATTTTCTGGTTTGGTTTTGTTTGTTGTTTTTTTTTAATTGAAAGTCTACCACAGTAATTTGGTTTCCAATTTTTTCTCATTGGCAGAAAAATACCCATATTAAATTCAGTGAAACTGCTAAAGAGCCTTCAGTTACTTCCATTTAGTCAAATTTTGGAGGTGATTTTCGCTGTCTTCTTTAATCCCAGATTTTGTTTCTACATTTCTTATTCTTCTGCTTATGGTAGGTGGAAGGAGTTTCTCCTTGTCCTACCCAGCAGAAGTAGTGCTTCTTTATTACGATGTACAGCAGTACAGACATGGCAAATACAGATGTGTGTGGAGAATAGGAAGGGTTGCTACTAGGTTCTTTGTGTGATCTACAGCTAGCAGATTAAAAGCTGGGGAGGTGGTAGGGCAGAGCAAGGGAAAACTTTGCCTGTTTTCCCCAACTAAAGATTTCTTTTGCAGTCAGTCTGAAGGAGTGGGAAGCCTATCTGCCAACCCCATCCAAAAACTCAGGCCCTGACCACATCTTCCAGCTTGGCAAAGGAAGGTTTATCCGCAGATATGGCTGGGATCAGTCAGTGCACACAGCTCCTGGGCCAGCTCCCAGGGCTAAATCTGTGCTGCAAATCTTTAATGAAAAGGCACCAGGCATTTACTCAGGCAGGGGAAACACCAGCTTGACCATTTCACGTGTACATGGGTCTGGGCTAGCCAGAGCAGATATCACCTCCTGGCCAGCCTCCAGGCTAAACAAATGTAGGCAGGGAATACAGGAAGGAACAAGGACTATTATGATGAGGAATAGAGGAAAAGACAGAGAATGGATGTTAATCCGTATAGGGACAGAAGTGATGTGTTAAGTGTATTTCGACAGGATGATATTGGCAGTTTGGGGGAAACTTAGGCTATTGTAGTGCTGGGAATTTTGCAGTCCAATAATAATACAAGGAGGTCTTTAATGCATTCTGATAAATACTTGACTTGTACACCCTGTCCTGGGAGTTTCAAGAAAGAAAAAAACAAAAGGCCTGCATGAGTGAGAACCTTAGATAACAACCCACTGAAGGAAAAGCTGCAGCATGAGTTTGCCCTGTGTTAGACACAAGGGGACCCAAATGAGGAAAATTTTCTGGATGACTCAACTTTGGGAAAGCCTCAGGCAGGCACCAGGCTCTACAGGGCTCTTGAGAACCTGCTTTTTCAGTCAGGGTCTTCACCTGAGTAAAAGACAGAGCATGAGCTTCCCCTGCAGCCTCAGTATTAATTTGGTCAAAGAGGTGATCAACTACAAGACACAAGCCCATGGTTTCATTAGTCCTAGACTCCACGGAACAAGGTTGCTATAGGGAGAGATACACTGCAGTTACAGAACAAAGCGGGATTATAATGTCTCTAAAGTCATCAAAGTCACTTATGCATATTCCAGTCTAATGGAAATAATATTCTTACCAATTTTTAGCCAATATCTTTGCAATTGCATATAGCCATAAAGAGCAGTGTTCATATGATTACATTTTTTTAATTACTCCCGCTTTTTGGCCACCACATTTGGGTGCTGCACAATTAGAATAAATATAAAAACCAACAGACCACACAGAGCAGTATGCACCAGTGCTAATAGCTGTACTTATGGAAAAACACTTCTAAGAGAAGAGTCAAGAACTAGCAGTGATGGGCATCTGCTGCTACTGATGTAAGTTATAATGCCCAACATAAGTTCTACCTCAATTAAGTAAAAGCAAAATTTCTGAAAGCAAATACATTAAAATGTAAGTGTCTAGCCTTACTGAAATGATGAACTAATGCACAATACAGTTACACTTATGAGAAAAAAACCCAGTTCTTATTTTACCTACTGGGCCACAGCGTCCCAGCGGACTCAAAAATACAAACCAATTTGATCCATCTCAATGCTTTATAGAGAGTTAGCAATACATATGTCATTTCTGAAAGATGTACAACTAAACTTTCATTAAGGACTTCCTGTGACAGAGTATGCAGTCTTCCCAAGCTATGTCTTCCCATGCTCAATTAGCTTTATTATTAGAAAGCATTTCTAATTAATTTGATCGTTCTTGTGTCAATTTAACTGCCTTACTTCTTGCCTCATTCATTGTGGATACAGAGAACAGCATTGCTTCCCCTTGCCACAACAGGAATGCCTTAAGATTATTAAACATTCTTGCCACTAACATCTTTCTCTTGTCTTTTTTATTTTAGGCCTGATAAAATCCATTCTTCCAATCTTATCTCCTCATGCCTTCTACAACCTCTGATCATAGTGTGTATCTTGTGGACTGTATTTCTGTTTGTACACCATGAGCAGAATATTTGTCTTTTCAAAATAACCTAACATTGTGGACTGAGACACAATTTGAGATTCAATATAACCTTAAGATCTTTTTGAAAAACTTGCTTCCTAATGTTTAGCATCCTGAATTTGTATCATTGATTTGTCCTGCAGTATTTTGCACTTGTGTCTTAACCTTGCCCTTATTCCTTGTCTAGGATGAGTTACATCCGATGTTTCCAGTCCATTTCTCCAGATTTTTATTTTTACTGTTATCCTACAACACATTTGGGGTCCTTCCTAGCACTGTGTCATATGCAAAACTAATGAGCATTCTGACTATTCCACCATCTGTTTTGCTAATGAAAGCCTTGAAGAGAAGCAGATCTAAGGCAGACCCCCCACAGAACCCTGAGCATAATGAGACTTTATTAACTTCTCTATGGTGTAGTTATCTAATCACTTTTGTGCCCACAGATTAAAGGCCATGTTTTTCCTAGCTTGGATATGAGATTATCAACTATGACTGTGTCAAAAACTTTGCCTGAGTAAAGATACATGAACTATTCTTCTCATCTATCCACAAGACCTGTTACCTGAACATTGAAAGACTGAGTTTAATTTGCTTTGGTTTGTTCTTGGCAAATCTATGTTGGCTTCTGCTCCTCTCCCTGTTGTTCTCTAGGCACCGAAGGCTGTTCCAGATTTATTCTGTGAATTGAAGTTAAACTGATTGATCTAATTACCTCATCTTTTACTTTTTTTCACTTTTCTGATAAATAGGTACTAACTTTCCTCTTCTTCAGAGAAGTTGCAATAGGTGCACTTTATTGACTTCACAGGAAAAGAAATATGCACTTAGCAGTAAGAACTAGGTGTCTGTGACACTAGTATTTAAATTTTGGTAACCTGAAAGCATTTTATTTCCTTTAGTTAAGGAGGATTTACAAGTTTATCATTTTGTCTCAGTTGCACCTTGAAAATACTAATAAGAATAAAATCTTTAAAGATATCTGGGAAGCTTTGGAGGTCACTGTTTATGGCCCTTCTAGAGCAGAGATCTTGACTGTGATCTTGGATTAGGGTAAGTGCCTTCAAAGATGCCTTAATCAGAGAAATTTTACAAAAATATTTTATGGGTGTTAAGGGTCCAGGATTTTGGTGATGTTCAATGAAAGCTTTAAACTCCAGATTTCCAGTTTTATCTTCACAATAGTAACGGAGGATGAGACCCACACAGCCTAAGTTTGGCAACCTAAGAGTTAGTTGCCTGGGCTACAGTAACTATGCAGGCCCTCCTTCTGGGCAATGGAGACAAACTGACACCTCCTTCCTAAAAGTGGTACAAAACAGATGAGGTGTCCCTTCCACTCTCTCTCACTCGTACTAACATGAGTAGTGCAGATGGGTTTTGCTGACTACTTTAGGGAGACGTTGAGGATCGCTGGTGATGGCTCCTGCAGCAAAAGTTGATGGCTCTTCAGCTGTTATCTCAAGTGTGTGAATCTTCAAACTACACTGATGTCCCTGCTGGATAAACCTAAGGCTGAGTAACAGGACAGTGAAATGAACAATTTTCTTGTTCCTTGGGGTAGCCTGACATGTCTGAATTCAGGCACACTGATAAATGAATTTCTGTTGCTATATGATATGTTAGTTCTGTATACAAGAAAGAATTTGCTTTGTGAAGACTGTTTATTGGGATGGGTGAAATATTTCTTATTCCCTCAGTAGTGAGGAAGAACACTTCAGAAAAAGGGAACTTTAAAAAGGTGTTTACAAGTATTGATCATAGAGGCAGAATCGTAACACTGTTAAGGTCAGAAGGGACTTCAGGAGATCTCTAGTCCAATCTCCTGCTCAAAGCAGGAGGGATCTACGGGTAGCTAAAAAATGGAAGTTTTAAAAGAGAACTACACAAAACAAGGGAAAATTTTTAATATTTCTGGAGGTAAACCAATATCTGTAAAACTATGAGCTCAGAAAAACCTCTCTCCATGGCCAAATAATTCTGGACCTGCAGATTTGATACACAATTGGATGCATGTTTCTCATAAAAGAATGTTGTTTAAAGTTGTTCTGAATTTTTAATGCAACTAACTGTTTCAGAAATTCCTTCAGTT
This sequence comes from Falco naumanni, assembly GCF_017639655.2. Classification (NCBI taxonomy): domain Eukaryota; kingdom Metazoa; phylum Chordata; class Aves; order Falconiformes; family Falconidae; genus Falco; species Falco naumanni. Next base: position 43,258,579 of record NC_054058.1, on the reverse strand, counting down.
AAGGTATTTGCCAAAGACCAATTTCAGCATTTTGTTTTGAAATTTTATTTTTAAAATGGTTTCTATCTTTTATATGAAAAAGCTAAATAACCTGAAAACAATGCACAGTTTCATTTTGGGTTCCCAGAAAAATTTCAGGAAAATTAAAAATAAAAGTTAATTATAATTGTTTTATTTTCTTTCTTGCTTCTGTGTCCCACTGAGTATATTGTTTTGGCTTGATCTGGCCTGAATTTTTTAACCCCTTTATTTTTTGTGGCTCAAGCATGAACCAAAACTCCATTAGTCAATTCCAACTAGTGGCACCAGCCACTGTTGGAGAAAGGATCTTGGACTAGACCAGTGATGAGATAGTATATAAATTAGGATCCCAATCAAAATGGTGTGAGCTCATCACCATACTTCAGACTTTCATGAACAATTCTTAAATGTTGGCATTCCATTACCGGATCCAGTATTTTTAGGAGATAAGTCACTTAATCAAAATTAATGATAAAGTAACTTCCTCCAGTAAAACTCCCTTTATCTTGACAGGAGGTATTGCTTTCTCACAGTGAGTAGCAACACTAAGTCAAATGAGAATCAATCCTTTTTTTGCCAGGAAATCAGCTGGACACATTCCAAACCCTTACAATCACATTCTGACATGGAGAATCACCCATGCATTAAATAAATTCATTAAAACAAGTCCAGAGATGTCGGCATCATCAGGTCACTTTTCAGCTCTGTGTTGTGCAAGGCTACAGTACACTGTTTCTAAATTATAAATGTAAATGTATATGTATAAAAATATATGTATACACATAAACAGTTGACATTTAAGCTGTATTGCTTTGAACTAAATCAGCGGACAGGCCTTCTTAATGCTCAGCTTTAGCATGGCACTGCTTAACTGATTCATGCCCATTAAAAGTGGCATCTGTTAGTGGCACAAAGCATCTTCTCCCTTACCAGGTCAAATAGCTGCTAAGAGGAAAAAAACATCTGTGTTACAAGAAAAGTATGTTGGACAAATTCTGTTTTCATGGATGTGAATGCAAATTTAACATTACTGAATAAGAATTATTCTAGCGTTACATTGGCTTGTTACTATTAATGCTACAGCAGATCTGTTGTGATAGCATTGCATGCAGTCTCTTTAGAAAAACAAAACTACTGATGCAATAGTCATCATGAGCAGTAGAAAACAACAATATCCTTCTCTCTTTCACCTTATCTACAGAAAATTAAGTGGAAGAAAGTAATAACTTTTTTTGCTTACAAAACAGCATAGGAATGTAAGTCATGATTACTCTGGGTAAACAGAAGTCATATGCAAGATTAATCCCATCACTTTCTAAGGATATTTTTTTCTAGTTAGTATAAATTGGTTGATATGCTAGACAGGTTTTGGACAACAAAAGAAAAAGTAGAACTGTTTTTCTTCTACTCCTTTAGGCCTGCAAAATTTTGATGTTCATCTTCTCAGTTTCTAATTGCAATTTTGTCATTTTCAATAACTGAGAGGAACAGAGGGATATAGAATTTTGCTAGGGAAACAAAGTAACTTACTTTAAAATGTTTTTATTGTCTTTTTATATTTGTTTCAGAATGAATGGAAAGGGACTTCCCATCCTCAAAGTAAGAGATGTACAACTTGCAGATGCACAAGGGAAACACTGTGTCCTATATATTTTAAGTGCTGATAGGACTGTTTCAATATTGTTTCATCCGCTGGACTTCTTCCAGGATGATGCTGCAGGTGACTAATTTTATAAATAGCAACAAGCTGAGTGACTCTATAATTTACATCAATTGGGTTTTCTTGGCTTGAAATGAAACAGATTGTACTGTGCTCCATACAGATTAATGGGGCCTATTATGTCATCCAAGTAATTGATTTCCAGAGCAGCAGAAAAAATATCCCATAGAAATCAAATCAGTAGGGAAATGTCTCAGCTGAAGTACATTCTATCTACAATCAGAATAAGAGAGCAGAAGTCTTCTAAGGTAAGTGTCATTAATTTAAAAATCTGCAAGATCTACAGCATTTTCTTATTAGTTATTCAATCATTAATAAAATTAGTAGTTCTCTGCCAGCATCCAATCTGAGGCACTAGTTATATTGAGCACTCAGAAGCTTGATAATAAAGCAGTTCTATCAAAGGCTAGAAGCAAAAGTCCACCTTGAGTCCAAAAGTCTAAAATTTTTCATATCCTACCTACTTCCCCCATTGTTGCGAACAGTTACTTTGTGTTGTTGACAGGGCAAACAAATTCCCTTGGAAATGAACATTTCCCATAGCTCCAGGGATGACACAACATCATTTCAGATTACTGTATATTTCAAATATGGAAAAGAAGGTATCAGACCTGTCAGAACATCAGGTAGATGTTCTGAATGGGGCAGTACGTCAGGGTTCTACTGCAGGATGGAGGAACCATGCTTTACTGAGATGACAGCCCTTCCAATTCTGCTGGTTCCGTATGAGTTGGGACCTTTTAAAAGCAAGATTTGTGGTGGAATAAGTATTTAGGAGAGGTAGCTTTCTGAAAGACAAAAAATTAAGAAAAGCTTTATAGGAAAGAAATCAAAACCAATAACAACACAAAGCAAAAATAGCCAAGCTGAAAGTATTAGTTATTTCTCTTTTTGTTATTTCTTAGCTCTTATTCCTCCCTTTGTTATCACAAATCAGCAGAGAGGTTAGGTTTATTTTGTTAGCACAAACAGGCAGAATAGCATCAATACAAAGGCTGAAATACTGGAAAAAAAAGAGAAATCTTGAAGCTACCTGCCACTTTCCAACTATATTGCTTACTGATGTAAATCCTCTGTTTTATTTATTAAGGTACTTTAACATTGTTATAGAAACTAATTTATCCTTAAAAGCCTACCTAACAAATATTTTTTTTAAGGACTCTACTGCTCAACATTGTCTTCCGTGTTTTGGGCTGTCTGAAAAATCAATGTTTTAATCCTACCAACTTCAGCTGGACTCTGGAAGAGAATGAGAAATAAAAAGAAGAATCCCACAGACCTGGTTAAGAGAAGCTATGCATATTCTGGGATAACTCCTCTTTCTTATTCTATGATGCCCAAGTTCATCTGCAGAAAAGACCATAGCTCATGACTTTAGACCTTCACTGGAGAATTATTTATAGTTAGTGTTTCACATTGAGTGAATGGGGAAGTAGATGACTTAAATTTCCCAAGAAATTCCCTTGCACAAGCTTAAAGGAAAAGAGGGAAGTAGTGAATAACAAGATACGTGCTTTGGAGGTAATAACACATCTGATTTGCCAGCACAGCATTTGGAGGGATCACCATGTCCTGATACAAAACACAGGCTGCACTTTAGGAAAATTAAAAAAGTCTTTAGTGGAAAACAGGGGGTGGGGGTGGGGCTGTAAGGAGCGGGGAAGCCTTTATGCACTAGAGAAGGAAAAGTTCATAGATTTGCATTAGCTCTGCAAATCCTGTGAGCCCAGGAATTAGTTCTAAAGGTTTGCAACACTTTGAATTGAAGGAGCTCCATCTGTTCCAAGTACTAACAATTCAACAAGTGTATATCCTTGATCAAGTAGGTTGTAGCTTTGATAAAACTGTTAATCCTGTATGGTCTTCACACAACCTCAGAAACATGCCAGTTGCTGCAGCATATATTTCCTTTGACAGACAAATATTTGTCCACTCTTTCAGTTCTTATTAGAGGTGGAATGGTTCAAAGCACTGTGAATGGCACAGAGTTCATTGTATCTCTAGAACATGAGTGTGAATCCACCCTAAGTCACCAGTGATCATAAACTGTTTTAATTGCTGACCATAAACTCTTTTGAGATAGCTTAACTTCGGAAGACAAGCCTCTCAGATGATACTGATAAGGAAAAAAAAAATGTATCACAAACTATTATAAATGTAAAGGGTGGTATACATTTGACGTTTGAAATACTTTCTCCTCAAGATTTAGGCTGAGATTAAATTGGTCATCTCAGAAAATATGTCCTGCCCTGTGATTCATTTCCTTTGTGAACTGCTTGGCAGTTTCAAAAAACAAAAGATACCTCACTTTGGACAAGAACTACTGAGGCACTGTACATTTTTTTAAATTTACCCTTATGATAACTTAGTGGATTACAATGTCTTAATTATAGTAAGAATTTACTGGATTTCCAGCAGAATCACAGAATGGTCAGGGTTGGAAGGGACCTCTGGAGATCATATAGTCCAGCCCCCTGCTAAAGCACAGTCACCTATAGCAGGTTCCAGAGTGGTGTCCAGACAAGTTTTCAATGTCTCCAGAGAAGGAGACCACAACCTCTCCGGGCAGCCTGTCCCAGTGCTCTGACACCCTCAAAGTAAAAAAGTTTTTCCTCGTATTCAGATGGAACTTCCTGTGTTGCAGTTTGTGCCCATTGCCCCTTGTCCTGTCACTGGGCACCACTGAAAAGAGCCTGGCCCCATCCCCCTGACGCTCACCCTTAAGACATTTGTAGGCATTGATAAGATCCCCTCTCAGTCTTCCCCAGGCTAAACAGGCCCAGCTCTCTCAGCCTTTCCTCATCAGGGAGATGCTCCAGTGCCCTCCCCTCATCATTGTTGTAGCCCTCCGCTGGACCGTCTCCAGTACTTCCCTGTTTCCCTTGAACTGGGGAGCCCAGAAATTGGACAAAGCACCCTGTATGCAGCTTCACCAGGGCAGAGCAGAGGGGGAGGACAACCTCCCTTCACCTGCTGGCCACAGTCCTCCCAAGGCCCCCCAGCGTCCCATTGGCCTCCTTGGCCACCAGGGCACACTGCTGGCTCATGGTCAGCTTGGTGTCCACCAAAACGCCTGGGTCCTTCTCCCCAGACCTGCCTCCCAGCAGGCCAGGCCCCCAGCCTGTGCTGGTCCACCGGGTTATTCTTCCCCTAGTGCAGGACCCTACACTTGCCTTTGTGGAACGTCATTAGGTTCCTCCCCACCCAACTCTCCAGCCTGCCCAGGTCTCTCTGAATGGCAGCGCAGCCTTCTGGTGTATCAGCCACTGCTCCCAGTTTTGTAGCACCAGCAAACCTGCTGAGGGCACGCTCTGTCCCTTCAGCCAGGCCATTGACGACTAAGTTGAACAGGACTGGACCCGGTCCTGAGCCTTAGGCAACACCACTAGCTACTGGCCTCCAGCTGGACTGTACATGGCTGATCACAACCCTCTGAGCTCTGCCACTCAGCCAGTTCTCAGCCCACCTCACTGTCCTCTCGCCTAACCCACGCTGCCTGAGCTTACCTGTGAGGGTGTTGTGGGAAAGAGTGTCAAAACCCTTGCTGCGGTCAAGGTAGACAACATCCACCAGTCTCCCTTCATCTCCTCAGCCTGTCATTCAACATCAGAGAAATCAACATTTTGAGATTAAAAAGCCAAATATTATTTTAAAATTTGGTTAATATACATATATTTACATCATTACAGAATGCTTATTCTTCTTAAACTTGCATGGATAGTAACTGCTTTAGTCTATCATTACAATGTTGCAAATACAGATTTAAAAATAGATGCTGTTGCAATTTCGTATTTTTTATTATTCTTCTTAGGAAGTTTTCTTTCATTAAAATGTTCTATCAAGTGGACACTAGGAAACCTAGGATATAAAATGACATGACTGCCAACAGGCACAGTTAGTCACAGTACATTTGTCAGATCTAAATATATCATTTATTTTATTTCACTGTTGATTTTTCCTAAAAGTTTAAGATTATTGAGTCAATTCTGCAGACATGCTAGAGCATGAGCCTAGTTGACACTTAAATTTCTGAAATACTGATAAATACAGATAAAGCTGAAAAGAATTAGAGCCAAATCCAAACAGATGTGTTAGGAATGGGCATTTGTTGCTGAGGAATGGCATGATAGCGTTTTACTGAGTCTACAAAGGTACCCTGACACACATGATGCACATAGAGCAGGAGAAGCAGTGCCGACACTACATGGTCTTTTCACTTGTTTAGTCCCTGAAAACATGCCAGTGGGCAAACAAACTGAAACTGTGTCACAATGTCTTCCCCTCTAATGCAGATATGTTAAAACTCACTAAGGGCCAAAAAATAATTTAACTTCTGCAACAGCTCGCAGGTCTGACACAACAGCAAATGATACGTCATTCTGGTGATGACTCCAGCCAACGATTTCCAAAAAATGTCAGAAAGACATTGTTTTACTGAAACATCTGAATGTGATATAGGACAGCAATATTTAATTTTGAGTGAGTTTTGATATATTGCTATCATTCTGATTATTATGGGGTTTTTAGCAAAACCAAAACCAAAAAAATGCACTGCAGTGCAGGGATGGTGGATGCATGAGCCTGAAGAAAGGCAAGAGATATAACAGTACTGTAAACCAGGGGTATAGTTGTACTTTCAAACAGGCAGAGGGGGTGACATGGGTCTCCAATCATGTTTCTCTTTTTACAGTCTCCAGGCAGGTCACTCAACAGGAGCTTTTCTATCCCTAGCACAGTGTGGCAATGTTATCATGGGAAGGTACAGGACTCCTACTGGTAACATGGAGAAAAAAAAGACAGTTTCACAGTGACTTAAATGGTCATCATTGATTACCCCAATGAATAAAATTACTACACCACCTTGCATGCCCAGGCTGGGCTGGCTAGCCCTGCTCATGCAGTGCTCCAGGGCCAACAGCGCTCTCCAGAGTCAGTACAAGACTTTGGCACCTCCAGACTCCTGAGGGTCTAATATGTCTAAGAAATTTGCTCTAATCAGCAAGACAAACTGTGGATACCTGCTTAATAATGATAATGAGACTTCAGGTATACTTCATTGCAAATCAACATGTCCAGATATAGTGAAAAGAAAGTCCAGTCTTTTGCAGTTACAACCCACAGTGGTATAAATACATATTGGTATGTATACACAGTATATATTGCATATAAATGCCATTCATATACATGCAATAAAAGCTCATTCTACCTAGATATTCACATTTGAGGTTCCTTTTCAAAGGTAACTGGGGGCCTAAACTGTATCTTGTAGGCATGGACCTTCAGTGGGACAACAGGCACCTTACCAACCCAGGATAAACCTACAATCTCTCCTTAGAAGAGAAGGAGCACAAGTCCTGTACAGAATTGTTGCAGCACAATTCCCTTCCTATAAGCAGCCAAGACAGACTGGTACTGAGGCCTCATCCTGCTGCTCTCCATTCTCCTCTGGCCCTTTTGAGGTAATAGATGGAGAACAATTCATGTTCCACATTTAGCACAGAGCCTGCAATTCTGCCTGTCTTTCACACAGACTTGGCAAAATGATAAAAGCATATAGGACCCCATGTTCTTGTCTAGTTGCTAGAAAAGCTCAATCTGCAAGGTAATTTCATTTTGCCTATCTACAGTGCTTACATAAAAAAGCTGCTAAAATGCATATCAGAATACAGTTTTATGGTGAATTTATGTTAGAACAGGCAAGATCAAGAGAAGACGTTTACATTTACAGAAGCAAATGGTTTGGATGCTTCTTAACTCTCAGAAAAAAATCATTCTAGGATCACTGGAGGTTTTGGGGTCATGGCAGAGCAAGAAATTTAACCCAGACTTTCTGCATCAGGTAAGGAGTATAATTGGTGGCCCTCCTCCCTCCATTGCCTGCTTTTATTAGAGCACAACCAGCTTTCCAAACCTGTCCTTGGCATGAATAAAAATCAGTACCTGGGCACAGAGGGAAATTTGAGGCTCCATCTAGCATTTCCTGCTTCTGCTGATGATTCTTTTACTCTTTCTTTTGATAAATACACAGAATATGAATATAAGTTAGTTCTCTAGTCTTTCAAATATAGAGCAAGTGGCTTTGGTTACCCTCAAGGTGTCAACATAGATATGGAACAAAGCTCTTCAGCGGTCCATCAATTAGTTGTGAAAATGGTTTGTTTGTCTGTTTTTTATCTTCTTAATGTGAAGTTTTGACAATAAAACACCAACAGCGTCACCCCTCAAAACAAAACTAGTAAAAAGAGGAAGATTTATTGGCCTTTGTTCAGGATGCCCTTAATTATGTAAGTTAATAGTTCATGTGTGCAAAACTTCCAGTAAAGAAAGAGGGAAATTTGCCTTCTACACGATGGCACCAAAGTGCGTGTTTGGGATGTACCACTGGCATAGTTGAATTTCCAATTGTTATTTAATATAATAAGATGAGGCTCTGGAAAGTAGAAGATTGACCTGCAATTATTTATTTATTATTTTTAATCAACACATATGAAAGGGGTTTTGCCATAAATGAAGGTGTGCACATTTACATCAACTGAGGATCCAATTCACATGAAACTTGGAATCACAATGGTGTTTGCTGGTTTTTTATAGTTTTAATGTGGACATCTACTACCCCATACAAACAAATCATATTGCTGTAAGAGGGCTTCAGTTGTAAAAATCCCTCTTGTCTAAAGCAAACAGGCCAAAACCACAGCTACTGAAATTTTCCCTTTGGTTACTACTGGGTGTGTGTCCATATCACAAATCTGTTGCACTCTTCTACAGCAGCCTTCCTTAGGAGGGAAAGATCACCAAAAGTCCCACAAACAACTGAGAACAAGAAAATCAAGAGACCAGGTTCATGTTTTGTCTAACAGTTTGTCTAACAGCTTAAAGCCTAAAAAGATTAGAAACTTCTGATGACCTAATTAAGTGCTATTCAGTTAATTTTATATGCCCAAAGCAAACCTCTCATTAAAAGTACTTAAATGTCTCTGATGCCCAAAATTTGTTATAAAAAACTTTCTAAAATATCCACATTTAATTTTTTATAATAAAATAAACAGGAAAAGACAGTAAAAACTGTCCAGAATCTTACACTGGGGGAAGTGGTGAGTCTGGGGCTCTTTTCAATTCAGATTACTTACATTAAAGTCCACTCTTGATTATCCTCCAGAGTGAAACAAAAGAAGCTATCCAGAGCCCCATAATCTATGATCTGAGATGGGGAAAATCACACATGAACAAGGGTTGTGACAATATCGAAGCTGTGTTTGAAAATACATTTTTGGCACAGCATTAGACAGACAAAAGTTGTCAGGGAGAAGTTCTAGTCAAAAAGATTGGTGCTGTCATGTCATTTGCTTCTTTGTTGGTCTGAACAGACTGTGACAGTCTACATATGACAAAACCACCATTCTTTCTGTGATCCCTTTTGCAAAACACATTACCCTCTTTCTTGGAACCAGTGACGCTCACTGTCTGCATTGACTCAAGCTTCTACACAGCCAATGACTCTTAAAAACAAATTCTGCATCATCTGTAAGAAAAATACAGTTTCTAGTTCATTAGTCATACTGTCATGGCTCTAATCTTTATTTTTGCCTGGACCTGGTAATTTGCAGGGTTCAAGCCACAGAAGTGGAGGTCAAGGAAGTGCACTCAGGAAAGTGAATGAGCTGAGAAAGGAAAGGAAGGTGGCATTTCTGGAGAAGGGATGTTTTTGCAGTTAGGAGAGGTGGTGTTCCTTTCTCTTTTGGGAAGTTTATTATTGTTCTTTGTTACAGGGTTTAAAATCTGGAAAGCCTCTTCATTTTCTGCTGTTAGCAGCTCCCAACGTACAGGAATGTTTCTTTTTCTTCATGTGAAATGCACTAGGAGAAAGTGTAAATTTTCGACCATGGATAGGACTTCACAATATCTTTCCATGGTTTAACAGGAATTGGTTTTCAGAGGGAGAAGGAGGGGGGCTGTTTGCCTTCAGCTTGAGGTACAGCATTGTACTTTACAGGAAAAAGGTCTGGAAAGATTGTTCAGGGAGTGCAAAATATAATACCTGCTCTCTCCTCCAGTAGACCTTTAACAGCTGGGATGCCTACATTGTGATAGTCAGGCACAGACCTCATTGTCTGCTGATTTAGCCAATGAAGCCAACCACATTTTGGGATCTGCCTCCCCTGAAATCAGTCTCTCCTGGTAAATCAGACTGGCAGCTGAGATAAGCTAAGGCAGATCTAACAAGCCAGCCTCAGCGTTCCTTTCTGAAACATGTTTTCTGCTTTTATCAGACAGAGTCACAGTATCTTGAACTCCAGGACCAAGGTGCACGCCTTATCCAGTTCCTCTGGCTGGAGAGAAGAACACCCACCATGACCATGCTTTTCTCCAGAGAGATGGTTTGGGAGCTATTTTCAGATCCAGCTTTTATCAAACTGTTCTTTGTTATCTCAAAATCATCCATGCCCAAAAATCATATGGAATGGATACTAAAAAAAAAAAAAAAAAAAGAAAAAAAAAAGTTGGTTGTGTGCAAATGGGGGAAGTAAGCAATAACTGACTGAAATGAAAAGCATTCTGGACTATTTCTGTGTCTCCTGTCTCCAATGGTAATATCTTCCACAGTGATTCACAGGAAATATTCAAACTGTTTTGTTTAAGGGACACTGTGTGGTATGTAGGTCAGCCTCTCCAGTAATTCTTTATCTGTGACTTTCCCAGGAGATGGCTGAGGGTTTTTTTCCTTTCACATTATACCTAAAAGCATGATGTTCTACAGATTCATATTCTGAAAGATGCAGTGATTCACAAATAAATGAACAAAAATGAAGGTAAAAAAATTGCTCTGTGAGATTAAAATATAAAAGCAAGAAAATAAGCTGGCTTGTCTTTGTTTTAGCAGCACACTGACTACCATAATAAAAAGAAAAAGAATAATACTGTCAGGAGGATAAAGAGACTTTTATGGGACTTCAGGAAAATTAATTGTATCAATTTAGCAATGCTGAATACCTAATAATGGTGAGCAGCTGAGAGTGACTCAGCATTGCATCAAGTATGCCCATTCTCTCAGGAAGAGTTTCAATTCAACACGAGAACCAGACTGTAACTTTTTTGTGATTGACAATGACTAAGACACATGTAAGATGCTAAGGGACTGAGTCATTCTTGTTTTTCAAAGTGATAGCAGAAGAAATAATTCAAGGAAATAACCTAGCCTGATTCTCAAACTGTAGCCAATCATTTTTAAGACTTCAGGTGGTTTTCTAAGATCCTATACCCTTTTTGCTGCCCTTTTTATTTCCAGAAGGCAATTAGTTGTTGCTGGCACCCATTTTGAAAGCTCATTCAACAGACCTGCAAGCTGTTGCTGGCTCCAGTGCCATCAAAAAAGCTTTCCCTGGCTCCATGTTTCTGTGTACAAGGTGCCATAATTCCCTGAACGCTGTTGATTCCCCAGAGTTTGTCTTTTCCTTGATAGCCAATGTCACTTTTATAAAAAAAGAGGTTTGACTTTTTTTGCCCACTTTTAAGTCTCTGCTGTACCCAGCTGCTTCACTCTCCTGTTTATCAGGAATTGCTCTTGTCTATCAGTGAAAGTCAAAACAAAAGGAATGAAAAATCAACAATATCCTGGTTAGAAAAAAAATGTGCAGGAACAATGTTATGAGATGGGAACAGTTACACTTACTCTGTGAGCCTAGCCTGCCCCCGAGAGATAATCCTCCTGGGATGTCTGGGGAACAATTCCACTCTAAGAAACTCAGCAATAAATGTTTTAAAAATCACAAAAGTTAATTGAGGAAATTAATTAACAAAAAAGTTAATTGAGGAAATATTCAAATGTGCATGGCTGTGGTTCTGCAACCATTTCCAAATGCCATTTAATTCATATTTCTGCAAAGATCACAAAAGGTGGGGCACACGATTCACTGCAATTTAATCTGATTCAATGGAGCTTTTTCTTGTAATATCTATCTTAATATCAAACATGCTGACAGGAATTCTGAAAGCTGTATCCTCATATAAAAATTAGGACACAACATTTAAATACTCTGCACCATTTATTCTGTTTCTCCAAAAAAGCATGAAGCGGTCATCAAGGTAAATTTAAGAGAAGAAATAGATACCTACATGCATACATATACAATTACTGGATCTAGTGCAGTCTTGTAGCCATGGAGGAAACCCAAGCACTTCACCTCCAGTAAGGATACTCTAATACTCATGAACAGGAACGATTTGTTTTAAAGTGACATCACAAATACCAATGCCAGCACACGTAGGCAGGTTGTAGAATCACAGAATCATAAAATCATTTCAGTTGGAAAAGACCTTTAAGATGACAGTAAATCAACATAAAACCACCCAGAACTTAAAACTATTAGCACGTATTTGTGATGTCTGCATTGACCATTGCAACTCCTTCCAATCCAGACAGCTTTAATAAGCCTTTATCACTCCTTTAATTCCTAGGAATCCACATGTTCATCTGATTTTGTGGTATTGTTAAGTAGTGTCTTAAGTCTCAAAATACTGTTCAAATGCACGTCTGTGTTACCAATGTTCACAGGTCTCCTGTTTGCAGAGTCAGGACTGTCCTCTGGGCAGTTATATACTGTAGTGAGCTGAGGTTCAGATGGCAAAGCAGCAATTCTTTCTTTGCTGTAAATTACTCCATTACAACCAATGCAACAAAACTTATTAGGATACGCAGAACTTACCAGAATATTTCTAAATTTTCTTTCATGTCTCTTCAACCTTTGAGTTTTCTTTTTACTGGCCTTTCTCACTTTTAAGTAATCTGCATGCTAGTTTTCAATGTGTTGCAAAGAGCAGGCTCTCTTTTTCTGAATCCAGGCTTTTGGATTCATAACAACTATGTCAGATACGTAAAAGAATGGTAAAAGGAGTATTCTAAGATTTTTCCTCTCTGCTTTTCTCTGGATGCTTAGCCACATCTGCTTTCTGTCCTGTATGTTCATGTCATTATTGTTTTTTGAGTATCAATATATAGTCTCTCTGTCAGAGGCTCCCTGACTGAGCTTCTTCTGCTCTCCCATCTTCTGAAGTCCTAGGAATGCCAGAGTACCTAGCTACAAAGACCTAGTTAGAGGGAAACAAAGGTTTCTGTAGTCCTAAAATAAGCCAGTGAAGGTGGGAGAGGGGGAAGTATGGCTGAAGGCCAACAAGGACTATGTAATGTATCTCTGTCAGGGTTTTTTTTGCTTGTGGGGCTGCTCTTATCTCATACTTGGAGAAGCTGTCACATGCTGTCAGCACCAGCTGATCTCCAGTTGGTGCTTCCGAGAGCAGCCCTTTTCAAGTCATTCCCGATGAACTCAGAGGCAGAGACATTTTCCCTAACAGAATTGCATTCTCCTTTGTCACATGTTCCTTCCTGGAGAGGTAAAGCAAGTAAAAATTGGTAACCCGTACTTCACACCTGCAGCCACACTGAACTAAAAAGTTCTCTTGAAACACAAGGAGGTGTAACAATGAAGGTGCTCCACTACTGCTGCCCATAAGTTTACTGGCAAACAATTCTGATCCTCTCCTACAACAAATTCTTAGTCAGATCACTGACAGTCACTTATGAGCTGCACTGAACCATATGAGTCATATCTCTGTCAGCACAGCTACTCTCATCTCTGAGATTGGTGCCCATTCCTGACGCTGCGACAAGCCACACAACCACTGTTGATTTTCTCATCTCTCACTTGCATGCCTCACTTTTCATGCTCAGTATGTCCATTTCGGTGCTCCACAGGTGCAGCTCCAAGCTAACAAGCATAGCAGAGCACTGCTGTTACTTATGGCTGTTTATAGCAAGCAAGCATACGCAACAGGCTTTGTAGCCAGATCTCCAGGTCTTTTATCACATACTTGGTTTCATCCAAATTTGCCATCTTCAAAACCCTTGATCTTTACCAGCCATTCTCTTTAGTTTTTAGAGTGTTTCAAGCAGATGGGATTAATTCATCCCATGAGTCACTCCAGAGCCTTAGTACACACAGACCCTAGGTTCAGTGACAGCTCAATTTCCCATGTCATTTATGGTGATTGGAGATTGTTGAGAGACAATTATTCATCATTTCTACAGTCAAACAGAAATGATTTTCCCACAGGAACTTCACACTGGACTGTTAGATAAAGGTGAGGCCACACAAAGGGATTTCACATCCTCAAACTGTGCACTATTGTCTAAAACAAACAAACAAACAAAAAGTCAAATAACTTACAAAGACTCTGGGAATAACTTCCCAAGTCAGAAAGAACTTAAGTTTCTTCTCCCTGCATCAAAGACAATAATGTAATGTAAGACTTCACAACTACATAAATGTAAAATCTGTAATATCTGCAACAATGTTGTTGCTTCTTCCTAGGCTACAGATTAGTTACAATGCATATGTAATTTGCTAATGAACTAGAGGAGATATCTGGTGGTGGTGGTTACAAGCACAAGCAAAGCTGTTATCATCTTGACTTCAAATATGGGGCTTCAAAGATCAGCTGAAGGTTTTGTATAACATTTGGACTAGAGTGAATTGGTAGAGGTGTGGTGTTGAGATTAGTCAGATAAGTTAGCACAGAAAGTATGTGGTTGGTGTTGGTCACACCAAGTTGATGATAGGAAAAAAAGAAACACATTTTAGAAACAAATTGTGCCATATGAGCAATGACACAATACTCATACGCAGTGGGAAACCCATGCATACAAGTGAGAAAATGTTCAGAAAGGGTGTAAGCTGAGCCATTAAAACCATAAGCAAACCTGAGTCAGCAGCAGAAGGAATGCCTCGGGTACTGCAGGAGTGAAATCATTCACACTGCCACAGCACCTGCAATGTTTTGTTAAGAACAAGGACACCAACAGCAAATGGCACACACAGAAGTACTTGCAGAAAGTACTGAAATGGCTCACATAGCCTTGTCCATACTTACTGAAGATTGTGCAGTGTCATGGACTGTTTTCTGTTTTTCTGTCTCTTTTGCAGTAAAAAAAAAAATGTATTTACATTCCAAGTAGCACTGCATGAGAGAGAGCAGTTAAACAAAATCTGGTTATCTGTTCCCTAATGGGTGAGTCAGTGCAGGTGATGCTGGCAACCTAAAGAAAATACATGACTGTGTGACACCCCTGTGGCCCTTGGAGAAGCACTGCAAGAAACTCAGTCAAAGACTACGAGAAGATTTCACCAGAAGCTGACAGAAAGACATTCACAGGAACAAAATAAGAAATGATGCCAAGGGCCTTCCCAAAAGCAAAGCAACTGCCAAAAAATGGTGAGAAGAATGAGAAAAACCTAAAACATAGTAATGCTTTTTTGATCAGAGATATGAATAATTCACCCTTCTGTCCTCCTTATCTTTTTCAGAAAATGTCCCCAACTACAGCACATCACACTTTCCTTATTCACCCACATCCCTTGTTTTTTCTCATGCTGACCTCACTCACGTCTTTCATTTTCTCTAGCAAGAGATATTTCTGTCCTGCACTCAGTTAATGTATACAAATGAAGCCCTGATATACATAGGTTGGAGGCTGTTGCAAGAGAAGGCTTGCTCATGCCTCTCTCCCCAGGCATGCCCCCACAGAAAGCAGGTGAATTTAGCCTGACTCAAATCTTTTTTTCATCAGTCCATGACCAAAGCACAGAACTGAACAATTTCTTGGACTTAAAAACAATTTTATCTTCCCATCCTCCTCAAACACAAAGTAAATAAATAAATAATAATAATTAAAAAAAAAAAAAACCACCAAAAATAACCCCAAAAAACAACCCAAAAAACAAGAACTGTTCTTGTTCAAACTTTCCAAATAAAATTACATTTGTTTGGAAACCACCTCTGGAACAGAGAAAAGTTTCTGAATGTTATTAGCCATTAAAAGCAGGATATTAGAATATAAACATGATGTAACTTCAGCACTGTAACCATAATAAGCTATTTTGGCACCCAGAACAAGATGGCATGAACCTTTCACAACTTTAACTGCATATACGCATATATATGAGTTTCTGTCTCTCGTCCCATTCTGTTCAGAGTCTTGATTGCTCAGCAAGAATTTATCAGATGCTGTGTATACAATATTTGGATAGGCAAGTACCATGGCAATTTGTCCATCAGACACACACAGTGTGACAAATCCCGTTTAATTGCCCATATTAGTCTGTAACTAACAGTTTCCCCTGAGATAGGGTGGGCACAGCGAGACAGTCATTGTGGGGGAGTTGGAAGAACATCTTCCAGAACCCCTCTGCCCCCACATCCTGGCAGCAGCATCTTCTTCCTTCCCTCATCCCCCTCCATCCTGCAGGCCTAGGAATAAGGAATATCTTCCTGTGGTGTAAGGACAGCTGGCAAGGCAAAGCCAGCTGCAGGGAAGGAGACTGGTAGTGTGTACCTCTGTGTGTGCATCTGCACTCTGCTTGTGGTCACTGCTGGCAGGCAGCAGACCACGGAGATCAGAGGGCATTGCAAGATTTATCTTGCCTTTTTGCCATTTTGTGCTACCTTTTCCCTGCTTGTCCCTGCAAACCACGAATTCCTCAGCCAAAACTGAATTGCAGACACCTGTGTGGTGAAACATGGATGCTGGATAACAGGTTACAGCAACTATTGAAAAAAAAATAAAAAAGGATGCAGACTAGAACACGATGATAATCTCTGCAACAGGGCTGCTTCTGGTAAGCTGAGAGTACTTTCTTGTGCCTGTATGTTTTTCATTAACAATGATATCATTAGATTTGTATTCATTTTTTGGACTTGTGAGGGGAGAGGTCTCAAAGGAATTTTTCCAATTCGTATTCTGTCTTCTGTCTTCTCAAAAGAAATGAAACCTTCACATGGTTGCCACTTTCTTTTTCTTCCAATACAGAATGAATCAGTAATAGCATTAAATTCAATAAAAACACCTTTAAGAGGCCTGCCAAAGAGCATGTTCAGCACTTGTGTGTTTTGGCTCCCAGGATAGTTTTGCCCTGACTCATTCATGTTCTGAGAACAAACCAGAGAGTTAAATTTATTATGCAATTCCTTTCTTCTTATACAAGTAGTTCTTAAAGGCTTTAATAACAAGCAGTTATGGATCATTTCCCCCTGAATAACTTGTTTGCTTTATCCTTGATAAACCCTTTTTTACCCTTTTTTTTCTTTTCGCTGCACCAGCGGATTGTGCCTCCTATAATAATGAGTCACAGCAAAGCCTTGTCAGCCCAGCCACAGCCTGGTGCACTGCGTGGTGTCACACAGGAGAGCTGAAGAAGCCCAGTTCATGTGCAGCGGCCCAATATGTCTGCATGAAAATGTGTTAACCTGTTGTTTCTTGAGGGAGACGGCTTCTGTAGGCTTATGAGGGGACAGTAGACAGGAGAAACCAAAACAACCTTCTGAAAAATAAGAGCTAGACTTATTTCCAATATCCTAATTCTTAAAGATAATTTTTAATGACCCTATCACCAAAATATAGCTAAAATACATCAGAAATTTCAGACTTTCAGTGTCAATGATAGGCTCAGCAGCCAGTCTTTTAAGCAGGCTTTGCCTTCGGTTTTTCTGAATATACAGCCTCCTTTCATATGGTATGTGACGCAGAAATTTAAATGAAGGAAATTTTATTAAAGACAGACCCCATTTGTTCAAAAGATCTAGTTACCCTAATGTAAATTAGTTTTCTTGCCACCTAATGCCCTAAATTTCAACCTATTCAGTACATGCCTTGTACAGATGATAATGTGCTGTCACAAAGTTTGTCTTCTGAAAATCGCAATCATCAGACAAGACAGTGGTTTATTTGCAAGATAATTACAGTTTTGAAGAAAGGAGGTATAACAGAGCCATGTATTTCCCCTGCATCACCACCAACCAGGCTTAGGATGGCCAGTGTATTTTTTCAGTGATTTTCTTTTATTACTATTTTTTATTATTTTACTGTTGATGTCAGCAACATATTAAAAGAGGGAATGTTGTTAGGAAACATATTTTAGAAGAATTTTCTGCTACTTTTGTGAAGGTGATTGGCACTTTACATGTGGTTCTAAGTATAGGAGAAGGCAGCGTCAAGAATTTCTGGTTGCACTTTATTTGACTGTCCTCTACAGATAAGGAGACTCTTAATTCTTAGTAGGCCTGGATGGAGCAGCTGATGAAGCTTAGAATGCTGCAGATAAAGGGAGGATTGCTGGCAGATGAAGCAAGCAGTCAAGGTGAAACTGAATCCCTTTCTCTTTGCCATCCCAGGCATTTGCGATCCTACTGGCTGCAGCTCTTGGTATGAAATGCTAGAAAGCACCTTGTCTGCATTTCCCACCCCCATCCCCCACCCTGTGTCTTTAATAAAAGTCCTGCTGAAAGCTGTAAGAGACAAAGAGAGGCTCCGTTTCAGGGATGGGGGTGGAATCTCCAGGGGTTTTTTTGCATGTGAGCATGACAGATGGAAAATGTTTCCGAGGGAAGTCTGCACAAGTGGTGGCCAAGAACTCCATGTGTAAATGCACTTGGCAAACACAAGAGAAAAAAACACCGCAGCCTCCTGCTTGAGAACTGCTTTATTCCATACCTCTCTGAGCACATGACATGTCTCTTTATTTTGACAATGTCTCATGGCAGGCCTACTGTCTTGCAATTTGATCAGCACGGGGTACACCTGTGCCCCAGGGGTAGCTCACTGGAGACCACACCTGACTGCCAGATCTGATTCCACACTTCCACCAGACCAGGAGAACATTGAAATATAATAAAGTCATAATTTCTTATTTCATTTCTCAGTACTTACAACATGGTAGCAGGATCAGGACCTGGGTATACATACACTATTATTTTCCAAACACTCTGAAACATTTGTTCCGGTGCCTCAGGTTTCCTTCTTAATCAAAATCTAACCAAAGGCACATTTATCTTGATGATTTCTTGATAAGCTCAAAATATTATTCACCACTGGTCAGTCAAAATTGAGCCAAGATAAATAACTGTTGTTTTGTTTAAAACCACCTCATCATGTAGTGTCACAAACCAAATGTACCATGTTGCTATGGTTTCACATGAGATTCTGATATCTGAATTGCTAAAACATGAGGCTATTCTTTCTCCAGGATATCAATCAGAGAGCAATTAGTGGTTTTCTTCTCATCTTCTAGTTGCCATTACAATGGGCAAGCCACCTTCTTTCCTCTTTATTTCCTGTCTTCCTTCACCCTGCTGTTCATTGATGAAAAAGACCCTCTCCTCATCTTCCGTGTGTCAGTTATGAAGATATAAAAATGCCAGGTAGATTTCATCTCCAGCTTCCCATTTTTTCTGCCTGGCTTCAAAGTTGGAGGCTCCATGTCTTCTATCCCTTTTTCCTCCAATTTTACCAGAAAAAAAAAAAAAATCATCTCAAATTCACAATTTGAAAGACAGCACAGGTGTAGTCTCTGGACAGTCAAGGGTAAAGCTCAAAGCAGCCCTTACTAGTTATGGTCACTAAACAATAAGCAGGAGAAGTTCTAGAAAAATCCCAAATTTGTGGTTTGTCACTGTACACTAAGGCAATTCTTCAATTCTTTCATCTGGTTCTGAGCAGCAGGTGAGAAATACAGTTTTAATTAGACAGACTTACTGTTCTTCACAAAAGTATCCTTTAACTGTTATCTCTGGGATAGATGCATGAAAGTGATTTTAGCTATGCCTCATCTACATTTGCTCTTTCATGACTCTTCCACTCAAAATAATTGTATTGGCACCTAACAAATCCAAGAGAGGATACACTGAAGAAGTTGGATGGAGCATGAGAAATTGCTATCCTACATCCAATTTCCCATAATAGCTTCAAGGGCAGTCCAAGGAGTAATGTCCAAAAAACTACTATAACTTACAGAAAGCACAAATCTTGATAAGAGATACCCACTTTGGTAATAACATACATTAGGAATATATCTATAGAAAAATATTTCCCATGTAACATTTCTTCAGGAGAAAACAATTTACTTAAACTTTCAATATTTTTTTGAAAACCAGGTTTGTTTCCTTGCCTTGTTAAGAAATCCTAATGGTGGGATATTTCTTTTCAGCAGTTACATTATATTATATAGAAACTTAAGCATGGTTATTCTGGATTAAATCAAAGATATGTATAGCCCCAGACCTTGTTCAAACAATGGTCAACAGCAGATACTGAAGGAAGAATTTAGGAACAAAGGGAACATTCATGACTGTATCTTAAGAATATTCTCCCAATTTTACCAGTTTGTAACTCAAGGATCTCCTGAACCAGAAGCTGTGTCTCTGTGTTTAACATTCCTTCAAGAATTTTTATCCCATTAATAAATCCAGTTGCTTTTGAAATCCAGTAGTTGATCCAGTAGTTGATTTTTGAACCCAAAATTATATCACAGCTGACCCAGGGGGAGTAACAAACCCCTGTTCTGTTCATATACATGTAGCTAAAAAAAGTATCAAAGATAGTAAAAAATGTGAGCTTCTTCTACAAAATATGTGCATAAACTGAAATTAAAATGCAAAAATGAGTATTAGGGATGCTGGAAGATAATATTATACAGGACAGCCGATTCTAATTATCAGTATAATAGTTCCTTACACAACTTTGGATACTACTAGAAGACCATATTCTCCAAAAGAGATAGTCTTTTGTAATGTGCAATCATACAAGAGATGTGTTTTTAATTATGAGGAGACAAAAGGAGCTCAGTTTTACATCTTGCCTGAAAAACAGCACACATAATTATGCTAATTATTCATTATGGACTCAACAATCTGACACCTACTGATTCACCCACATCATTTTATTGTAGTGCCCACATTTTCCTTTGAGATGTCAATCTACAGGCTTGATTTCAACTTCGTTAAGGCGATGGGACTGTTTAAGATAACTTTAAAGGGGGATACAGCAAGACTTGCATTTTAATCAAGCTCAGGGTTTAGTCAGAAACATCCCAAAATAAGTAAAGATGGGAATTAATCACTACCTCACTGGAAATACTCATGTCCATGTCCTTAACCAATGATACATGGTAACAACAGGTCCCAAGGTGCAAGAAGACCCACAGGGTGTTGGTACTTCTGGTGGTTTACTTGGTTCTGTGTTACTGATTTGCTTGTCCACATCTTCTGTTCTGTTTATTTTGAAAGATATGTCAAGACCAAAGCCCCAGAGGACACGGCTACAGATCTGGCAGTGATCCCTGGAATAGCCACTGGTGCACAAAGGAAGGAAAACAGTGACTGGCCAGGAAATTAGAGTTGTTTTTATTAGCACTTTATTCACCCCGATCCACCAAGCAGTTGTTCTCATACGGATTTAATTACAAACTCAAAAGCAACTGGGGGGAAAGTGTTAGTCCTCGTTTCTTTAACTCATATCTGGGAAACAACCAGACAACTCAGGAAAGTTATTTATTATTGGTAACAAGTGTTAGCAGAGTTTTGCTCACACCACCAAAACACCAGATGTGTGTAATTTTTAAGTGAACAGTCTATAAGCACGTAAGTACATTATCGCCATTCTGCAAGCATATTTGGAATTTACCCTCAGCAAATGAAATGTCCATGGAAAACTTATTCTGAAATTTAGTAAGCAAATGGACTGCCAGTCCCATTTTAAATTGGAATTAGTACTACAGAGTTTTATTTGTTTGTACAATTCAGCCAAGAGCTCTCCAGCCTCCCCCTCGGCAGAATGAACAGGGAGCAGCAAAACATGGTGTGGTTTTATTCCTGCCAGGATGGAGATGCACACTAAAAGGCACTAAGCTCAGACAGCTATACACAGCTATACATGCGCTATCTCCACCACTGCAATGTATAAATTGAAGCAACCTTCCTGTAAGTGCCTGTATTAAATAGTGGTTTCTATTCACATGCACTCCTGTGCATCCAAAAAAATATTATCTAATTGGATTGTGGTTTAAATAGCTTTGATGCAAAATAACTTTTTTAGCTCACAAAGATTTCATTAGGCTTCTTTTGCAAATCCAGTAGTAGACAATACATATTTTTAAAGGCCAGGAATGTTTTTCCTTCCCAGATGACTGAAAGAAAACAATGTTTTGCTGCCCTTGGAGAATATAACATTCAAGGAAATCTTCGTGTCTCTTGAAGAGGAAAAAAGAAATAAAGATAACCCTGGAATTTAACCATATTACTGGATAAAGGATGAATGACTCACAAACCAATACTAGGAAAGCACAAACATCCCTGCAGAGATATGAGTGAGAGCTAAACTTAATTTATTGTATCTTAGCTACTTCATTCCCAACATACATTTCCTTTTCTCTGAGATAAGAACTTTGCTTTCCTCCTCATTCTCTAATGGTAATGTTTGTCAATACACTGTGCCCTTGCAATTATTCATTTTAAGAAGACAAAAATTTGGCATGTGATAGAACAGGAAAATACAGCTTAGTGTAACATTTTAGAGATTAATTTATTACAAAATACACTCTGCAAAGCAAATACCCATTTGCTTTTGTTATTATGATTGCAAATTAATTTTTACAGTACAATTTAATTAGCAATTATTCACACACAAACTATTTAGGCATAAGCTAAGGTCCAGGCTGCAGTAGCCCCCAGGTGTCACTATCAGATTTGACAAGCATAACATCCCACATCCCATGGCATGGCTGTGGTCACACAGCTACTCAGCTCTTCAGGCTTAGGTCCATGCACATGCTTCGATTTGCACAGAAGTGAAAAGGTGTCGTATAAAATAGATTTCATGTTTGACAGGTGAGTTTTGACAACTGAAACTAGTAACTCTGGAAGATTGTTAGATTAAGATAGAACTGGAGATAAGCATGGCCTAGCTAAGCACCTGTTTCTGATTAGGCTTGTTCTTCTAAACTCATCTATGAAATACCGAAAGAACATTGTATGCCTGCACAGAACGAAGTAAGATGTAAATTTAAAGCTCATTAATACTAATTATCAAGTAAGTTTCCTAACAAAGTCACATCCTTAGCAATTCTATACTTGAAAATATTTGTCACCTTGTTGAAAACACAAAAAAGGACACTTAGCAGGGATTCCTTCTTTGCTTTTGGTCTCTCTACATATTTTGTCTATATTCCCAAGTAATTTAATTTATGAATGCTTACAAAACCTATATTCATTGATTAAAATGCTAGGAACTTATTTTGAGTCTAAGCTGTTTTCCTGACAAATTGTGATCAGAGTCACGTTGTTATTAAACACTAATTTTGCAAAAAGCAGACTCACTTTGGCAATGTCTTGTTAAGAGATTTGAAACTAAAACTTCCCTACCACCTAGTATAAATATCTAGTTAAACAATTAAAGTAAGAAATCAACAATTTTTAAGGTAGTTGCCTTTGTTATTGCCTAAACAGGAATCAGGCATAGGATTCATTCCACTGACTTTACATATCTATCGTGTATGTCTAAACAAATGTCCCTGGGCTCCCCTCAATAGACAAAGGCATTTTCAGAGTGATCCAGACCATACTGTCTAAAATAAATCTTACAAATTGCGCTCTAGAATTGTCTGTTTCTCCCAAAGAAAATTGGGAGCTGAGAGGAACCAGCTCACCTGTAGACATTGCACTGTAGACCTCTAAGTAAAATTCCCCCAACATGAACCTATTCACAGAGCCAGCACTGAGCCAGAGCAAGTGTGTACTTGTGTCCCTTACCTTAATTGTGACCTTATGTTTCTGAGACAATGGTATTGCCACCATTCTGCATGTGTCCACTCTTTCACAAGGGAAGTGCATCACTTAGGACCCCACTCAGATGGATAGGAGGCAATGTCATCATTGCTCTGCTAGCCTGGCTTAATGGTGATGACTTGGAGAGGCTGTTGCTAAGAGTAGTCCTTGCATGGTATTTTTTAAAAGGCAGGAGCCATTTGAAAGATTAGTAAAAGAAAGGCAGACATGGATGCGTCCTTCATTTAGATGGTCTGTTTGGTGATTTTTATTTGTTTGTTTTTAACTTTTGTACCCATGTCCATAGATAATAGCCAGGAATTTCACTCAGTACCACTTGCTGCAGCTTTGGAGAGACAGAGTTCCACCTGCTTTCTCTGCTTTCAATGAGACACTCCTGAATTGCAAATGGTGTAAAAATGCCTCACAGCTTTCTCTCAGGAGAATGTCTGTCTAGGGGAAGCATTATGAGGAGGATCTTTATGGCTGCAGCACCATGGGAGTGAGAGAGGACTGTACTGGATTAGGGAAAAGAAGCAAAACTCTCATAATCCCCATACAATAGGCAACCATAGAACTGTCCTCACCTACACTGAGATAGGAGCAGAGAACCAAGAAAATGAGGTCAGGGTCATGGCAGCCTCCTGTTTATTAAACTCAGAAGAAACTCAGGGCAGCAAATATCCAGCCCATAAATTATCTGTATAGTCAAAACATGTTTGAATTTAATGCTGGTGAAAATGGGAATGTGTTTTTAACATTGTCATTGCACATCAGATACTTTACAAGGCTCTAACTTAATTGTGGGGACCTTTCTTGCCTACAGTAGTAGTTAAACATCCATAACTACTCTTTAACAAAGTATATGGTCTTTCAATGACTTGTTAATGTAAAGGAAAAATCTGATTTTCTTTGTTAACCTGATTCCATTTATTAGAGTTGCCGGCATCGTAGGCTGCCAGCTTTTGTAGGGTTTGCTAAAGCCTATGTTTTTAACAGCACTCAACTACTTAACATATCAGCAAGAGAAGCACCAAAAAAATTCAAACCATGTTGGAAAGTATTTACCCTGACTTTAGATTCAGCCTTTGCAAAACATCCAGGCCTCAGATAATTGGAGAGAAGCATATAAGATTTAATTATATGGAAAAATCCTCCAAAGCTATTAATTCACCCCTTTTCTGGAAATATCTCAGTTGAACACAGAAAAACCAATCTTCCCAGCAATTCAGGAAGACAAAAAAACCCAAAAAGATACCAAGCCCATAAGCAAAAATGTCAACACAATACAGCTTATTTTCTTGCACTTTATAACAATAGAGAAATATGGTTTGTACCCAGTAGGCATGTCAAATGGTTATCATAACCAGTTCATAAGACATGTGAGATTCACAGTAGCTGGCTGTGGCCAGCTTGTTTCAAATTAGATTAGTCCAACTGAATTTTCTATTCATGTTATTTACAGTTATTTGAGGTGGAGGGCTATTGACTCAGGGCAGGCAAACAAGACTCTGAGCTCCAGTGCTCTAGAAGCACATGTGTAAGTTTTGTCCTTTCGCCTCCATGTGTCATTCTTACTCCCAGCATATAAATATTACACTGAGTGACGTTAGTGAATGTGTAAATGTGCAGTAAGTTTGGGGTTATTAAAGCAGCCCCAATCTACCATCCCAGGGAAATCTGTGCGTCTGTGACTAAATGGGTATTTATCATTTCCTGAGCTCCATGCTGGCAGCCAGCCAGCAGAGTGTGTACATTGAAATTAGAATAGATTGGGAAGCAGGACTTTGTTCCAAATTGATCTGGATGACGATAGCAATTCTGAAAGCAGCTCCACATTTTTAAAGGTTCATTGTGTGTTTCTAAAAAGGAGAGGGGAGAAACATTTAGGAAAATTACAGGAAGGAAATCTAAGGCCAGGATACATACTTTTTTATTATTATTATTTGATCCTTTTACAGCATTGTTTTGTTAACATCAGCATAAGAGCTAGAGCTTGCTAATGTCACGTACAGAAATGCATGGAGCAGGAATGAAGAAAATGCTATTTCTATTCTTTGCTACTCTACTATTTGCTAACAAGCAATTTTTCCTACTGTAAGTGCTCGCACTGCAAAGATCAAAAGGTTTTATCAATTGCCTCAAATCCAGAAAGGAAAAAAGAAAAATAATGAATTATTGTTAATAGGAATAATCCAGTTTCGTCATGTGGTTGATAGGTCTTTACCTGTCAGTTTACTGTTTAGTTTTACTCTACCCTTGCAAAAGGTAAGTGAACATACAACTCCAGCTTATCTTACTTTTTTCCTTTAACTTTCAACATCCACTGTATATGGCAGGATATTTTAGCAAATGTATGTGCTATTTTTTGTTGTTTGCACTCTTCCATAAAATGATTTGTGAAGTGGTAAGTCAAGAACAATAAAGATGTCAAGCATCAGCATTAATTTCATTAGCTTTCCAAAAGCACTGATAATTTCTTATGCTTTGAATGCTTGCCAGAAAGATAGACGGGGCACCAGAGTATTCAGGGCGTAACTGCTTAAAAATAAGATCTGATACAATGGAAAAAATACAAGTCCTGAGATTACATACTTGTAAATAATCGCAGCAGAAACTGACCTTGTGCCACTATTTTTTCATTTCTTATGACTCAGTATAGAAGATGAGATAAAACTAACTGGAGTAATTCTGTTTTCATCAAGCGCCAGAACCCTGTGTATATGGTCCTCAAGGGTATTTCCAAACTGCTATCTTTACATTGCCTGGGCAATCATCAACCCAGCTTTATGTTGTAAGAGATATTATGGTAAGATGAAGGCTGCTACTCTGAAAGTTGAATACACAGATTTACACCTCGGATTTGATGACCAATAAGAACACAGTTCATGGTATATCTGAGCCATTCCTCAAAGACATCTTGAGAACTAGATTGTCACCTATGACTAGTTGATTTGAATATACACTTGCCAAAAGCAACATAATCAGTTCACTTAGTGACGTCTTTGGCCATCCTTTGATATGACTCATGTTGAGTTATATCTTTCTTCAAATATAAGTAACTCCTGTAGGTCTGAGTTATTGTTTTAATGTACATGTGAAGTGTTTTTAATATATAGCCTTCAGCCATGTAATTTCTATGTTATCAAATAAAAATAAAAACTGGGGAAAGTTCTTTTCTTTGTACATCAATAAAACTCCTACTCAGTAGCAGAGTGAGCAGCGATTTTCATGGCCCTTTGCTATCTATTATCACTGAGCAATGAAAAATTTCTCAATCAAAAGAATCAGGTGCTTTGCTTCCTACTCCTTCAGAGCACCACAGAGCAGGGCGTCCACATTTAAAGCCATGCAAGGTGTCCTCTAAACCTTTGGAACAATAACATCAGGACCTAAGCAATTCAAAGGAAATAGCCTCCTCAAAACTGGAATCCTCTTTAGCATAGGCAGCTGTGTCTCAGTGGAGTGCGGCTTACCATCCTCCTTGAAGCACACAAATGTTCATTCCCTTTGATCTGGCTCCCCTTGCAGCTGCTCAGCAGCAGGTCTAGGAGCTCCATAAGGATGTGATACAGCTCTGAGCTGTACGAGTGCCTGGCCTGACCTGTCCCAGTTTCCAGAAATGATCTGGCTAGTCTGAAAGTAACAGTGCAGCAAAGCACAATATCCCCTTTCTCTGTCCTTTGTGTGCCCGTGCTAGACCATAAATCCCAATGGAGCTCTGACTCAGCTGAGAACTTCGGAAGGGGAGCTTCTTATGGTCCAGAGAGAAACACAAAATGGTGTTGAGGAAACATCACAGCCTCTTCTGTGAGCAGGTGGGGTTATATAAAAACAAAACAAAAAAAAATACTCTAGAAAGCTGAGTACTAAACAGATCCTTCACACAGATCAGATTCCCATGGAGTCAAGGAAGGCAGAATCAAACTGCCTGGCATCTGACATGCTCTAAAGCTTTGCAGTGGTATAGTAAGGGTATTTTAAAATAACAGTTTGCAAGTAGGGCACTAATTACACATTACTGAGTGTCAGCTAGGCTGTTACAACACTTACATCTGACAGATACAGAGTTTGCTGCATACTGCAAATGGAGTCCCTTTTCTTCTCCTGTTCTGTGACCTCAGGCCTTATTGACTTATTGCATAACACCACGGAAAGAGAAGGGGAGAGGAAAAAAGGCTTTGGGTAGCAAAATCTTCTCTTATGAGCTGTTGAGCTCTTTTTACAGCCAAATAGCTGAATGGCATATACACGTTTTCAGTAATCCATCCTATCTTTTTTTTGGAAACTCTTTGTAGTAGCCTGATCAACATGAATGGTGCCAAAACATACATCACACTCTGGAGGGACTTGGTAGGCACTGCATCACATTCCCAATGGTGAATAATGAGTTCTGATAATGAAATATGTGTACTCCTCTCTCTTGTTTGTCAACAAGACAACAGTGTTAACTTTAGTCTCAGAGTTAAAATTTCCTATTTACTTCTGATAAAGAGAATATGCAGAAGACATAGCATGGCACGTAAGCAGTATACTACTGTTAAGTTAGAGCTGAAGAATCACACTGTCAGTATCTTCAGCCTAGCAGCCTGCTTTGGTGGCCTGGCCTGGCTTCCTTCTGTTCTCTCTCAGGTAAAGAGCATCAAGCATATTTTTAGCTTTCTTGAAAGCAGCATTTGCATGCAAGTACCCATTACACTCGCACTACATGTGCTTAAGAACTTCTTAGTCAATTTTTAGAAGTGGTCTTAAAAGTTTTAGGGGGCATGATTTTGTTGCAGACACGAGGAAGAAACCTAGGGAGGGGTATACTTCCAAAACATATTTTTGTTTGCCATCTGTTGCTGTCTGGTTGCTGAAAGAAACAAGGATTATATGATGCCAATGTCTATTAGTTTCTTTAATAACTTCTAAATCCACTGCTGATTTTCTACCATCTTTGGTGGATGGCAAAATATCCCACATTTATTAAATTCTCGGGAAGCAAGCAAAGGCTGAGAAACTTAATGACAACCTCACTTAGGAAAAAGTTAAAGCAAGAGCTCATACTTTATTTGCCATCACAGATATTATCTATGAGCTCAACTTTAACACAAAAATCCGTAGGGAAGCAGGTTTGAGTACTACAGCTGCTCGCCATCTTAACCTCAAAGGCATAAGAGAAATCTCTTTTTATGTTCAAAGCAACATCTGTAGAATGAGGATGATTGTTTCATATAGCTTTGCATAAGCTTTTTGTGTTTGTTTGAATTTGTTTCAATTGAACAGCAGAATACAAGCTGTGCTGTGTTATGTAGCTTCCGCACAGCTTTGGTTTTCACTAAGAAAATTTCAAACAACCCTGAAATCACTTCAGTAAAAATTCAGCTAGGTGATCTCTAAGTACCTATCTGTACCTTAAGTTCCTGTTCCAGACTTTCAATAACAAAATATATATCCAGTGGAAGAGCTGGAGTAAAATGTGAAATAAAAGATGGCAATCAATTAAACTCAGCAAACAATCCCTAGCAAATGATCCCTTAAATGAATATTACTTCTTTTTTCTGTATTCAAGCTGTCCACGGGCACACTGAAGTTTTCATTCAGTATTCAAAATTATTTTAATTATCCTTTTTGAATAATCTGTGGCATACAGTGGTTTCTTGTGGGTATTGAATATTTAAAACTGTACTCCTAGTTCTATTGCTCAAATAAGCCAAATCCCTGAGTTCCCCATTCTCCTCCCTTGAGAATGATCTCATTGCCAATCAGCATGACAGTACCTGTTGAGTGGATATGTGTATTTCTTAGGAAATTTTAGGAGTCTTATGAATTTTACTAGATCAAATATCTTTTTGATTTAGAATTTGGTAATCAAAAATATCTCTCAACATTTGCTTGAAAGTAGCTGAGTGTAAGAACTTTCATGAGTATCGGGCAGCAAATCCCACACAATGTGCAAGCACAATAAAGCAGTGGAAACTATCACTTTGATAACATAAGAATATTTATGGACTTTTTTTACAGTAACTATGTCACATGACGTGTCTAAACAGCTTCTTAAAGCTGTTGTTCATCTTTAAAAGTTCAATATGGGGAAACATAATTTATTCAATCCTTTCCTGATTTTATTCTGTCTTGGATCCTTTTGATAACTCTCTTTTTCTCACTCCCTCCATAGCTTGTGTTGCTGTCCTTGCCGATAGCTTACCTCAAGCACTAACCCAGGTGTCCTTTGATGCAAGGCTACACAATGGCAGGAGACACAAAATCTGAAGCATTATGTGAAGATGTATATTAGTTTTTCATTATAAAGTTTCCTCCCTTTGAAGTTCTAAGGAAACTACAGTTTCCTTTCTCTTGCTGTAAGATACATATTCACTCACAGTTAAAGACATCTTCCATAACAACTCATTTCCGAGGCCTCAACGATTCTTAGGTGCAGTTCAAATAGCACCTTTGGTCTGCACACAGGTCCTCAAGAAATCTTTATCCTTCCATTCAGGTGTTGAGAAATCCTACCAAAAAATGGCTTCTTGCATCTCACTAAATGAGATCACATAACACTTCCAGCAATACCACATTAGCATGCATATGTCCACATGGGTACCTTATTTGCATGGTGTAGAACTGTACTTGGTTAGCCCAGTAGAGAAGGCAGTTTTTAAATCATTAATTCACTTACAATACTGTGCATCAAATAAACCCTTGTTTGCCGTTCTGTATCAGATTGTTCTCCACAACAGTAGTGACTGCCCTTGGGAACTAGCCATTTATCACCTTAAAAACAAGGACTTTTGAGGGCAATGGGCTGCAGTAGCTCTATATAAAAAGTGGTTGTATTTTTATGCCTTTGCTAAGTTTTGTGGCTGAGTGGCTCATCTTGTAAGCACTATACTACGTAAGCTGTACACAGAGTGAGTTTATGCAAAGCATCCCACTGAGTTTAGTGAGGCTATTCGTGTATGCTCTCAAAAATGCAATTGTAGTTCATACAGCGTAGCCCTCGGCATGTGTCTGACACCGCACAGAGCTCAAAAAGCGATGGCCCTGCAATCTGCTGGCTGAAGCTTGCGGGGGAGACAAGCAGAGAGCAGTAAATTAGAACTGCAACTCAGAGCTGTGCCATCATCACTTACAAGTACTTATAAATTGTTTATCCTCCCCCTTCATGCTGTAGCTATAGGCTTTCATGTTCCTACATCTGCTAAATATGACTGCTCCACTTACTTACCTGTCTCCCAGAAAGGTAGCAAGGCTCACTTACAGCCTACATCACAGGCTAAGGGGTAAAGAACCAGCTTTGTGCTGAGCAATGTCTTCTGTCTTAATTTTGATTGATTTCCTTTTGCCTGTATTTGATCAGATTACAGACAAACATGGGTTAAGAATAATAGCTAACATGACAAGGCTGAGTTTTTCCTTCTCTGTGGATATGAATGTAACAAAAAGAAGGGTGCAGGAGAGGCATAAGATGGTATTAAATGGCTTGGTTTTCAGTCACATGCTTCCTTTGGCTCCTCATCACAGCACCCTCCTTTGGCTTGCCACAAGCCACCGCTTTCCAGAAGCAGCTACACAGAAAGAAGGCAAATGAAAGCAGGGTCTTATCATTCACCAGTAAACCAGTCAGATGAAAGAACCTGTTCAGTTTTGCACGCAAATGTTATACTGGTTCCATTTCAGACAGTATCAGTCACTATCATGGCAGTAGCAGGCAGTAGCTGCTACCCAGGGCCATTGCCATGTTCTCACCTCTATGTGGAGGTGTGAGCACAGACCAGCTATGGATTGTCATAATCCTACCATCTGGTTAACAAGAATAAATGGGAACAAAAGAAAGCAAAAACTTGCATTTACAGACTCCTTATTATCTAATGAGCAAACCATGCTTTACTGTGCATGTTATTCTTGGTGTCCTCGTGGCAATTTGATCATGTAAGATACAGGAGAGATTGGCTTAGTTGGTTCAGCTAAAGGATTTGTGGCAGAACTGAGATCTATGTGTCTTTACTTCCAGCCCTCTGCTTTGAGCACTAGACGATGTTGGTGGCTAGATTCTTTGAGGTTATATGAAAGCTTGCTCAGACACATCTGTTTCCAGGCAATACTACAGAGATATCTCCTTTCTTTAAAACTGACTGTGATTTAAATACTATAATAAACTCCATTTAATATATTGCCAAGCAGACATATAGCTCCAAATTCAGGCTGTGGAGTCTATCTTTTTATGAGCAGAAACTCTTCAGTCACTGAGGAAGACCTGAAAATCTCCCACAGTCTGAACCTCTGGTGGAGAACTGTCTTAATACACCAGAGAACAAGGGTCAACGTGGTCTGACAAGAAGCATGAGGGATTAGCAGAAGGAAAAAAACCTTCTAATAGCCTAGGGTATAAACAAGATTATAAGGGAAATTTATAATTTTGCCCAGCAAATTTCAAGCAAACTAGCCAAGCTGCATTAGTATTTTAATGACATTTTCTTTTACTACCAAGGACGCTGTGCCAGAAGCCCTCAGGCCTGCCTGCAGTCATATTACTATACTTGCAAAGCATACTGATCCCAAAGACGATGCAGTCTATTTCTGTCACAGATTAAGTGACCTCTGCACTTTTTGTGTCTAGCTGTGGAGAAAGCTGCAGGTGGAGGAATGTTCATCCCTCTGTTAAGCTAAACCTTTGTTTGCTGTGTTCACATGAATAACTTATAGGGCCTTGGCATCATGAACAGCAGCGCTGACACAGTTGACATGACAGCACTATAGACTGAATCCCGATCTGCCCTCTGAGGAGAAGATGGGATGTTTGCTCGTTTCACATTTCACCAAGTCGGGCTGTTCAACTATTTATAAGATGAATAGAAATTTCCACTACTTCAGCTGACACACCTGCCTTTACCTAGCAACTGCTGGGAGGGAGTCAGCCGAGACAGAGGAGGCTTTGAGAGGCACAGCCCGGCAGGGAGGCTGCTGCCACCCCTGCCAGCCCCCCCCCCTCCCCGTGCCAGCTCTGTCCTCTTGGCAGGACGGTGGCCCCTCTGCTTCCCTCAGCTAGAGCTATTTATACCCACTGCGGCCCAGCAGCGGAAGGGCCTCCCGGCATCGCCTGCCCTGGGCAGAGAGTGGCGCGAGAGCAGCATGGAGCTCTGCGGGCACCTCGGGTGGCTTGGGACACGGCATGGGGAGGCTGCCCTGCCTGGCGTGGGGTGAGCACCGCGGTGGCACGGGGTGACCTTCCCGGTGGCATGGTGCTGCCGCCCACCCTGCAGCAGCACAGCTCTGCGTGTTCCCCATGCCATGTGGCCCCTTCGGGGTGCCTGGTGGTCCCTGACTGTGGGAGGCCCACCTGGCACCCAGCAGAGGCCATCTACAGCCAGCTCCAGGCCCATGGGAATGCACCCACCACCTCCTGCCTTTTTGCTGGTTTTGACACAGATAAGGGAGGGTGCGGAGTGCCACCCAACCCAAGGTGCTTGGCCAGAACTGTGTTTCCTGCTGAACTGTGGCCTGGCACACATGTAGTACCCACAGTCACTGAGATTTCACATTTGTCTCACATGTTTGTAGGGTCTCTCAGGCAGCTGGTTGCCACCAGGCTTCCAGCAGCAGAAAGGACAGAGCTCCATGACTCAACCATGTTTCTGTGGCAGCATGTCCAGGGGCCCCAGCCACCACAGGCTGATCATCCAAAGAAGCCTCCTAGAGGGGAACAGTGATTAAAATATAGATGAACTAGTACAACCAGGGAAGAATGCATGAAAAATGACACTTTCCTACTGTCATGTTGTAACTGTGGCGAGAGCCTGAAGAAAGTCTGTGGTAACAGGCCCAGAGCCAGAGGAGCCAGAAGACCTGCTTTTACAGTAATACTGAATCCAGTCCTAGCCAGAA
The DNA here is from genome assembly GCF_017639655.2 of Falco naumanni. Taxonomy (NCBI): domain Eukaryota; kingdom Metazoa; phylum Chordata; class Aves; order Falconiformes; family Falconidae; genus Falco; species Falco naumanni. Next base: position 43,225,323 of record NC_054058.1, on the reverse strand, counting down.
ATAAAGTTCCATAGTCCTGGTGGCTTCAGACACCAAAAACTGAGGAAGGGAGGGTCCCTACATGGGATGCTAAAGCCCAATTTAAGGCAGCAATTGGCAAGAATATTGAACAGACAAAGAGGGGGTGGCAGCAAGAAGAACATGTGCTAGCACAGATTCACCATGCATGCTGTTGCCAGGCTAAGGAAAAAAAAAAAAAAAAAAAAAAAAAAGAACAGATATCCCAAATCAAATCTGTTTGTATTTACTAAGTGTCCCTTCCATGCCCATTGTCAGCAGGAGTGACATGGGGATGCAACTTGTAGCAGTGCCCTGAGTCAGTCAGGAGTATGGCCTGGGGCATCTGGCGAGTCAGGACTTCCTCTCCTTGGGGAAGGGGATCTTGAAGGTGGCTGTTTTCTTTACTCTGATACTTTAAATGTTTATCCACCAGTGTCGCGTGGTTTTGGAGATGGAGGCCTGTAACTAGATGTGAGGTACTCTTGTTGCTCACAACATCATACCCATGTGGCAGCTTTACAAAATGAATATTTGACTACAGTTTCAGTGCTGAGGATGAAAAGACCGTAACTTCTGCAACATTGTGAACTGTGTTTGTGAAGGAAAGAGTTTACCAAACAGCAGCCAGGAAAGAAGATAAAGCAGGGTAGGTTTTATGTTTAAAATTAGAGTGACCTAGGTTCAGATTATACATGTCAGAAAGTAAATGTGGTTTGGAAAGGGAAGGGAAAAGATGTTTCCAGGAGGCATGCTTCAGTTTCAAAATATCTTTTACTTTTCACAAAGAAACAGTCCATGCTCAAAATATTCAGCAGCTTTTCTCCCTTGTGCTTGACACATGCTCTTAAATGTAGAGCTGAGATCAGATGTGACAGAGGGCAGGAGAGAAGGTTCCCAGCAGCAGGTGAAGCTGAATTAATAGAGCCATCCTTTTGTAGTTCAGTAAGCTTGGCCAGAGACTGATGGTAATCTGCGGGCTATTTCTTCCATTCCTCTCCTCTCCCTCCCTTCCTTTCCCCATTCGCTCTCCTCATCCCTAGCACTGCTGTTCAACTTGGTAGCAAGCTGCTTGAGCTGTTAAAGCTATTCACTGGAGCTCTGGGTGCTCTTTTTAAAGCTGAAAATCATCTTGCCACCATCCACCTTGTTTTAACACCCACCCACTTAGGAAATCTGAAAGCTGTGTTTCTCCTCAAAGGCTGTTAGTGCTATTAATTCTCCTACCTTAACAGTCTACCCAAAATGTGAAGCAGGTTTTCTGCAGATTCTTGGGCTATAGCACGTTCTGCTGCATTTCCCATACACATTTCAGTGTCTGTTTCCCATGGTTAAAAATAATAAAAAAAAAATATTCAACACGCTCTTATTCAGTTCTTACATGACTGAAACACCATTGTTTTTTACCTGCATAGCATAAGCCTTCACCCCCTAAACCTTATTGTGATTCTTTCTCTGTTTCTTGGCAGGTAGGTTACCCTATTTAACCACACCATTTCCCAAACTCAAGCTAGCTGCTTTAGAGATATCTTGGATCTCTCTAGATTGCAACATAAACATATCTGTGTGAGGGGCACAACCACTGTTAAAGGTACTATCCAGTTGCCATGGGTCTTACACAACTGCCTACCTAAGCACTGTTAATGATTTACCTATCAAATGAAGGTAATTGCTGAATGACCAGATGCTTTAATTGCCCACCTTACTACACTAGGAAAATAGTCTTAAGGTGCCAAGTTTAGCCCCCCACAATACCATTATCTGGAAATGGAGCAACACCTACCCTGCTCTTACAAAGTTCTCACAGCTTGATTTTCCCTTCCACAAGGCTCCACCATCCCAAGAGGATACAGAAAAGCATGGCACTAAAGCTGATTTGCAGTCACACAAGGGTCTTACTGTTGAACACTGGCTTCAAAAAGGATCTTTTAAAAAAGAAAAAAAAAAAGGGACATCCCATTTCTATGAAAGTAGTTTCAGCTATCCTAGATTCTATACAGAAGCGCTGGATAAGTTTAGTCCCCTGCGTAGAAGAACATGGGTCCAAGGAGGGCTAGAAAGAGGATGCAAGGCAATTAGCAGGAAGAGTCTGCTCTGTTGGTGACACTCAGCTCTTAAGTGTGATGGAGGCAGTGAAAGCAGACTGTGCTTCAGCACAGAAAAGTTCAGAATGCTATAGGTATAAATGAGGCAGGCCGGCCTTGGCACTGCATCAAAAGCCCTCACAATGGCCTTACAGACGCAGTTTACCCTATACCTCTTCCCTACCTGTTCTTGATTCAAAGCAGAGACTCTTGCCTGAGAACCAGAGCATGGGGCCAACACTCTTAATGCAGATACAATATAGTGTGCAGTCAAAGGCTCCACCACATTTACTGTATAGAAACAGATGAAAATATTGCAAGGATTTGATTGAGACAGCTTTAGCAGCCCTTGCATTATAAACAACCTTGGTCCTAGAAAAGCAGCACATTTGACAATAAGGCAGAAGAGACTACCTCTGGAGCCACATGTGTGCTGCTCACGACATGGCCAATGACTGTACTAAGATGAGAAATGTGAGAATAATTTGATTAGGTGAACTGCATTCATGATTCTTCTGATCTAGGGAGAGATCTGACAATATTGATCAAAGCTGGTAAAATATAAAATGCTAACTAAAACAAAAAAGTGGGCAGATGAAACACAATAGCATGGGAATAGCTTAATCTTTCCAAAAGGTTTAGTTAATTCAAAAGGTAACTAAGACTCGAGTGTCCCTTGGGAGCCAACACTGTAATACTCCATTTCATTCCACACACTATGACTGAGACAAGATCTAAGGAGGTCATGAGCAGCATAATAGGAAAGATCTTATTTTAAACCTCAGCCACTGGTGGAAATAAAACTCATTCTTCTTTGGACGAATGCTAAAAAGTAGGTTAGAGGTTTGTTTGCAATGAGACCTTTTTGTTTGTTTTACCAGATTTCCAGTAATACTGCCTCGCTCTCAATTGTAATAGAACAAAACATTCTTTCCTTCTGTGGTGACTTCATTTAAGTAGCATTATTAAGTTCGAAGGAGCTTCATGAATAGGTTTGATGTGGTGGGTCTTTTTCTGTACATTAAAAAAAAAGAAGATACTGAGTATACAGGCATGGGAATTCTACCAGGCTGGGGAGGACCAGCATCACTCCATGGAGGTGCAGGGAACCAGAAGGAACATGAGTGGCTGGCAGAGCAGCAGGCCCCATTTTTTTGGTTCTATCATGCCTAATGTGCTGCAGCACAGCACTAACCAAATTCACAGCAGGCCCATCACTATAAAGGGGTCCTAGGAGTGGATATAAATGGTCATGAAAACGAGAGCTAAGGTCCATATTTCCTGACTTTCAGATCAGTCTTTTTCCCTTTGTACAGCTAACAGTGAGGAGCTCTTTTAAAGATAATGATGTAACAAATTAGGTTTAAAACCCCAGCTTTTTGTAGCTACAGATTTCAAAACCATCCAGAAAATCACTGTGAACTGAACTGCAGCATGTGGAATATCAGCTGAAGACACACATGACTGAGGAAAGCCGTTCAAGCAGCTTGCTTCATCGTCTGTGTAACATAGGCATGAGATCTGAAAAGCTAACAGTATGTCTATGCTAGCAGTAGGGTGATAGCCAAGCTGTATCTGTGACAGCCATGGTGATACCCAGCCCTGACCCCACAGAGACTCCACAGCCACAAAAATGTGGCAGTAGCATATCTTATAACAGAGCATGAGAGCAGCATTACCTGGAGGGGAATACTCACTTATCCTACTTCCCACCTTCACTTGCCATCTGTGCTTGAATTAGCTGGAAGCAAGATGGTCTCAGGAGGATATTATCTACCTTCAGTCCCAAGCTGGTTGCTGCTGACTGCATTGTAATATGTGTGCACTAGCCCCAGTCTACCCTAGCTCAGGGATCTATTTGCTCCATTATAAGGTGTACATAAACCCTAATTATCCGTTAGCTTGTCCCATCCCTTTAATGCCAATGGACCTACACTCACAAACTCATTAAGAGTTGAACACTGTGGTCCTGAAAGAATAAATAATCCCAAATCTGCTCTTAGGTCTAAAGATGCTTAAATAATTTTCCTGTCCAAGATGAAGTTTTTGCTTTGTTCTCAGGGTTGCACACTCACTGCTGAGTGCTGAGGAACAACACTGGGGTTGAGAGGATGTACCTTTCAAATGTCATTGTAAATGTCCTGAAATGTTGACAAATCAGAGAACGACACAATTACAATTTAAATATTTGAACAGTGACAGAAGAAAACATGCATCCTGGAAAACATCAGTCAGTTGTAAGAACAATCCCTTCAAGTAAGCTCTCTTCATGTCCCAAGACCCTACATACTTTAATGGAGTGCCACGGGCTATTCCTGAACCTAGCAGGAGCCAGGCTGCTACAATGTTCAACGTACCCATTTTTCTAAATTAAAAAGCCTCTGATCATCATCATCATTATCATTGTACTTAGTGTCTGTTTACTCCACAACGATTTCATTCCTCTTTCCCTGTGGGGCAGAGATTGTGTTTCTTTTTTTTTTTTCCTCCAGGGACTGAACAAACCAACCCACTCACATGATATGGACTGTTATTTCCCCAGAGAAAGCCTATCATAACTTTATTCTTTCTTTTCTGGAGATCATTCAGTGGTCCTCCAGGTTATCTTCTCCTCACCCTGCCCTCTTTTACAAATATTTCACCAACTGTTTTTCCTCCATGCATTTACCTGTAAGGCTTTGCAAGGACAAAAGTATGGCAGCTACTTGAGTATAAAGGTAGTTTAGCTCTACACGCAAGGGCAAAGATGGAGATGGAAATGAGATCGGCAAAAGCAATGCAGCTCTATTCCCCTAATGAAGCAGAACTCTTACACCAAGCTGGGCTTACATGCTGTAATCAAGTACACTTCTCACAGTGCTGGGGTTATGGAGAGCCCTGTGCAGAGCAAGGTAATTATCAGCTGCCACAGCTCAGAAGGGCTCCATTCCCCTCTCCGTTTTGCTCAGTTGTCAGCTTATAGTCAGGAAGAAAATGGGGAAAAAAAAACCCAACAACAACAAAAAAAAACCCCACCACCTGCCTTGTTGGAAGTGTCTGTAGCAGGAGAAAGACATACTTTATATATATGTATTCCCTCCCTGGCCCCTTCCCCATCCCCCACCCCCCCAAAAGAAAAAAAATGGGGGAGAAAGAGGCAGTATTGTTACTTTGGTCACCTTTGTGAAACATGCATTTGCAAGCATGAGCTAAGTCTAGCCCTCAGTCTTGTATCTGAAGGACTGCATTGTGGAAATGACTTCATAAGTGGTCTATAGCACCGAGTAACTTCAAGGGTTTTGAGAAGAGTTTTCCCAGAACTGAAAGGCAGGGACTGGTAGACAAGCTAAAGGAGAATGAAAATGATGGGAAGATAAAGTGAGGCAGAGTGAGATAAAACCATGGACCTCCAGAAGGCTTTGGAAATTTTACTGTTCATCTTACTAAGATTATATCTTGCTCTTCAGGAAATTTGTGCTTCCACTGATTTTGTTAAGATTCCTCCCAACCTTCTTTCCCTCCTTCCTTCCTTCTTTCCCTCCTTCCTTCCTTCTTTCCCTCCTTCCTTCCTTCCTTCCTTCCTTCCTTCCTTCCTTCCTTCCTTCCTTCCTTCCTTCCTTCCTTCCTTCCTTCCTTCCTTCCCTCCTTCCTTCCCTCCTTCTTTCCTTCCTTCCAACTGGTGCCCCTCCCTCCCCTTCAGAAAAGGAGCTGAGATTCACAGCCACCCACATTAAAGCTCATAGGGAATTAACATTAGTACAGATAGAGAAGTGTGGTTCTGATGGCATTTAGGTAGTGATAGTAATACAGAGTTGGGGTTTTTTCTCTCCAAGTGTGCAGAAACTGCTTCATGAAGAGTTTGTTTGGAAACTTCTGTGGGACTGCAGGACCTGAGACAAAGTAATGTTTTGATACCTATATGTATACAACTTTCCAGGCACTGCATGCCATTAAAACCTAGCCAGGCAACACATAGAAGCAAAAGGAAATGAGAGGCAGGTCAGAAAATTGCACTGAGCAAATTGTTCTAGAATAATGAGATACATTTGGTGCAAAAAATCACCGGAAAGTTTGATCAAAAAGAATTTATTTTATTTAAGAGCATGAGTAGATGTGAAAGAAAATCACTAGGCATATTGTTCTCAAAATGTGACCTGCTGGCAAAACTAAAGGCTTACTCCAAGTCACACCAGCATGTGATGCACACACAAAAGCTCTTCAGATCTGAACTGTCTCAAAAAAAGCAGACCATGAAGGCATGCAAAATAAGAAAAAAGTTAGAATCTTATAGCAGTATGAGGAAGAACTTCAAAACCACAAAATGTTTGAGGTTGACAGGGATGTCTGGGGATCATCTACTTCAACCCCCCTGCTCAAAGCAAGGTCAACTACAGCAGGTCGCTCAGGGTTGTGCCCAGTTAGGTTCTGAAAACCTTCAAAGATGGAGACTCCACAACCTGTCTGAGCAAACTGGTCCAGTGTTCAACCACCCTCACAATAAAAAAGGGAGGCGGTTGGTTTTAAACAATTTGTGCCTACTGTATCTTTTCCATTAATTGAACACCACTGAAAAGAATTTTGCTCTGTCTTCTTCATCCCCCTCCATAAAGTATTTATACACATTGATAAGATTCCCTTGAGCTTTGCCTTCTACAGGCAGAACAGTCCCAGCTCTCTCAGCCTTTCCTCATATGAAAGATGCCCCAAACCCCTAAACAGCTTTGTGGTCCTTCGCTGTGCAAGTGAAATTTTCATTCAACTGAATGATGATACACTTAACGGTCAGGGAACTACTCTCACAAACACACCAGTGCATCTCTCCAAATCCAGTATGTCCATGTGTCTTTTGTACTGGGGAGCCCATAAATGGACACAACATGCCAGCTGTGTCTCACCAGGACTGAGTGGGACAGGGGAGAGTCAGTACTGACTCAAAGGGAAGAACCAGTGGCAAAACATATGATAATTTGATATTGGGGATAAACTAAAAGTGTCTGATAGAGTGCTACAAAAGCCAAATTTCCCCAATGACACTGAATCTGGGTGGTGCCTAAAGGATTCCAATGTTACATCAATGAGCCCAAGAGAAGAGCTCAAGATCTTTGTGCTTTTACTTTAGGAACTCAACAAAAAATGAACAGCTTCTGAAAGTTGTGAAAGTGGTTGGCTCAAAAAACTGGCAAAGGATCTTGAAGTTATTACAAAGTCAAGATTTTTCTACTTCTAATCAGCTAAAATCTGTCATTGAGCAACTCTTTCAGGGCAAGTTGCAAGCCAGAATGTACATGTGTATGCACACATATGAAAGCACACAAAAAATGAAACTTCTGCATGAGCTTCTCAGTGACCTGGAAGAATGATCTCGAGAATGATTTTTCCTGATAAGAGCAATGCAGTCCATGCTTACTTCATCTGTGACAAGGTGGGGTGTGCAAGTGAGATCTTCATTCAACTGAATGATGATACACTTAATGGTCAGGGAACTACTCTCACAAACACACCAGTACATCTCTCCAAATCCATTCCCTTAAGAGGGGACACAAGTTGTGACCTGACCATATTGTAAGATGTTAACAAAATATGTAACTGGCTCCATGTGGAAATTCAATTACATCCATCAAAAAAGCATTTGTTAGTCATGGTCCAAATGCTAAGACATAAATTTTCATATCTGAAAACTGAGCAAAATTGGAGGCACTGGAGAAGAACTGAGGTCATTTACCTCAGACCTCCTCTTTTAAGAGGCTAGCTGGAGTTCTGAAATTACACTGTGGTTCTGTATCACATTAATTACCGTATAATACAAGTATTCACAGTCCCAACCTTTGCTATATGTTCTTAGGACATCTGCATGCTGCTGACCTCCCATCTACTTTCATAATAGCCTGATTCTACAGCTCTGTCTCAGGAACTTCCTTTCTCCAGCAGTTAATGTAGCTGGGGTTTTGCTTTGAAAAAGAACGTTTCGATGTCTTGGTTTGTGTTTTTTGGTGTTTTTTTTTTTAAATGCCTGGAGAATCTAAACCACTTACCAGGACCAAGAATTTGGTGGTGAATGGAGGAAATGAGCAGAGGTCTGTGCACACAGGATGCTGGAGGCTGGAGGAAGGAATCCTGCAGGGAACAGTTTCACCCCAGTTTGGTTTGCAAGTCAAATAGAGCTCCAGATCTGAATCATAATTAGACTCCTGCTGAAAGCTTAACCCTTGGTTTCTGAATTGCATAGTGAAAAAAAAAATATGAATAATGATGCCTCAACGCATCCCTCATCAAAAGCAACACCAAGTAGCCAGCAATACTGAGGACCCAAACATTTAAGTGGGCTAAGATATCCTCAGAACTTGACCCATCCCACCTAAGCAGGTAGCAGCAAGGCCATATCAGCCTATATTTGTTTTGATTGTCTTGGAAGAATTCATTCTTCAGGTGTATATATTCCTCAGGAAAACTATCGGTATTCTATTTTTATAGAAAACAATTCATGGCAGAAGTCCAACAATATGAATATAAATCTGGGCATCTGCCAAAGAGTGGTTTGGTAAACATTCAGGCTTTGTTTCAAGTTTCCAAGAAGCTGTTATATATAATTCAACAATTCCCACTAATAAGACATAGCAATAAGAAAAATCAGACTTAGCACTGAGTGGGGGGAAACCTAAACTAAGGAACTTTGCTTGAGGATCCGAGTTGGTGGAAGTGGGCTGAGGAGTTAGCAGCAACCCAGAAGAATGGCAGAAGACAGTAAAAAGGTGGTAGGCAAGGAGGCAGAGGCACACTGCTTGAGGGCAGCAGGTGATCCAAGAACTGGAAGGAAAAGAGAGAAAGCAGAAAGTATAGCAAGGGGAAAGAGTAGGGAAGGGGTGAGGAGTCAGAAGATTGAAGGAGGTGGGGTACACAAAGAGGAAAAAGCAGTGGCAGTGACACCTAACTATAGAAAGGCAAGGAATCACTCATGTAACATCAAGAAGAATGTAGCATTGATTTTAAAGCTTTAGAGATTAGAAAACAGTAATATTTTTAGCTAAAATGTAAGTCTTCTAAGCCTCTCCTAAATCTCTAAATTGGGTGAAACCCAAAAGGTGAGCATACTGTTAAATGAATGAACAATTGCAATAGCAATGGAATTGAAAGTGAATACAAGTCCTGCAAAATGTAACAAGTGGTTATTAAGAGCAGCTGGGGAATGTTTCTGAAATGAAAGGTAAAGGCACTTAACATTTCTTCCTGATGAACCATTAATTCTATCTAATCAGGACCTCAAATAACTTGTTTCTTTCTTTTTATTATTGTATTTCCTTATAACAACCAGGGGGATGCATTATTCCCATCAATGTGTAGGTTCTGATGTTGAAGCATATGGAACCACAGCTATGTGGGTTGGGAGAACTGGTATTTTTCTGTGATAATAACACCATCTCTGCATAACTAGCCACTGACCTTTGTTCTTCTCGTCAGCAAATAGACCATCTTTTTAACAAAAGTAAAGCTGAGGGATTTGAAAATGTCAAAATAGCAGAGCAACAAAGAGCCCTTGGCCCATATAAATATTTACATTTGAAATATCCATTTGCTGAACTGAATAGTTCAGCTGTTGAGGGCAGCCTGAATCTCATTACGTCAGCTCGCTAGGCCTATTGGTGCTCTTGCTTTGAACACAGACAAGAGCAGCACTTTTATTGTGTGATATGCACATTCCAAGCACCCAGCACACTTACAAAGTGGGTTGTATTCCAGCAATGCCATGTCTCTGCTATTCAATTCTTATGATAGCATCCAGACTCCACAGCTGTGTAGCTTTCTAATATTGAATACAGATCCCTCACAAGACAGCTGTCTTGGATTTTTTATTTTTTTTTTATTAACAAGAAGGGAAAAAAGCCCTTCTACAACCAGCCTCAGCAACACATTGCCTAGTGGAAAATCCATTTTAATTCACTAATTATTCTGATCTGGAGCAGCAGTGAGTAAAATGCTATTCAATCCTTTCAATTCAGGCAGATTAGCACATGCAGCCCTTCATCTAGTAGCAGCCAGCTCAGCTCCTCCTTGAGCCAGTGATCCTCATGATCGACACATAAAGAGAAGCCTTTGTATACAGACCTGGTCCTCCGTCCTGCCAGAGATCCTTCTGCCCCCATGCCCTTCTGCGGCACCAGGTCTTTGCGATAAGACTAGAGGAGAAGAGGGAGGAAGGAATATGAAGGTATGTCTTCTCCCTTTCACCTTGTCTTGCAAAGGAAACCCGTGCAAAAGGCACCCCAGCTCCTTTCGGAGAGCGTCAATATAAGTGGACTGCAGGGACACCTGTCAGGTCAATAGTCCTTGCAACCATGGCTCTATTTAATGGCTGCCTCCCAGGAGAAAGTTTGGGGGCAATAAGCTGCAGGTGTAATGCTGGGAGCAAAGGGTCTCCAGTGCAGTCACCCTGGCCCACACCATAGGTGTTGTCACCCTTGCCCCTTCCACTGGAGGCAGCCCGCCCCAGGAAATGAAACAGAAGCCCAGGAATGTGATGCATTTTTCTCCTTTACGGGTGTTTGCTCCACAGAGAGCAATCCAAACTGGCATGTTTATGTAATACAGTGTGGTTGCTCTATAGTTCTTCCAACTTCAGTGTGTATTTTGCATTGAATACTCCCAACTAGATGTATATTTACTCTTCCAGATCATTTGGAAGTGTTTTGGATAGGCTGCTCTGTTATTTCTGTAGATCTCAACATGCCAAATAAATAACTGAGGTGCTGGTTTGGGCCCCTTTTTAGTATCTGCCAGTCTGTTTCCATACGCATGCTAAATATCTCCACTGTGTTGCCTTCACTTCAGGAAAGGCTCTAAGTCAGGCATTAGTGGCTTGAGTAACTTGAGTCCTCAAAAGTCCTACACTTCCACTTATTTCTAACAGATTTGACTCAATTATTCCTTAATGAACAACCTGGTAAAAGGTGGAGCTAGAGAAGTTTCCTGGTCTTCAGATTATATTCCAGTTTGCTTTTATTTCATCTTACTTGTCGGCATTTCTATGACAAATATTTTCTACTGCTCCTGTTAATATTTTATAAACCAATAAACATCTGTGAAATGAATCAAACCAAAGTTTAGTGAGTTTATAAATGGCAAATTGGCAATATATGTAGAAGTTGGCCTAACAGTGATATTTCCATCTTTTTTTAAGGTTCTTTATAACCGACATTATCACTGAATACATCTTAAGGGAACAGCAATAACATAATGATCCTCAGAGATTTGTGTCTGCAATGGTGTGCCAGAACATGGAGTACGTTTATGATGAAAGCATCGTTCTGGCTTGGCACACGTAACTATTAATGCTTTGCAAGTATGCTTTGCCTGGGATGTAATGGACTACAAATAATTGCCTGTAGTGTGCTTTAGCTTTGTCCAGGTTCTGTGAAAATACTCTCTTCCTTTAACCGAGCTGATTTTTTCTCATTACCATAGATTTTTTTTCCTCTTCACTACCTAAGGTATTAAAAGGAAACATACACTCTCAGATGGAAAAACACACTGGCTGCTATTAGGACTAAAAAGCAATCTACAACGCACTCTAGTCACCAATAGATGACATTCATAATAGGGTTTACCACTGTTTCCAAGTACTTCTCTATTAAGTCATTACTTTATTGTCTACATGTAAAGTATATAGTTATATAATGGCTACTCCTTCAAAATCAAAGTTCAAGCATGCAAAGTTGCCTTTATTGCAACAATTAAGTAAGCTTTATTACTCATACTAAATGCATGGTGTGTGAGAGCTAAAGAAGAGCTGGTAATAATAAAAATGTACAGGGGACTGTTGGTAAGTGTTATAAGTCATTTTTAGCCAAATAAAGGAACAAGTACCTAAACACACAGACACACACATACATCAGCACATGAGGCAACTTATGTACTTTAACACAAAGGACAATTTTACAATTCAAAGGCTAACATTTACGCATCTACAACAAAGTGTTGGGAAGCTGTCTGTCGTGTCTGTAAAACTTAACAGCTGCTTGCGGTTCACACCTTTGTGAAGCCAGAGCACGGAGGTGTGCACATCTGTTTACACGTAGTTTTACAGTCCCATGTGGAGGCCCAGCACAGACAAAGATGGAATTGCAGTTTCTATTGTACATCATAGTCACAACCACAGTTTCACAATGCAGAAGCCACAACTTTTACAGCTCATTGCCGTTAACAGCCTGGGTTATGTTGTTCTTAACCTTTCTCTGTGAGGAGGTGTTCAGAACACAGTGAGCTTTTTGTCTTACCTGCCCAGATGCTTTCTCTGAGCAGACTGGGGCTTCCTTATGTCATGTTGCTGGATCAGGAGTTCTGCCACCTCCCAGCTTCCAGGTGGGGAACGACAATGAGCATTATGTCTTCCAACCTTCCTGTTGGCCCACAAAAGCTACAACAGCAGCGTCTTCAAGCATGTGTTTCCTTACAAAGGAGGTAGTCATGGAGAAAATGAGCTTTTTGAGACACCACCTGAGGGGAGACACCTGAACAGTGTCCCCAGCAGGAAGACATCAAGACATCACTTACCCTGCTCCTTGCATCCTGTCAAGGCACTGAAAGACATGTTCAAACCAGCTACAACAGGATATCCCCATGTATTGTCTGGAACCTTTCCCTCACAAGGACTGACCCAACCTCACTCTGATTAGCCTGAGAGATCTGGTATCACCTGTGTACATGAAAAATATCTAGGCACTTATTAAATATGCATTCCCCTTCCTACTAACATCATTCCATCAATATTTTAATGACAAGTTGCCTTTTCGATTGTGTTCCTACTGTAACATGAGGTCCTTGCTGGGGCAGACAGACACCACAGAAATGGATGTGTTTATGGATGACATTTGTTTCTGTCTGGAGAGTTGTCATCAGTGGTGATTTTCTGTTGCAAACGCTTATGACTATTTCTTCAGGAAATACCATCTCTACTCCCTTCTACCAACAAAGCCAATGGGGCAGCATGAAGGTGTACAAGGTAGGGCTGAACTTATTCAAGCAGTAAAAGATAATCCTTTATTGCCAAAGAGAGCTAATTTGTGATCAAGTTTATCAGATTAAACTTAACCCAGTGCAAACATGCTGACTTTATTAGCATATATGAAGAGTAAATTTGATCATTGACAATTTCTGGAGTGAAATTCATGTCTATATGAAGTCTGTTTATGGGGTTTATTTCCTGGCTTTTTACAGTCCCTTTCTCATTTTGTTTTGTGTTTTTCCTCTCCTCTCCTCTGGTTATAGACTAATCATTGCCAAGTCTCAGTCATTTGCTTGAAAAACAATAGCTGGCAGTCATTGTGCTAAACAGCCCATTTTGTTATCCTTGCCACAGTCTGCAGTGTTCTCAGTTATTGCACTTGATAGGTGTCATTAAGGTTTCCATGTTATTAGTCACTTTCCTGATCTTTCATGTTTCCTTTGCTCAGGAAGCAGCTTTTCCTGGAAACATTCAAAGAGAACAAAACCCGATTGCAGCCAGCACCTTGGGGTAATGGCATCTAAAATCCAAATCCCACACTTTTTTTTCTTTTTCTTTGTTTTTTTTTGGGGGGGGTTGTTTTTTTTTAAGCTGGTAACTCAAATTATGAATGTGAAAGGCTGGATTATACCACTTGTGTCCACAGTAAGCCATTCCACAGAAGTCCACAGAACTAGTTATGAAAGAAACATTGTTCAGTGTAAGTAACTTCTAGATAGGTCAGACTAAGAGTTTGTAGCACCCTGTATTAGCATGAGTTGGGGTGTATTAATAGGACATTATAGAGTAGCATAGACCTGTTCATCTCAAATACTGTGAAGGTACTCTATGCCATCCACAAAAAATTAGCGATGGGTTTGTGGCTCTCTGAAGGCTTTCAGAGAACTTCAAAGCTCTGTTTGAAGGATGGATGTGCAGCCACCACACAGGGAAGGAGACCTTCCCATTTGCAGGGTGAAAGCTTTCTCTTTTCCATTGCTGTCAAGAAGGTCTCTGGCGTCTTTAATGCAAAGCAAGAGAAAGAAGCATGATAGAGTGCAAGAGGCTGACGTGAGTGCAATGACACCCACATTCATATGGAGCCAACCAGGGTCTCAGTATGCATTGTGACCCACCTGTCCATAACTTCATCCTGGTGTCTAGATTCCAACCTTGAAACCCGAGATTGCCTGAATCAGCTTAAATCTAAACTGCTTAGAGCACACGAATCAGGCTGCCCTCCCTTTGATGGGAAATCATTAAATAAAAGGGGAGTCAGTTCCCCCAGGAAAAAAGTTTGGGTTCACAGGAAAGAAGGTTCAGGTTCATATCATTTCAGCAAACACCCTGTCTTCAGAAATTGCTAAATATCAAAACTGGAAAGACAGATCTTGGATTAGTTTATACTGTTTCATCTAAAACCTTCTTACACAGTAAACTGGATCTAGCATAGCAAATGTTAAGGGTTCAAACCAAAGTTAGTTTGCAGTCCTAACATGAGCAACATGTTCCACAGGAGAAAAAGATGAAGACTTTAGTTAGGGTCTTTTTTGATGATGCAGGCAGAATATTGTGATTTGAAAAGAGAAAATCCAGGCAGCTGAGCTTAATTCTTACATCATATATTTTTAATATGAATTTACAGGTCTCAAGAGTGTCTTACAGAAATGGCAAGTATATGGACAAAACTTTCATCTTTGATAGAAAGCTGAGAAAATAGGCCATTTTTAGTTAGTAATGCAATGAGATATAAGTGTTTTCATTTCTATTGCGGTTTATATGCCAAACAACAGTGGGATGCCAAGTACTGCATTAGCATGCACCATAAAGCAAGTATACATTTCCTATCCTCCTCTACCATTAACACTCAAAAAAACTTTTCATGGTGCTGTAATTTTTTTGTGCCCAGTTTTCTTAGGAGGTGATAATTGAGGAAGAATGAGGGAAAATCTGTGCCATAATTTTTGAATTGGGCAAGACTGTCAAAGAAAAAAAAATCACAAAAACTCTCCAGGGTGAGAGAGTAACACCATATCTTTTTCCTTTGGGGCACAGATTCCTCCAGAAATGACACAGCTGTGAAACTAAAAGCTGAGCACAGTAACAGTTCCTGGACACCTCCTGTGTATGCATATATATAGTACACACACAGTTATGTATAAGGGACATACTTATGTGTAGCGATACATAAGAAGCAGAGTCACCATCAGCTGAACTAGTAATTTCAGATAAGGTGAAATACTTCTCCAGAAGGATAATAAGTTAAAGGCAACACTCAAGCTTTCTTTTGGCCTTTTCACTGAAAAAAGCCCATCATCTCAGGGGCTCAACAGAACAGGGACACACTTTGTATTTCACCAGAAAGAGGAGGGTGCATGGTGTGGCTGTGGAAAAATCATAATCCTACAGACTGGGAAATATTCCCTCATGTCCTCGCTGGTTAAGCCTCTTTTTGGTATAAGTGTAAATCGTCATCTTTTTGCTGGGGAGGTGGGAGAAGGGAGAACTTGCACTGAGATTTCTCCTTGAGAATCTGCCAGTGCATTCGCTGTTAGGAAATGACTAACATAAGCCTCTGCACATATGTCCTTAAAAACACTTTGACTGCATTCCCCTGTAATTATTAAGCTTCTTCAGAGTCTGTAAGCCAGTGAGAAAGGGATTAGAGGGGTTACTTTGTGCCTCTGTGCCCATAAAAATCCCTTGGCTACTGAAACACACTGCTCGGAGCATCCTGAAAGCTTTCATATAATCCCTGCCTCCCAGCCACCACCACCACTGCATTCCCTTTATTTAGACACATTCAAATTCCATACTGTAATCCAAAAGCACTCCAACACAGAAACAAGATCCACATTATAAATCACATTTGAAAACTAACCTGCCAGTTAGAGTGGAGCAGCAAGGCAGCTGCATGATAAAGCTACCCTCAATTTTATGCTGGAAGGAAAACCAGGAGATGTAAATTGGCAGTTAGCATCTGCTGACATTTCCTATTCTCCTGGTAGTTCAGGACAGGGATGATTTTCTGTATCTGTCCTTGTGAGAGAGGTCACAATAGGGCACTGATCCCAGACTGGAGTTGCATGTAAGTATAAACACGATAGCAATAGTAAAAGAGAGATCCGTGTCACCGTTCAGGGGGTTTTCATGTCAGAAGAGAATTTGAAATGCTCAGTAGTGTTGCACTGAAAATAAGTCATTGTTTCATAGGCAGCAGCAACACAGGACTGCAAGCTATCTTCTGTGTCAGAGTCTGTTTCTAGTGCCAGCACGATGTTACATAACCTTTTTCACTAACTCATCTCTAAGAACCCTAATTTTTTAAAGGCGACATTTCCCCACAAAATAATCAGGGATGAATTCTGGGCTGCAGAAAGGTTTGAATGAAGCACTGCTGTTAAACCCAACAACAGCTGTAAACATCCAGAGTGAGCAGCTTCCAGATCATGATGTTAAAGCAGAGAAACAACTGCAAATGTGCATTGAAAAAACATCTGCAAGACGGAAATCCTTTTCGTGGAGCCAACCAGTAACAAATACTTCCTGGGTAAACAGGAACCTGGCACCGCTTGGCAGAAATCAACTGTGAGGGCAAAACCAGGGCTGCTGTATACCAAGAGGAAGCTGCTTGCCATGCATTCCCTGTCTTCGAGCAGAGGGAAACCCGGTAGTTGTTAGGTTTGCAGCAGGTGCAGTGAGGAAGCATGGTCATGGTCAGGGCAGCCTGGTAACCCTGCTTCAGCGCTTGGCTTGCTCCCTCCCTGCCCCCTCACATTTGCGCCTATCCCTTGGCACAACATATCAGCATATCTTGGTCACCATCTGTGAAGTGGAGATAATAACACCTCTTGTCTGAATGTCTATTTAGGTTGTAAATGCCTTCCAACAAAGGCCATCTCTTACTTTGTTTACCAACAGTATGTAGTACATTGCCTTGGTCTTGTATACAGATCCTGGTCACTAATCATCATTTTAATACTGACAATAAACAATGTAATTATCCAATATGAATCTAACAACAACAACCAAGCTGCTTTGGGTTGTTTTTTTTCTCAGAATTGTTATCCTAAGTACATGAGGCCGCAAAAGTCAGAACCATGGAACAGTTTTACCTGTTGTGGAGGGGCTGCTGGCGATCTCTGGTTGCACACAGGATGCACCTGAAAATGCGATGCAGACACATAAGCATCCAAAAAGTACAGAAGCGTTCAGACACTGACTACATCTGACTGTTTAAAACCATCATCTATGCACTGACTCTTTGCAGAGTGACCTTCAGGTGAAGGTTCACAAAATAAGAACTCTGAAATATTATTTTATAACAATCCTACAGGGCAAAAAAGTAACGAACATGCATTACAAACAGAACAGACTTTATCTTTTCCTGATTAATTCACTCACCTCTTTTAGTTTAACAGTAGTAAATTGCCAGGAATACCAGTTCTTCCTCATTCCAAATAAAGGATTTCATCCATCCATGGTGCAGAGCAGAAGTTAAAACAGTAGTTAAGAACTGCAGCCTGATACTAAAGCCCTCTGGGGTTTGAATATACTCTGCTGACACTGCTTGGCTAATTTTAAAAATTGCTACAATTAATTTTTTAAATAAATGAGCTCCCAAAGTGACATATTTCAAACATAAAATCTTAATATTCCTTTCTAGTGAAGTGTGTGTCATTGTTAATGGGGAAAGAGAAGGAAGCTCTGAGCTAATTTTTAAACACAAGGGAATATTGACAGCCAGCCAGCTGCTAAGGCTTTTTGCTTGATCCCTTGCAAATTCTTTTCAGATATTCATGGCCAAAATGCATCATGTGCCAATCTGCAATAATGTTGGAGGAACTGGTGGAAAGGGTCTCCTTTTCATACTCCTGGCAGGCTTGTGTCGGAAGGCTGTGACGGATAACCATTGCTATTTATAGGTAATCCCCCTTTTGAAAGGTCACCTTTCATTATGTGTTAATTTTGACCCATGTCTATCCAAAATTCACTTTCCTGCAGCTCATCCGTAATGAGTATTTTTTAAGCAGATAAAAATGAAATAAATCATGCAATAAAGCAAAAGATAGCACCTGTATTACAGCTACAGTCCAAGCAATGCATAACACTCACATTATCTCCTGTGGTTTTAATTACAATATAGGCAGGTTTATTTTGTTTGGGTTTTGTTAACAACTTCACTATCTTTGTCTAGGAGCAGACACTTCTTTTACATGTTGTACATTCTTGATAATAGGACATTTGGGCATTGAAACACTTCCCTTATCACGAGCTACTCATGTGCAAGCACAGAGCCTCTTATCAGCCCAACAAACCATACCTTGCAGTGAGCTGGAGAGCAGAACAGTGCCTGCTCTGCATTTCTCAGCACTTCTGATTCTGAGAAAAAGAACAAAACAGCTCTTTCCATATATTTGAGTGGTCATCCTGAGCTGAAAGCTGACTGCCTCTCTCACCTTCTGCTGGGCTGCGAGTTGGACGAAGCAAGTAAAGTGATGACAGCACTGAGCACTAAAATAACAGAAGCATTGAAGAGAAGAAAGAGAAAAGCATATTTTTATGGAAAGTGGCACACAGCAGTACACCAGCACAGTGAAACTTTATTTCGACACCATCAAAGTTCAATTAACAGAAGCAAGAGGATAGTCATTGTGGCAAGAGGTCAATGCAGAGAAGAAGAAATATGGGAGGGGAGATAAAACAGGGTGAGGCTTTGTGAAGGAAGGAGGCCAATGTCACCTAAAAAGAAATGGGCAGGGGATTTAAGGTGTGACTTAAAAGCACAGAGATAATGTATAACGTTTCTTTCATTAAAAACTCTCTCATGCTGCTATCCTTCTTAAAAGACAGAGGTAAAGGTAATGAGTGAAACCTTCTCATCACACTTCCAAGAGCGTGTAGACAGGGATGTGGGTCAGCTTTCCTTAGGACTGACAGTGTTGCCTTTTCCTGAGCATTATCATTATGTCAAGCAAAATGGAGCACGCTGCTGCAGGGAAGACAAAATAGCTTCAGGTTATGCAGGGCTGCTCCAGAAGTTGTTCTCAGGGCCATTATTGTTTCCTTCTCCTGATTAAATTTTGAGTATAGATCTCAGGGTTTGTTCCATGGAAAATAATGTCTAGACTGCAGAGGTGGACAAGGGAATTGGTGATCTCACCAGGGCCACCACAATGAAGACAATTCTGTAACATATACTGCAGCTTCTTTGTTCTTGCTGTTCATTAAAAAGGCCCTGGCTTAGAGGCAGCCTTTACATTTTCAAACTGTTTAAACAATTAAATCATTAATCAAAGCAACAACTGCGTTAAAGAAAACAGAAAGCACTGAAGTTGTTCCTCAAAGGAAAATGAAAGGATTACAGAGAACATGTTTGAACAGGAAAAGAAGGACTATAGTTCTTGGACTACTCATGTAAATGACTCATCTGCAGAGGGAAAAATAATCAACCTGTAAATGTGTGCTTACTGGATGGTGATTTTTGCCAGCTTCCACTAGCTAAACTGGTATTTCCAAAATTTCTTTATGGATCTCCACACCCAAATCCCATTTTATTCCAATAGGCATACAGGTTTAACTCAGACACATTTGTGGTTTAAAGTGCTCTTCTAGATAGTGTTTTGTGTCCTTGGAATTTATGTTTAGATAGGGTTCACCTTAGCTAACTGCAACCCTGTAAAATTCAAGCATCTAGTCTGAAATTGTCATCTAGGTTAGTTGAACAGACAGTGCAGAGAAAATTGTTCCTCTAGAGGGTTCATCCCATCTATTCTACACATTTAATTTTTGATTATATGAATCATCCTTTGGAAATGCCTGTACCTCTCAACTACAGAGGGAACTTACAGGGCCCTTTGAGAAGACACTTGTCTCTTAGAAGACTGAAGTCCTGTCTCCTGCAGCCACTATTAAATCAATACACTGACATCAGGGTTGCCTGCATTTTGGATCCAAGAAAAGAAGTGGGGAGAAGGATGCTGTATGCCCAGCATCTCCCATGCCTGAACTGACAAGTAGGGACGAGAACTGAGGTGATGAATGCTCCCACCTGCAAACTGCCTGTAGGAATAAGAGGTCAGCAAGAAGATGCGCCCTGCTGTACTTGCACCTTATCTTACCTCCCTGCAGGTGGGAAGAAGGAGGAAACAAGCTAGAAATGTCTGAACAAAGTGTCAATCTGGTTTTCATTTTGTCTCAATTAGTCTTGATTTTAGATAACTCATTATTGTGACAATGATTTTTCAATGTTAAGGGAAGAGTATAAATGAAGAGCATGTCACAAAATGTGTTATGACCCAATAAAAGCCCATGTGACTAGCAACAGGGCCTTGCTCTTCCACTTGCCAGCATAAAGCTTGTACAGGATTTTGCAAGATGATTTAAATAGATGAATAAAGTCATTAAGTGGCACCCAATCAAGTTAATGTAGACATAGTGAAGCTTCTCCTCTCATTAAGATTGCCATCTGTCCAGCATTCTGGAAGGTTATTTTTTCAAAGTGGGTGCCAGGTATGTCTTCAGGAATTATGTCTTCATCTTTCCTTTTCCAAGCAGCTCCTTGGAGACAAGGAAACCTTCCTGGGAATACCCCTCAAGTAGTACCCCAGGATAAGTTTGTAAGACTAGCCAGAAGCCCACCCTACAGGGTTTTGCCTAGGTTTAATGGGTCAGTAGATGTCTTCTTCCAAGTCTTCTTCCATTGGAGTAGTGGAATAATGTTATATAGGTGATGTCTTATACTCCCAGGCAGTATATACTCTGCTATTTTTGTACTCTTTTCCACTCAACCTTTAATTCCAGTGGGGTAGGAGACCCCTTATTTTAATATTGCTTCCAATTTGTCAGCAGCAGCCTCATTTGGAATGAGGTTGGATGATTGTATGATTTTTATTTGTCTCATCTGATGGAAGGAAACTGCTTCAGAGACCTGCAGATGGTGGTTGACTTTGAGCTGTTAAAGTGCCCAACAGGAATTCCTTATCAAGAATACAGTTTTGGTTTCCTGGTGGGGTACAACAAAGCCTGCTTTCACTTCAGAATGAAGTATGTTTTCT
This sequence comes from Falco naumanni, assembly GCF_017639655.2. Lineage (NCBI taxonomy): Eukaryota > Metazoa > Chordata > Aves > Falconiformes > Falconidae > Falco > Falco naumanni. Next base: position 43,204,231 of record NC_054058.1, on the reverse strand, counting down.
CCCTTACCCTAGCAAATGGAGAAGGGTATTTAACTGAGAGCAACATAGTTTCTGGGTAACAGAACTATTTCAAATGGTCTAGAGATTTCCATAAGATTGTACTCCTCAGCAAGCAGACAAAACATCTGTCACTTTTCCATTACTGTCATTTTAAGCTAGACTCACCAATGCATTGCAGGCTTTGGCATAAATAACACTCCTATATGCGGATGGTCACCTAATTGGGAAGGTACCTTAAAATCTCTCTGTTGTTTTTTTCAATATTTTTTAGAAGATTACTCAGATTTTTTTATTCTAAAAGTCTTAGATTCACCTGTTTTGAGACTTTGTGCAACCCCCTGGCTGTCTTCCCTTTCCCATGTCCTGTGAATCAGTTAGTCTCAACCATGGAGTTTAATTTCTCAGTATATTCTTCAGAGCCAAGATGTAATTTGGTCTTTCCTATTGGACAAAACACAAAGACCCAAGTCTTTGGCTTTTTCAGCCCCTGCCCCTGTGTGTGTCTCACATACCTGCTGTCACCACATGGGAGGATACACAAGACACAATTTTAAACTTACTAAATATGTTGTATGTGCTATAATTACACCATGATACAAGGTTGGCTTTGCCTATCAATGTTACCAATGGGTGGATAACTGCTATTGGAAGACTGCTGTTATAGACATTGCATATCATTATCATTCTATCATGAGAAAGATTTCTGTTTAAGGAAAGGATTGCACTACTTTATATCCCAGATCATTTTAATTTCATGCAACAAACTTTAATCATTCACTCTGCTGTCCAGTGCTGAAAAAAGCAAAAAAAAAAAAAAAAAGCTGTACCTCACCTCTCTATAGTCTCAAGCATTTTCTTTTGATCTTTTAGCAGGTGGGAGGCAGTGTGTGTGTGTGCATGTGTGTCTTAACAGATCTTTAAAAAAATCAGACAAACAAATAATTTAAAAAAAAAAAAAAAAACAAAAAAACAAAAAAAAAAAAAAAAAAAAACCCAAAAAACCTTTCTAAGGTCTGCTTGGTCTGTACCTCATACACAAAGGAGATATATTTCATCTCATTTAATCTTCATCAGTAGTCCAGAGCATCTCCTATGATGGAAATTTACACCTTTGGTTGTTTTCATATTATGTCTCAGAATGCCTTTCAAGTGCTGGAAATGTACTGGCAATTTTTCTAAGTCTCTACAGATCTTCTTGGAAGTGCTTTTAGAAAATATGCTGGAGCTTGGGGAATGATTCACAGATTTCTAAGTGTTTTCTTTAATACATAGCCTCATGCCTGTACAAGGCTGAACACTGCCCATGATTCCTCCAATCTCTACAACCACAGGTAGCACAGAACAAAATTTTGGTATCTTGCCTCTGTAGAAACAATACTCTTCACCTTTCTACAGACCACTATGAAATGGAGAAAAGCAAAGAGAGAAAGTACTTACATTTTGTGCTGGCAAGAGGTACAGGCACACAGAAGCTGACTTATATACAGGCCTTAACATTTTGTGCAACAGCTATAATTAGAGCTTCCCAGCAGACCTGATTTTAATACCCTTTGTGATTTTTTCCCCCTCCAGGTTCCCTGCATAACATTAAGCAGCTCTGTAATAAAGTTGCATTGCCACAAAACAGTAGCTGCACTCTGCCTCTGTATGCTGTGGTTGCCAGCTACCCACTAAATGTGAATCTGTTGTGTCATTTATAGCTCTGTGTGTTTTGAAGAAGCCCTGAGTTCAAGTTTAAACTGACATTATTAAGAATGACAGGTCCCATTTTTAACTATCCGTTCATTTGAGAATGCTATTTTTGTCCACTGCCCTATAGAAGCAAGATTCCTCCCAGTGACCAAGTGCAGTACTGCTAAAATTCAGCTATTCTCATGGTATCATGGCCACAGCAAACCCAGAGGAATAAGTGGACTGGTCATAATCTCTGTGCAGATATATGTGGGTCACATCACCTTGCCACTCCACTTCTCTCCTTTGCTTCTGTGTGCAGGCAAGGTAGAGAGGTATGCAAGACTCTCCTTTCCTGGACCTCTCAGGGAGCATGACCCTTATAACATTTACTTCAGTGTCTATCTACTTACAAGAACTGAGTGGACAGGCAGAACAGAGGGGTGGTGTGACAAGTGCATACACATTCACAAACAGAAAATGCAGAACTAATGGATCCAATTTTAGGCTTACCAGCAATCTCTCTTTATGATAAGAGGAACAAAAAGATGTTCAGCTCACTAGTGAATGGAATATTTACTGTACCAGGAATATCTATTGTACCATTTTTAACAGGCATGGCTCTGGAACAGGACAAAGAAGCTGTTGTTTGAAGTCTGATCTCATGAACCACATAAAAGAAACTGGGAGACTTAATTAGTATCTAGCCCAGATCAGACACAGTCATCCTGACCATTGGCTTACAGTCACATTAGCAACCGTTGTCCTCATTGGAAACATTTTTAAACCGGTGACTAACCAAAAAAAAAAAAAAAATTGTTACAGAGAATAAGCCTCAATGAACACAAGTCATGACATTCAAAGTTACCCATCCACACATGAGCTGAGGAAAGTGGGCATTACAGCCTTGGTTGTCGATAGAGAGCCAAAGGCAAATTTATTCATCAGGCCTATTTCAGATTTCTGCTCTGGGATGAGATGAAGCGAACTCTAAAATTGTCTCACCATTGACCATAGTTACCACCTGACGTGTAGCCTCCAGCACTTGGGAAGCAAGGAAACTGCATCATGTGCATCAGGGGGCAGGTCTCCAAATTGTAATGCTTTTGGCCAGTAGGTGTATTGATCCACAAAGTAAGGTACTCTAGAGTTAGGTAATACAGGGCATCAGGAAAGAAAATAAAGGTACATATGCAAGCAGCCTAAGCAGAAAAAGAGAAATGAAAGCAAACAGGAACATAATCACACCCATGGAAAAAAAACATTTACCCCACACCACTGTATAATTCCTACTAACTTTGGCCATATAGCATTGGGACAGTATAAAAGATACTAACAATCTTGTCTTGAAGTCTTTGACAGCTTTTCCAGTGAAAGGATGAAGGAATAGAAGCACGTCTACGCTACGGTAATATGAATCCTTACTGGAAACAGAAATGAGTACCCCATCGATTTTCGATAATACTTAGTCATGCAACTGCTTGACATCACATCTATATTATCAAGGGAACTCAGCTGAGAGATCCCTGGAGTAGCTCTGTACAGGTTGCTGTATCTTCACAGAGCAGCACATTGCTACATGAGGATACTGGCTTAAGTCCCAAAGCCCAGACTTGGGGTGTCCTTGCACAGAGTGCCACAGCACAGAGTATGCTTGCACAAACTTCCTTTAAAAATAAGTTCTACAATTCCCAAGTCACTGAGGCAATCTTAAATATTATTCCTTTTGTCTTCACAGTGAATCACATGAGAACAGAAATGAAATTTTACTCTTTGCCATGGATGCCTAAATGACTTCAGGAGTTTTATTCTCTTTTCAAGTTTACTATTTGAATCATGTTGAATGAAAGAATTAGAAGCTCTCCCAACTTCCACGATCTCCTGTTGCTGTCCAACTGGAAATAGGCTGACTCATTTCCTAATACTAACAGGTATAAAACAAGTTAAAAGTGGTTAACTGCTACTATACAGATCTAATCACTAGGAGCAAGCTGAAAGTAAACTGCACATATTTGTCATCATTTAAACAATTCAGGTTTTGCCAGCAGTAAAGAATAAGTATTTGAGATGCTGCCAGTAGATCCTATTTTTTGTTTAGAGAAAATGGCGTTACTTTGGATGCTACAGTTAACTTGCCTTATCTTTAAAATAATAAATTGTATGTGTAAATACAGGTGTAATAATTCTTCAGCATTACAAGTGGAGAGTTTTAACTGGAAATCTTGGCTTGATCTAAAAATTTGTCTTAAGTTTGTCCATGTTTCTTAACAATACAAAATGGTCTGTGTGGTATTACAGAAATACAGAGTCCAGTCTCTGGAGATCTGGTTGAATTTTCAAATGTTTCAATCACAGCAATAACAAGGAACAAGCTAGAACAATATTCACTCAGTGCAGATAAAAAACTTATGTGGAAAAGAGATTGTGCAAAATATAAGCAGGACAGATGGAAGACACGCTATCACATAGTCTTCATCCTAACACAATCTATGTAGCACAGAAGCAGCTGTGTCACAGCCATTGCTGTGGTCCACCAGATCTATCGCTTTTGCCTACAACAGTGTTCAGGATGGCACAACACCAGTTTGCAGCAAAACACTTCTCCTCAGGTATCTACACCATGACCTGCCAGCTCTGTAACTACAGAATACACTCATCTACAGCAGGGAAGAAAAAGAAAAATGTTGCAGACGTGACATGAGAAAATGTGAAACCTTCATGAGGCTTCTTTTTTACTTTTTAACTTGTTACCTGATTTTACTAGTGTGATGGCTGTTTATAAGCTTTGAACCAGTCTTGTCACAAAAGAGACACATCCTAGACTTGGTCCCAGAGCTGAAAAGCGTTTCTGAAATATTTGTTTGTTTTGTTATCACTTCAGTAGCTCATAGTAGTTAACATTTGACTGAACTTCCTAGAGCAAAGAGCCTTATTAAGAAATATTGCAGCAAGGACTAAGATACTACACATCCTTTTTCTTTATTGACAAATTGTTACAGTGACAAACACTGGCAGATATATCAGAAAGCATCTGAAGGAAGGAAAATGTAGTGTTTGCACAAAACATAATTCAGTTCAATCTTAGAAACCGAAGAAAGAAAATCAGAGGCAATGGAAGTGAGTGCAGCCGTTGTATTTATTTAGTCCCATGGGCAGTGCCATGATGACAGACACTCTTGTAGTGCAGCTTTTGCACAGCATTTCATATTTCCCACAGTATCTATCATTTCCACACAGCCTTTCAGGCACTCAGCGATTTTCAGAATCAGATTCTTACCCATTTTCACATTCTGCATTTTAATAAATCCTCTGTTACAATGTTTTGTTAACTCACTAGTAAGTAAATTGAAGTGTGGTCTGCTTCCTCTGCAAAGTACTTGATGCATTCAGTGCTCTGTGTTCCTATGAATATATTCCTCTATCTTTATGCAGGTGGATGAATTCATGAAACGTGATGCTTACACAGAAGTCTTTTGAAGCCTCCTGCAGAAAATGGTAAGATATACAACTGTAGACTTAAAATCTTAAATGTGGCCTAGGAGGATTCATGGGAGGTGCTGTTAAGATTTGTGAACTCAGGGTTATGTTTTTCATATGCATGACTCTAGTCATGATAACATCTGCAGTGGCTCTGGCTTTAATCAAGTTCAGTCCTTGCCTCCTGCCGCAATGAATTTCTTGTTAACTTTACAAAATACTGCAAAAAAATTTTGGTCATTCTTGCCAGCTGCTCACAGTGTGTTGTCAGTACCATCTCGTGATTAATGTCTTAGCATCGAGTTACAAATCTATAAATCTGGCCTAGTAAAACAGAGATACAATATTAGGAATAATACTTGGGACGTTCTAAGTGTGTAAACCAGGGATTGCATTTATTAGAGCTAGGACTGATTGCACCTGTCAAATAGTAGGAGGTCTTAATCTTTCCTGGAACCCCGCTATACTCAGTAAAGTGAGGTACTTCCAGAGAGGTACTCCGCCAGGATAACTTAACTATCCAGTTTAGAATAAGACAAATTGCCAACTAGACTTGCCTCCTTTCTTTTGATAGGGATCGCATCTGCCCGCTTTCTGGCATTACATAACTTTATATACACTTAACTTTATATAGGGTGAAATTAGTTAAGATCACTTTTGTGATTGTCTTTTGTGAAAAAGTGCCTGGATTCATAAAATTCAAGAGGTGCACAGATCTATATGAAATTTAATTTTATCCCAGAAGGCTGATAAAAGAGTATGCATCTATATATTTTACAAGCGTTTTTGATAGAGCTTTGGAAATGGCTCTACAAAAAGCAAAGATCTTAATCACAGTTTAACATTCTAAAAATGTAGATGGCTTGACACTCTCAAACACTGGAATATTCTGTTTGGTCTTAGTGATGCTTTTGCATAACACACTGGAGCAGACATTCAATGGACTGCACAAGCATCCTATGGGAAGAAACACAGTGCATGTAATTTACTGATGTAAAGTTTACTTTTCTGACAGTGTTGGTAGATTGATTTATCTGTCCTTTGGGAAAACTCTTGGATGGCCTTTGAAGGTCGCTGATCTCAGTGGATGTCTGAGCCACATTCTGAAGAACAAAGAGCAGCAGATCTGATGGAGGATCAGAAATTAGTTGCACAACAAAGATTTAGTGATAATTTCTGTGGTAGCAGATACGTTCTACATAGACCCCTTAGATGCTATCCATGGAGTTATGATGTGCACAGAAAAAAAAATATAAACCAGGAGTGACTATTATTTAAAACTGTACACCTTTAATCAGTACATCATTTCTTATTCACCAGTACAGACTACTGGACTAAGACCCTGGAGCTATATTCACGACTCTGGGGAACTTTCTCTGTGAAGTCTCAGGCAGTGCAGCTGCTTTAGGAGTGTGCTGGGAAGCACAAGGGGGTTATCAGTGCCTCAGACCCTTCTCATAAGGGGCTGGTAGATGGTGCCCTCCTGGGAGCCCATCTGGACCTGTGAAGTCCTCAGGCGCTGTGGTGCCACCCACTACCCGTAGCACGTCATTCCCTATCCTGAAACACTGATGAAGCAGACCAACAAAAAGAACCTCACAGCGAGACTCCTGCTGAATTTTCAGGTAGAACAGATGGTGGTTCCACAGGCGACAGACTCTGCTCTGCACTTCAGGTGGCACTGGTGCCAACTTGAACCAACCTCCAGCAGAAAAAAGCAAAAAAAGACACCCATGCCATTCACACTGCTAGGGAACATGTCTCCAATTACCTCCTATTGCTGTTTGTGTAGGAACGATAACTTCACCTTAAAAAGAAGCAAGCAAATAAAGTAGAAATCCCTGTGCTGAAGACAATGTGTTGATAGCATCAGTCTGGTTAGCAGGAAATCTCAAGTTAAAGTCCACACAGAAACTATGTGATCAAAATCTGTGCTGCTGAAGGTGTCATCTCAGAACAATGAGCTCTATCTCTAGGAAACAGACAATAAATAACCTCATGTCAACTTCTTCATGAAGTAAGCCACAAGCTTGCATACAAAGAGTGCTCTGACTATGCCCTGAGTAAGTGTGTTCTACCATTTTTATGTAATAGTCCTACACTGAATAGAAATGCATAGATAACTCCCGGCTCTTTAATACTGTCCAAAAGACAATTGCTGGCTGAGTAAAAACCTAACAAAGAATGACAGAGCTGGGAAGCAAATAGAGCAGAACCTCTCCCAGCAGGCCCTCCTTAGCTTGGCCCCATCTGCACTGTCGGGACTGTACTTGCGGTATTGATTTTAATCAGCAGACATGGGATATAATAAGATTTGTCTTTTGTTTAATAGAGGGAATAATGAAGTTTATGTCACTGGGGAGGGGGATTCTTGGATTCTCCCATATTTTAGAATTTACAGACTATTGGACAACAGGAGCTCTGAGATTTTCTTGAATGAGATACACAGCAAGTAAAATGTTCTATATGAACTAGAATTTTATCTGACTCCTGATTAGATATGCATTTTGAATGTCCTCAGGCTTGAGTAGAAGTAGTTTAATTTTCCTTCTCACCTTCCATTGTGTTCTCTGCACACACTTAATGATTCTTCACCTTCTTCCCAGAAATCAACAGTGTCCTTTAAACTCCCCTTAGACATTTTGAAAAATGTTTCTCCATCACAATTACCCTGACATAGAACTAAGGACAGGAGTTTCCACCATCTTTGGTGAAGTGATAGAACTGTTCAGCTCCCCCCCACCAAACAGCGTGGCTGTTTCCCATTAGACAATAATGGTTTGTGGTGGGGAAAAGGCAGAAAGGAAGTTCGGAAAAATATCTCTACAGGACAAAGAAAGTTTCCCTTTCCTAATGAGACCAATAAGCGAAACACCTGCTGGAATAGTATTGCACCTGACAGGCTTGAAGTACATAGGGAACCCCAGCACTTGTGGAATGCAATCCACCAAGCAAGGAACCCTTCAAGTCTGTGAACAGTGTCAGCTTCTTGAGCTTAAACCCTCGGTGGCATGTGTCACAAGGTCATAAGCATCCAGCCTACACCAGCAGAACTCTATAAATTTTACTCGTCTGCTGAATTCTTACTGTAGAAGTCAATGAGTTCTGCAGGTTTCTAAACAGCTTTCAACTTGCTTGCCCTCACATTAAATGTAAGATAATGTATCTGACTGTTTAAAGGTTTTATTGTCAAGGCATAAAACTTTTTCCAAATTATTGTCTTTTATTTTCCAGGTTGTAAATTGTTCAAATAAGCAAATCTGATTTTATTTTACCTTATTCTATTGCTCCATGACTAATTTACTTTTATTGCTTTATATATGAACTCCATGGACATTTTACTCTTAGTTCTGAGTGCATTTTTTATGAAAGCACTCTATAAAAGTTTTGTTTGTGGAATGATTATATTGAACATGTTGGCATAAGCTACAAAGCCCTAAATGGTCTGGGACCTGTTTTTTTCTTTCCTTTATCTTTTAAGCCATTGAGTTCACCTGACCATTTCTTTTGCCAGTTCCAGTTTCAGTAATGGACAGGAAAATATTTGCTGTGAAGTATGCTCAGCTCTAGAACTTGTTTCCCAGCTGGACTGCTAGTCCTGCTAGCCTTCAGGGCTCACAGAAAAGCTTATCTGTTTACCTGTGCTTCTTCCTAAGAAAATCCATAAGACTTGTTATCTTAGCAGAATTAGTGGTGAAATTGGTTAGAAATGAAGTTTCTAGAGGGCTTTTGTGCTCTCGGATACTAATTAGTTTTGGGATTCTCTTTTCTCTAGCAGTTGTGGGCAATATGTTGTGAATTATTTATTAGGCTTTTTGTGAATGTAAATCCACCCAGATGCTTAGGCAGTGGGCATGTATTTTATAGATGTGATTGTCAATCGATAAATAGATAGTGTGAGTGCTTCTCTGTATAGGAGAGTCAGGAAATGATCAGAACAGGGGTGAAAAACAGGAGTATTTTGACACTAAGACCTCTTTTTGGCTGGTGTCATAGCTTTCTTTCTCCTCAATGTCCTCTGACTCCTATTGTGGTATTTCCTCATAAACTATTGCAGCACTGTAAAGGGAGGTGCCATGGTGCCATTTGCATAACTTCAAATGTATTACATTTTGCAAAGTGATATGGACATATTGGTTACAAGGACACACTCAACAAAAGTCATCTCCATTCAAAATGTTTTATCTTCAAAGTTCAGGTACAAGGCCTTGAGCTTCATAAAGAATATTTTTTACTACAGACATAGCCTTCTTTTCTCTGTGCAAATGATCCAAGAGTAGATAAGGGTGCTTTTGTTCATCATTTACAGCTGTCCAACAAATATTCTCTGTGAATGTATTTCAGACTACAGGTGCTTCATGAACTATTAAACTATTTTTGAGTATATGCTTTTCTCAAGGCTTTGATTCACGTTCACTGAGCAACCAGCTGTGGTGGCTAAGACCTTACTGCCTCTTCTCCCCCTATCCCAGCTGTTTGTTACTGACCCTTTGCCAGAAATTCTTGCTCCAGTTCCAGATACAGGAAAACCTGCTGCACCTCAGCTGCTGCTGCTCATAATCTGGCATCTTACTGCAAAACAACTTCTGTTGATAAGTTAAGCTCATGTATAGAACTGTACAATGGAACAGCTGAGGTGCAGTAAAATGCTCTATTCTGCCAGCTTTAGCAATTGGGGGCCATATCTTCTTGAAAAAAGTGCTGATTTAACTAGTTCATCAAGACATACCAGAGCTTCTCTGTTATTGTTCTCCTGACCATATATTGGCCACTGCATTGCTTTTGGATGTCTAAAAACATTTTAAGCAAAGTTAAGAACTTTTGATGAATGTAGTGACATCAACTACAGTAGCATCACTAAAGCATTTGCCAACTTCTGTTACCTGCATGGGTGTTACATATATATTTTCTCAAAGAGTAGAAATTCTTTACTATTCAAAGAAACAAACACCCAAAATTCATTGAGAAGCAAAGATGTGTGAATTTATGAATCTAAGATGGGAAAACTGACTCAGAATGTGCAAAACTATTCTCAAATGGTTACCCACATCTACCTCAAGCTTAGCTGAAAAATAAACTGTCTAAAACTGGTTGGGGGAAACTAGCAAATTAAAAGAAAACTGTGGAAATAGAAAGGGCACAAATCCTAGCCATATACTAAGAGTAAAGTGAAGCATTTACTCTTAGCAGGTTTCTGAATATAAATTAATAAAGCAGACAGGGGAAAAATCTTAGGTTTTTTTATCCTTTCAGTGTAAGTGAAACATGTAAAGGACGCTTGTGCAAAAACAGCTACTTTGACTTAGGTCACTATTGGGTACAGTAAATATTTTCAGCGATGTTCCATTCAGGTTTGCCCTGTAACTATCTGTGCACAAGGCTATATGCAACACATATCACTCACTCTGTTTCCTTAACTGGATTGCACAAGGAAAACAGGGGCAAAGAATTTGATCAGATATGTACGTTTCAATGGGATGAAAATATCATCTACTCCAGCTGAAGTCAATCTCTTCTTATACTTCAAAAGGTGGAAAACATCCAGACAGAGAATTCCCAAGGTAGGAATCAGTTGTTCTTTATAAATATGACAGTAAAATGCAGCACTGTGTTGAATTAACACTCACCAGACAAACAGGACAACCATTGAAACACAGCCCAATTTGCATTGTTTTACAAACATAATGTGCTGTGAAGTAGCCTAAAGCAGCTGTTACTTAGAATCAAACTGAAGAGAAATTCAAATGATTTATACTGTTAGACCTTTCTCCATTAACAGCTGCTTCAGACCTTTTGCCCCGAGGCAAAATACAGATGGATTTTGCAATATAAAAAGCACAATGCATTGGACTTCAATTATTGGAAATAACAAAGTTTTTAACAGGGAAAGATTAATACCAATGAAGCAGCTTAATAAGATTTTCATGAAAACAAATTACTTTTTCTAGCGTCCTCACATCTTGGGATATAGGCATGTAGGGTATATAATTACTCTAATTACAGGGAAAATTGAAGGGATTTGACTGTAATTGCCCATTAGCTAGTTATCCTGAACATGACAGTCACCATACCTGCTTTTGCAATAGCAGATTTCTGAAGGGCGGTACAATACTGGTGACTCTCCATTCTGCTACATGGTTATTGATTATGTTTCCAGCTTACAAGAACTAGAGCTTTCTGAATGTAGTCCCATCCTCCAGCACTCACTTCCGATGCTGTGCTTTTTGCTTTGAGTGGGAAATCCAGGGAAAAAGGAAAAATTGTACCCAAATTTACTATTTACCTTTGACAATTTTTCTACGCTTTGTTTTTGCTGCACTTCATATTTACAACAACTTTCCATGCAAAAAGTCTACAAAACAAAAGCTTTTATTTGTTGCTGGAGCAAGCTGTAGCTTTTAAAGCACAAAGCTTTAGAAAAGAGTACGTTTTATCTTTTCTTAAACTTTCCCTTGGACTTTGAAATTACAGAATTACAAAATTACTGAGGCTGGCAGGGACTTCTGGAAATCATCTAGTCCAACCCTACAGCTAAAGCAGTTTGCTCAGGACAATGACCAGTCAAGTTCTGAATTTCTGTAAAGAAGGGAGACTCCACAGCTTCCCTGGACATGTTCTTTTCCAGTTGTTCAACCACCTTCACAGTAAAAAAATATTTTCTTATGTATATAGTTACTGACAGTAAATACAGATTCATGAACACATGTAAAAGCTCCTGTTTAATACAGTAATCTTCCTATTGAGTTTTATTTTTGCTTCTACATGGCTTATGGACTCAATCATTATCTTCTGTTGTTACCCTCATCTATACCACTCAGTGGATCCAGTTAACCCTATTTGAGACACACTTGCATTTTATTCAATGGAAGTGAGATTTTGTGCTAAGGAAAGAAACCCTAGAGGAACTATTCTGTTTTTACACTACCTACGAATAAAATTTGCCACTCCTATCTGATCTAAAACATGCCTCAATTACTATCAAATTCTTATCTTCAAAATGTGATATGATTCATGGAAAAAATATGCAACAAGTCATAAATATACCTGGCTACAGTATGTTAGGGTCCTCTTGGGATCTTTTTGGAAAAGTAGTATGTAAATGATGTAGTTCTGTAAAGGACTATCTGATTTCCTAGTTAAGTTTTCAACTCACTGGAACAACCCCACAAGGAAATTCTGGCCATTGCAACAGCTTTGCTTACCATGTAGCCCTTCATAGCATCAAGCAATCCAGACAGTAAAACAAAATCAGGCTAGTATAAATGCCAAGTCTCATTTCACTTATACTAGACTTCCCTCGGAATAAAATAATTTGGACTCTCAAACTCATTTTCCACCACGTAGCATGTATCATTCAAAACAGCAGGAGGACCAGAGGTTAGGGCAGGCCTATGAAATCTTTCTATGAGCTCAGAAGATATGCCATCACTGCTGTTCTGTCTCTTGGAAGGAAGGGTTGGAGGTATGAATACTCTCGTATCTTCCTAGAACAAGACCTACCATTGCCAATTCCATGTTGCCCAGAAGGGATCTAAAATTTGCCATCAAAAAAGATGGATCACCTTGATTAGAAAACCTGATATGTATTTAATTTTTTATTAAAAATATTGAATGAGATTCAGCTCCCATCAAAGCTCATCAGTGTATATCCATGGTCTTTTATGGAAGAAGTATAAGACAAACTTTTGATGCAGTAAACAGTTGTCCACAAAAAATCAGGGAACACCTAGACTTCTTATTAGCTATTTCAGAATGTGTTGCATCCCCACTGATCAGAGGGACAAATAAATTGACCCAAGAGAACCCTTTTGCCTCTCACTTCCAGGAGAGGGCTGCTGTCATACAGTGGCATGGATTTCTGTGCGTCTATATATACAATTGGGTTTGGGTGTGTTTGAAGTCGGCACACAAGGGGACATACAAAGGGTGAGAAGACAAGGTGGCACTTGATGTGTGTTGAGTTGCAGTCATCCAGACATGCATGAACTAATATTCTCCAAAAGAAAGTCAAACATGTGAAGAGTGTACGCATTTATACAGCAAGCTCAGCTAAGGAAGACAACTGGCAGCTCTACCTGCATGTCTTCTCCCTAGGAAAGCGTAACCAGCTAGGCAGCTGCAGGAGCCTGGCAGGCTTCCCTGCACACACCCTATCAAAACCGTTCACACGGGAAAGGAGAGGAACAGAAGCAAAATTAGATGTAGCTCTCTATAGAGCTGTCCCGAGCAAAGGGATGATACCCCTCTGCCTCCTTCCAACTTGCTTCTCCCCGGAACGGCTTTCCTGGGTCAGTTACAGGCTGCACCATCTGCCCTGGCTGGGAGGAAAAAGGTGAAAACCCAGGAGTACAGACATAGATTGGTAGGAGGCAAAACTGCTGCATAAAACAAAAGTGCCTGGGGCGAGCTGTGGTTTCAGTCACAAGCAGGACAAAGCAGACTATCACAAATGTTATTAAGGTGGATACATGCCCAATGGGGAGCAACCAAAATGCCCTTTGTGGTGTCACTGAACAGTAACACAGCTGGCCTGCGGGGCAGGGCAGTTTCACTGGCAATGATGCTTTTATCCTTTACAAAGCCTGCAAAGTGCCTCCTGAGTATTTTCCTCCTAGTGCCCTGAAGGCATTCCAGCCACTGCTGCCCAGAGGCTACACATTTTTACACTTGTGTTCTCTTCCTTTCACCCTCCACCTCCCCACCTTATCTTAGGCGTTAAGAGCTATAATACAGATATTAGTTTAGTGTTTGGGTTTGCTGTTCTAAACAGACAAAGTATACCTGAACTTTTTAGCAGCATGATTCACTTGAAAGCTAGTTTTCATGCCCAGCACAATAGCTGAAGTCAGGATCCATTTTACATGTGCTGTAAAGAGGGTTCACAGCTACTGTGCTGTAGGAGGATGGCAGGGGAGCAGGTAATTACAGCCCACATATACAGGTATCCTCATGCCCTGCCAGGCTTCTACAGAAGCCTTTTTCTGGGATTTCTGTGGTCCTGCAGATGGGAATGACTCAGGATTTATAGCAGTCCTCAGGAGAGGCAGGGGCTTGAAATTTGGAGACATAAGGGCAAATTCTTCTCTTGAACCCACATGGTGGATTGAAGAGGAGAAATTGGCCGTGTGAAATAAAGCCAGGTACTGTGACTCTTTCTCATAGGTAAATATTTCTTTAATCTTTTTTTTCCTGAGGGTTATTTTTTGGTATATCCAGCTGTGGCCTGTAGCAGAAAGGAATATCTCATAATGAGCTCTGTTATAAATGGCTCTGAAACACAGAGTGTTGGAATGCCACTAAAAATATTTTGTCTGTGGCTTTTGCTAAGGCTCAGCTCCTCAGGAAATACTTTCATTGTTTAATGCTGTCATTTTGTACATATCCAATATTTTCTTAATCTGTAACTGGGAATAGTTTATTTATAACAAGCTTATTTTCCAATTGCATGCTGTAAATATGTCTTAACAGCCTTGCCAAAAACACTAACTATTCACTGTAACTACTCGGTTATAGGGATTTAACCAGTCTATTAGCTTTTAAAAATACCAGAAGTATGTGTCAAATCCTCCCTTACCCCCCTTTTTTTTCCACTGAAATAGTGGATGTACAAGTTTGGGTCAGGAGTCACTTTATTTATTAAACACAGTTATAAAAATGAAGGACCGATCGATCATGTCTCTAGCTTTAGCCTTGAGTGTCACTCACACCTCTCCAGAAGTAATTCCAAGGGGCACTGGGACTTAAAAGACACCTACTCTATGTTTCTTCCTTGCTCCTTAAAAATTTGGCACTAGCCTACAATAAAAGCAATTTACAGCAAGACTCAAGAAGCACAGCTGCTCTTGCTGAAGATTTTTTGGGGAGACTCCAGTGCCATCATTAGGGCATCTCTTGTTCTCCCCTGGAAGATGTGAAGGGAGAGAAAAAGGCCCTCTGTTTCTTAAATCTCAGGGTTATTATGTAGATTGCCTGCTGAATTTCACAGCTGGCAAGCAGGTAAGGTTTATAAAATGTGTTTCATAAGCAGCACATCCCATATATTCTGCAACAGGATCCTGTTTGTTTGGGGGAGCTAGCTGATCAAAATTACCTCTCTTAAGAGTCTTGTACTCTTTAAACCTTATTAAGTCTATATATGCAAGTGTTTGCATGTATGCGTGTCTATGTAGAGAATAAAAATGAAGCTATGTGGAGTACAGAGAACTTGTTGAAACATTCATATGTCTGCCAGCAAGTTTGCTGACAGTTTGGGGTTTTTTAATATATTTACACAGCTGTAATATATATACTTTCATGGGGAACATTTTCCATCATTAGCTTTCCAACAGGTTAAGAAGGTTATTCATAGATATATCTACACACAATGAGCCAAATTCTGGTTTCAGCTGTAATAGTGTAAATCCAGAGTCACTCCATTAAAATCGATTGCACTTTTTATTATTTTTTTCTTTCCTTAAACTTGTACCTGGTAACAGAGAGGAATTTGTCCTCCCTGTATTCCAAGATCCCAGCAAGATTGCTGACCTTCTGTACTCAAGCAGATAATCTGCTGGTCATTTCTGTGTCATAGCTGTGGAAACGGCCTGCCAGCTCTTGGTGCATTCTGCAGTCATATGCTTCAGCTGATAAGATGATAAGAATCAATCTTTCTGAAAGCAATGTCCAAAGGCTGTCTCTAGGACTGTTTTCAATTCATAAGTGTTGCCTCTATCTCACCAATATATAAAAAAAAATGTCTAGAATTTCCCCAGGTATTTATTCCTCCCGTCTAAAATCCATATACACACTTTAGCCACACCTGGGGCAAATTGTCCTTAAAACAACATTAAAATGTGGCTTGTGACATGGGCCTGAAACTGATCTTGCCTCTGCCAGTGGAAATCTTTTGTAACTGCACTTCAGTAATTAGAAAGTAATTCCAGATTCCTGTTGCCTTCATAAAGACTGGAATTTGTTCTTCTTTGTTGAGTTGCTCTTTTTAATTAACATAGTTAGACAAGTTTTTAGAGCAAACATTCTTTTTTGGCTGTGTCAGGAGATTTTTAAGTGCTACCTTGTTGCTTGTCTTAGTGTGTCAGCTTTATGGCTGTAGGGATGCTGTCTCTCAGCAGCTCCTGCACTGCCATTTCTTTCCACTGCAAGAAAGTCCGTGGATAAAAAAGAGCTGGAAAGAATTAAGTTGTGCTGGAGCTACAGGGCTTTCCACAGAGACTAAACTGCGCTGTTTTCAGGGTTGCATTAAATTAATTATGTGGGAGGGAACAGCCAAAGTCATCTGAGAAACTGGGGTCACAATCATGTGGTATATGAGCAAATTAAGCAGACTGTAAGGCCTCGATAAAACTTGGACATTGCCTAAACTGAATGATATCTCTATCAAAGCAATATTTTTTTTTTTTTGCAAAAGCTAGTTACCAAACAATAAGTTCCCACACACTGCGGTACTCCATCTCATTGAAGGACAAGCTGCAAGACAAACACAGAAATCACTGAAATGAATTGGACTGGAAGCTATCTTCTACAGGGGCCAAATCTTCTCACATATTTCTACTCTACCAGACAGAGCTAAGCCATGACGCTCCAGTGTAAGTCTCTCAGCAAGGCTGGAGTAAGCCCCAAATAGGTTGCTATATTTCCAATTTAATATGGGACTTCCTTTCCAAACAAAGACATAGACTAAAATATTGGGATGTTACCTGTTTCTGCATTTTTCTATGTCTTTAGTAGGAGCCACTGGACTTGAGACTGCAGTGTGGGCAGTCCCCCAGCCTCTTGCATCTTGTTTGCCCAGTCTGCTCCTTGCAACCTTCAGCCACCCTCATCTGACAGCAGCAGCAGGGACAGCAAGGGAACACAAGCAAGGGGACAGACACTGAGGACCAGAAAACTGTTGCTGGCTGCTTCAGCACCTGGGTGGCAGCAGCTGAGTGACAAGGAGAGAGAAGAGCGTGAGAGATGGGTCTGAGCAGTCTCATGAGCCTAAAGAGTTAGAGCCCCAGTGGGCTCTGCATGCCTGGCAGCTTCCCAGGCTTGGCTGTATCACTGCCCAGAGCTGGGGCTACCTGCAAATCCCAGCTGCCTTAAAGGTCTGTTATAGTGTGCCTGAGCAGAATACCCTGTGCAAAGATATCCCTGTGGTCTGGTTACACACCAATTTCTGTTACATACAAAGGAAAGGAAAGGATTTTCCAAGGAACGGTTAATAAAATCTGTGATAAGGTGCTAAGAAACTCAAACATAAAATCCCTCAAAAATAGTGGTAACTGTGTGAGAAATTCTTTAAGTGTTTGTATAGTGTATCCTATATAATCTAGCTCTGAATGTTGTAATCTTAACCATACACCAGCATGTGTTTTTAAATGAAATGCATTTTGATGTCCTGTTTGCATTGGACTCACTACTGTAGGTCTCTGCAGGACATTCTGTTTACAAAAGAGATTACCAAAAATAAAAATTACAAAACAAAGTGGTGTAAGTTACAGAAATGAGAGTAGGAATGCCTCACTCCGGAAGTTTTTGCCACAAGTCCAGATATAAATAAGGCCAAAGGGACTCACTATAAATCAAGTTGTTTTCCTATTACCTCAGTAAGACAGGAGCTCAACAGCTATCCTGGCCTTATTTTACAGGCTATAACCTCGAACTAGTTTAAATCTACCTTCATTCAGTTCATAGTTCATGAAACAGCTGTTTCTTATCCCCCCTCCCTTATCTGTTTAGTTACTCCCCCAAGCACAAACCCTCCAGGACCATGAAGGTATTCATCAATTGGCATCCAGGGCACTGCTGAACAGTTACTGCTGTTCACCTTACTCCTTATCCCTGCACTAAGTAATTTGGGCACCGCTTGATAATGTCCTCAGTTTCTGTTATAGTAGTACACAGTAGTCCTGTTCAACATCAAGGTCCCTTTAGTGTAAATGCTGTTCATCTAAATAGGCTGTAGCTAAAGGGCACAGCAGAGTGAAAGGAACTAGGAGACAATATAACTTTGTCAATGTGATATTTGTCTGGATTAATTATCCTCCACAACAATTTTAATGGTCAAATGCTGTGCTGATGTTTCTGTACTGATTCTGGGTTTGGGGCATGTACAGAGCTGGTGATGAGTTCAAACTAGTGCATCATTCCACTCTGCATATCGATAGAAACAATCCCTGCCCCAAAATTGCTTGTAGCCTGAATAGGCAAGACAGACGAAGGGTAAGTAGAGAACAAAGGCGTAGAAAGGAGAATATCTATGGCCACAGCCACAAGCCTGTTCCTGAGATGAAGCCTATGCACTCAGCTTGACTACCCGCTCACGCTAAGTAGCAAAGGCAGCCTTGAGCACACAGCTGAGTTGTGAAACATAACTCGTCAGGCAAGCTCACACCCTTCCTAATTACTTTGTGCAAATAGTCTTTTGAGTGAACTATTGTTCACATCAGCACTTAAAGGAAACAAATATAAGCCCTTGTTGTTTCAGCAGCTCCTGGCTATAAGCCTAATATGAGATAGCTGTGTGCAACAGCAGGTCTAGGTTGCCCATGAGATCCCCTGCATTGCTACAGAGCCTGACTACTGGGCAATCAGCTACAGCAAGGACTTACCACTCCAGGCAGGTGATACACTCTGGTTTGTAAGTATAAATTCCTGCAGATAGGAGAATTACTTTGTCCCTCAGCCATAATATATGCTGATATGTGTCCCAGCTGGGATCTACTGTGCTCCTTGTTGATGGTTGTAAGGTGGCATGGTAAGTGGATCCTGTGCTGGCTGAAAATATTGCAGCAGCAGCAGAGTTATGATAATCATAAAATATGGATAATCACCACTCTGTTACCTTGCCTCACTGCTCAAGAATTAGCTCTTCACTTCAGATTAAGGAGCAAATTTTACTGCAGCCACACTCCCTGGTTTTGTGCTGCTCCAGGCAGGACTCTGACCTGAAGCTGGCCCTGCAGATGTTTTTCTGAAAGGCTCAGAATAATATAAACATGTAAAGACTATACTTCATTTTGGAAAAATTGGCCGCTGAATGTAGGTGTTCATCTCATCTTCAAGAAGCGTGAACCACAGATCAACTTAGCTTAATGGTTCTCATTTATTTCCCTAAAACAATTAGTATTGTGCAACATGACCAACCACTTCACTGGAATTTTTCACTGTGACTGGAAAATCTTTTTGTAAGGGCCTAATCAATAGTTATCCACACACATATATATTAATTAAAAAGAAAAAAGATATTTTGAGAAATAAAATACTAATTTTTTTGCAGAAAAAAAGTGCTCACCTCAGGTTATATGCAGCAGAAGAAACAAGGGCTGTTTACTGCAGCACACGTGTCACAAAAGCTGCTGGTACTCAGCTGAGCATCCAAATTCTCTGTTTGGAAGAACAGTCCACAGCATGTAGTTAAAATGCAGAGGAGAATATAAAAAAAGTGCAATCCTGTGTGGGTGAATAATCATTTTCTTTGAAGCACAAATCTGACACATATTTCAGAGCTCATCAGAAGCAAAAATCAATTCTGAGATTACTCTTCATTCTAGCTTTGGATGAACTTGAAAAAGAGAACTGGCATCAGCATGTACAGGCAGGTCCACAACTATTTCTGGGCCCTTTGCATTTCCAGGAACCGGCAAAACCAACAAACACAGAGGAAATATTCTGTCAAACAGAGCCAGAACATTGTCTCAGTTTTCTTACTCCTCTCACCTGCCTTGAGGGACTGATCCCTGGGAGACCTTTACTGCTTCATAAAGCTCCCAACTGAATAATTGTCCCCTGGGGAATGGTAACTACAGATTCCAATGAGAACAGAGGCAGTGTGGCTCTGCCTCCCATGCCACCAGCTCCAGGATCAGAGAAGCAGAGAGATGTGTGTTATTCCTTCCCTCCATACCTCTCCTCCAGCCAAAAAAGTTTCCCTCTGCACTTGACAAGCAGGGGAAGAAGGAGAAGATGGAGAGGGAGGTGCAGAGAAATCCCCCAGTAGCTCAAGGCCATTAGATTACCGCCCAAGCAAGAGCTGGGGCTGACATCCAGAAGTACCAAACCGCATGGCCAGCTTTGCAGGGGAAGCCTGACGTTCTGCTGGCGCCCTGGGGGCCTGCACGGGCTGAGGACCCGGTCCAGCACATTGTTCCACAAAGAGTAGGGGAATCCACTGGCAAGAGCACAGCATCATTTACCCTTGGCCATGTGATATTGAGGGAAGGCTCCTGTCCTTACCCATCCTATGGGCCATATAACCAGGAACCACATCTGCCCATTGTCCCCAAGCCCTTACAGAAAATGTTCATGTGTTTGAAGGCCTTTGAAAAATGTGGGGCAGCAATTTTCAATGTAAAATGCCATGCTTAGTGGTGGAAAGAGTTTCATAGAAAGATTATTCATAATTATTCCTGTTTAACTGAAAGAGAAAGGTATAGTGTCATTTTTTGATTACTGAAGTGCTGCAGCTGCATTAAGAAATTTGTCCAGCAGTAGGGGGTTCACAGGCTCTTCCCACAGCTTTATGTTCTGCTTTGTGCAACATCCAAACTGAATTCAACATTTGTGATTTCTTGAGGCAATGGTTCTCTTAATCTAAATCTTATCTGCCCAGCTGCAGTTTTTATATTTTCCTCTGACTGCACACGTCACATGAGATCGAAGGACACTAGAATTTAGTAAATCTTCCAGAGCTTAAGATTATAAAAGGTGGAATTTGTTTCATCAGTTGACTTTATTAATGCTCTGCAGTATGAACTGGATTTGAAATTGAGCTGAGCAGCACTCACTAACAACAGAAATAAAATGCACAGTGAGAAATATTTAGTTTATTAATGTCTATCAGTTTTCACTTATAATAACAGAGACAGATGAACTGTACAACAAAGTGAAGAATAAGAAAATCCGTCTATTTCTCTCTATCTTTGCTCAAATAAGATATATTTAGGTATACACTGTCATAATTTTTTTTAATCTTTATTCAAGCAAAGCTCCAATAAAAGCAGAGAAATTATATTTTTTTCACTTGGTATAAATCAAATCTCATTGATTTATATAGATCTATCACTTTTCAGGTGGCATCGTCTGTGGGGTTTATAGGTTTTTTAGGCATAATCCCTATCTTTACAGCACAGGGAACAGTGAGGCCCATATCGTGGCTGACATTTCTGTGTGGGATGTGAATGAACATGTGTGTGGATGTTTATGGACATGCAAGTGTTCCTCTGTAAAATGCATCTTGTCAGAAACTTTTCTAAGGATTAGGCAGCTGGCTAACCTCTGCAAAACTGTCATCATTTGCCCAACCTCACTTACTGCCATCCAAAGGGAAATTTTCTTCACAGGAAACAGAGCACTAATTGCTTGCCTAGAAAGGAAATTAATGACTCAACAATTGTGACCAACAGGCTGCATTTTCAAGATAGCCAATCCTGAGAAATGTCATCTTTGCCAGGCTGTAATTTCCATTCACTGCTTACAGGTTTTTTGAGTTTAAGTGGGTCTTTTTAATGGTGGAAACAAATATAAAATGCCATGCGGCTGTGGAGCTGTATCACAGGGCAGGTCGCTACCCTCCCTAGTGGTGTGCATGTACTGGAACTGCTCATGCTGGGCGAGAGACACCACTCTGGCAACTGCAGTCCCAGCCCTGCCTCTGCACCTTATCAAATCCACGTCAGCACTAATTAGAAGCCAGAGCACAATTCTTGTGCCATGGTACATCACAGCTCCACTTTGGAAAATGTCCCTAACAAGCAGAGCTGCACTGCTTTGATAATCCATTACTACGCATAGTTTCAGGGCAACATCAAGCAAGGAGGCACGTTTAGTTTTTGCTGTGTGTTAAAAACAGTGACAACGTGAAAAGGAGAAAGGCTTCATTTCTAACAACTCTCCTGGAGGTGGAGAAAGGCAGTTGTTCTCCATCCACGACAGATGAGTCATTAAACATGAAGATGTGTTTCTTGCAGAGCTTTTACATCATATTTATCTAGATCAAATGGCCCATTGTTAAGGGCTTAGACACAGCCACAAGTGACGGTATTCTTCTTCCACTTCTCATAAAGTGAGGTAACTGTACTGCAATAAATATATTCTATACAGGTAATTTTCTATCAAAGATATGTTGATATTTGATCAGTAAAGAACCCATTCTACTTATAGCACCAAATGGACCCACAGCCTACAGCTGCAACGAAGAGAAGTGCATTGCCTTTTGCATGGCCCTTCCAGTCAAGAACAGTTCACCAGTTCATCTCTGTTTTAAAGATCACCAACTGCCAAAAGCTGAAGCGAGGCAAAGCATAATACTCTGATTTTGTGCAGAAATCTAGAAAGAAGACAACATAAAATGCAGCTGTGATGAATCAGATTAAATTTCTCCAAAGATAAGAGAAGTTGCAAGGTTTCTTTAAGGTAATAAGTAAATAGGCTACAAGCATGTATGTGTAACTACTTTGGTGAAACCAGAGTTGTGTTCCCACCAAAGGCTTTTATGACCCTATTCAGCTCACCTGTATGTGGCAAAGTGTCTCTGGCTCTGATTAATATTGTATGTATTATAGAGGAGCCAACAAATTCACTCAACAAGAGAGAAGAGAGCAAGGAAGAATCAGAACAGAGCCAGAACAAGTACCGGTAGCTATTCTTCAGAAATGCCTTAAACGACTTTTATGGGATGAATGGTCCCAGAGGGGAGGTAAGATGTGTCACCAAAAAAAGTGGTTTCTAATAAGTTTCCGCTGCATGAGGGGAAATGGGTCTTTGCTTATTCCTTTTAAATGAACAGGATGGCAGCAAAGATAGTCAGTTCCACAGAAAGTTAAAATTTATTTTCCTATTGGATCCTATCCAAATGTGATTTCATGCCATGGAAAGGTCACCACTGATTTCAGTTCCAGTGGATGTTGTCCTTAGGCCCCAGCCAGAGGCTTCCTGTTGCACCCCTCTTCATGCAGCGCTTGCCGAGGAAGACGTAGCCTGGCCTTCATCTGCCCCACTGCAGGTCTGGCTTGCACTTAACAGCAGTGGCCCCCAAAGGTGTGTCACGGAAACCATGTAATTTCTTACCCGCCTTTTGCCCATAGACATGAGTCTGGTTCAAGAATTATTTTCCATACAGGCTATGAAGTATTCTAAGACAGAGATTTTTAAATCTGTATCAGTAACTGTAATTTCCTGTTTACAGCTCTACCCAGGGATGTCAGAAAGTCAAGTACTTATATCTTTAAGATGAATGGCAATTCCATTGAATTAAGCACATATGCAAGTGCTTTATTGGCTGGCTTCTCTAGGTGGAGTACATAAAATATATAAACTTTATAAAGAAATAATAATAATAGCCAAAATAATTTGTTCTTAGGCTCAGAACGAAACAAACTTAGAAATGTATGAGGAAAAAAATTCCTGGGTTTGACTCAACCTTCACTGGGGATTAAAATCCTAGTAACACACGGTCAGTGATGTAAAACAAGAAACATGGTGTCTAAATTAGGGAAAGATACCAGATGTGAGGAAAACAGTTGGAGGGAAGTATTTAGGAAGAAAAGGTAATATGACAGATGATTTTGAATCTTCTTCTGCAAGTTTATTTTTTCATATTTAAAGCTAAATCAAGTAAGAAGTGGAGATCTGTATTAGCTCTATGCCCACAGCAGCCGCAAGGGCAGAGCAATACACACTGAGCTCTGCATACGTCACAAGATGAGAACCTGCAGCATGTGCAGCAGGTGCAACAACATCAGAGACCATTACAGCTCCAAAGGAGCAGCAACATTGCTTGCACCTGTGAGGTGTGATGTATTTATATGGCAGGCCCTCACAGATCCAGGGATATCCGATGTAAAAGCCCATCATTTAAATTCTTCAATAAATATGTTTACAGAAGGGGCTGTGAGCCATTAAAAGGAAAGGACTGGGAATTCCTTATGTTTTGGAGGAGGGGGCTCTGTGTCCCATGCAGCTTTTTTCAAAATACGAAGGAGACACATGAACCTCAAGTATTGAGCTGGTCAACAACAGCCAGGAAATTCAAAGTCAAGGCTGTGTCCTTGGTTGACCCTTTGATGCCCTGGGACTGCAAAAGCTTCAGCTCAGTATGTGGTCTTGTGTGTCATTTTTGTCACAGTACTTATTAACAGGTGTACAAATTCTGCCTGCAACGCTGCTGCTTTATCCAGTGTGCATCCAAGATGAACCTGACACAAGGCACAAACGAATGCCAGAATCCTGCCCTTCATGTTGCAGATCTGCCCTCTCATTATCCCTTGTGTTACTGGAAGCGGTCTGCACAGATTGATTTAAACCTCCTTTTATCATGTGACAAGAGACAGAAATTATTAAAAAAAAAACATAAAGCAAGTGTTTACTAAGATGTCTGCTCCATCTGACCTACATTTCACCCATCTGTTACAAACCTGATTTATGGAAAACCTGAAATTATAACACTTCCTAGAAACATAAAGACTCATAACTTGGCCTTATTTTGTCAAGTCACATCCTTTTTTCGATACCTGTCTGTGTTCTTACTAACCCAAGATACTTACTCATAAGACCTAGAATGATACAGTTCCTAAGCCACAGCTGATTATCTTCTCTGATGTCAGACATGAGAGACACATAACAGCTTAGAAGTCAGGATAAGGGAATGGTGGAGCAGCACCAAACAGGAGAAATTACAAGCTTTGCTGTGTGATTGCCAGCTAGGAGCCTTAGCAGGTCAGTAATCGGAATGATTATTTATGCAGTGCAGATTTGCAAGGAACCACACATGTCTTCTTGCTAGTTTCAGTGTCAGAGCTATATGATGCCCTGTCACATTAAGAAAAGGAGGGGAAAGAGCAAGAGTGCTACAGAAAGGGGTCTGGGAAATGCAGCTTTAATAAATTCTGCTGCAGTATGCCATCTGTTCTGATGGGAAATCTATGCTGTCATAAATCTGAGTGTTGTGGCTAGAAAGACTATGGGCACACAACCTAAATTTGTAGATACTGTGTTGTGAAAACTACAGAAGAGCTGAGGCATTAATGTGACAAAGCTGGATTCTTTTCTGGTTGGGAATAATTCTTGAGAATGTTTTTCTCTCCTTTAAATAATTTATAATTACATAAGCTCTGACAAGTTTTGTAACATATAGCTATCACAAATATTGACAAAAAATGGACCTGTGCTCATTCACTGTGAGTAGTTACTGAGTATAATAATGTGTTTTCTACTCCTTCTGGTGCGCAGTCCTTTTACAAAGATAAGGGTCTGAAGCAATCACCAGACCTTGGGCTCTCTCCTGAGGAAAATCCAAGAGGGAAGCTGACAATAAACAAGATTCAAGTACCTGGAGAAAATCTGAATCTTTCTTCTATGTGTCTTTCAAGTCCTACCTGACTGAGCAGAAGTTAACAACAGCAAGATGCAATATAGCTAATTATTTTTTAATTAAACTTCCTATTGCCCACATTCATGAATAAGGACTCCTTAAAGGTAACAAAAAGAAACCAAAAATGAGTCTCTGTTCGATGGAAAGTCTAAAATAATCTTTTTATTGCTATCTTTTATGATTCTCATGTGCACAAAGTACCTGCTAAATGATACTTAGAACTGGGATAATCACATCACAGGCAGGCTCATTTGTGTACACTGTGACAGCTCTTTTGAAAAGAATTTCTGTCTTTCTTCTGTGTCTACCGATGCTTTGTCCAATGCAACAAACCAGTTCTAATACAAACACCAATGGACTGTCAGTTTAACATTTGCCTTTTGTCAGTATCATTGATGTACAGGCTAGTCACAGAAATGCTGTGGAAAATTCTGACATCTTTGCAGGATTTCAGAAAAAAGTAACCTATTTTTGCAGAACAGCCACTATCCAGAAAATGTCATAGACCACTTAGAACTGGGACAGGAGCTAACGCATATAGAGCAGGGGTCCTCAAACTTTTTAACCAGGGGGCCGGTGCACGGATGCAGTGGCAGGCAGTCACCTGTGGCTGCTTGGTTTCCCCCCCAACCCCCAGTGGAGGGGGTGGGGGGTGGGGGGGTTCTGTATATACCGGGGGCCAGATTGAGGACCCTGGGGGGCCGTATCCGGCCCGTGGGCCGTAGTTTGAGGACCCCTGGTATAAAGCATACAGCTACTTTTGTCAGTGTTAGGCATGCAAGATCTCCCAAGGTCCCTTCGAAAAAGGCCATCCTTTCCATCTTGTATCAGTTTCCACAGTGTGCAGACCCACAGTTTGAAAAATCCTTTATTCAGCCATGGAGAAACTTTTTTTGGACATTGTTTATATTCACATATGTTTGTTGAAACAGTAAATAGAATATATAAACCTTTTAAATATCAAGATACATCTCTAAGCAAGCAAAACTTGAATAAAAAATGTGCAGAGCAGTGGTAAGATCAGAGCTTGCTCATAGCTAGCGAGATAAAATATTACTGTCCTATATGCACCTTTTAAAGTACAGGTAATTGTGTGTAAATATGCATAAAAATCCACTAGTTCATTCACTTAGGATAACCTCAAAATAATGAATTTTGAATGGACTGAAGGTGTAAGTCAGTTTCTTCACCTACTGGTATTAGCAGACTTTTTCCAATATACCACATTGCTTACAAAATCAATATTCATTCTAAATGATCCTTATGAATAAAGTGCAAGACAGCAGAGCATAGGGTTACTGATTGGAAGTGGTTGACTCACATCCAGTGGTTCTATTGGATCAAATCCCTGGATGGCTTTTCTACTCAGTATACCACTTTTACATTTATTTTGCCCAGGAACAGGAACCCACTACCACCAGGTTTTACTAGCAAGAATACTCTTGGGATAAAGATGTCCTCTCCATTAGGTGGTTCCAGGAACGGGCCACTTACACAAATGTGGGAGTTGAAAATCGTATGTCCAGCTGTGGTGGGGCTTATATGCACTGTGGAAGTGTGATTTGCCCACGCCTCTGAATGCTAAAAGCTCCTTGTCATGGTGTAGTGATTAAAAAAAAAAAAAAAAAAAAAAAAAAAAAAAAAAAAAAAAAAGAAAAAAAGATGTCAGTGTTGACGTCTATGAGAAGTAGATAACGTATACATTGTTCAAACCAGACATGGGATAAACTTTCTTTATCCTCCCCACACCTTTTGCCCTCAGGTAGAAGATGGAGAGGACCCTGTGATGGCAGAATGGAAGACAAGGAAGCTCCAGCAGCCCTCATAGGAGGGAGGGTTGCTGCAGTGGGGAAATGCTGTGGAAAATATTTTGGACTGCTCTGCTGCAATAACAATCCAAATTTACTGTTTCCCTTGAAATGTATTTACAAACTGAGCAACCAGCTACAGCACCATGTAGTTAAGACATCGCAAGCCGGAAATAGCCACAGATTTTCTGCTGGAATCAGTCTAGGATGGTCTCACACTAAGCATGACTGAGCTATGACTGAGGTGGTTCAAGCTTTTGCTTCATTCTGCAGGACTCATGACCTCAAAGAAAAGGATTGCCTTGCTGAAGCAAAGGGAAGGAACAGATGCATATATCCTGATTCTCAGTACACATCAATGTAAAGAGCACAGTTGAGCCACAGTAGTATACAATACCTGTCAACATTCAGCTAAATATTTCACCAAAAGAGCTGAGGAAAATATAAGAGATGCATAAAAGTATCTTCTAGAAACTTTATGATAAGTTTTCACTGTTAAAAGGTAGACTTTCTCTAGGAGTTCAGTAATCAGTGCCATACTATTCTAAAATCTGGACTTGAAGAAGATGATAGCCACCAAGGAGATTATGGTTTTATTTATCACTTGTATTCTGCAGGAGAGAAAGAAACAACAAAAATCAAAAACTCTGTCCTGTCCCTTCAAAGAAGTGTAGGTACCTGTCTCTGTGAGGTCGCTCTGGGCACTGGTGGAATGAAAGGAGGCCTCTACCTGCCACCCTGACTTAGGCATCAAAAGCCTAAAGTTCAGTCTGGTGTCTAAGTGTTTGTGCTTAAAAGGAAAGCTATTTTATGCCTCATATATAACAAGTCACTACATAGGAAGCCTACTACCAGGCACAAAGCTCTGCATTCTGCATGCCTGGGCATTGCTTTGTAGGGCACTGGAGTCCTTTGTTGGATCTAGACTTACCCAGTATCCCAGCAGACATGACATTCACAAGGAATTGAATTCAAATGTCCTGAGTCCTAAAGTAATAATACCTCAAAATCCTGTTTCTCAGAACAGAACTGCAGTGTCAACCACACAGAAAAGGAACAAACAAGCTGTTTGTTGTTGGTAGGGTTACACTGCACTACCCACCCTCCTTGAACAGAAAGCTTAGGATGATATTTTGAGATCACCATCTGTATTATGGGCACCAGCTGTCAGAAAATTACTTCATTCTGTCAAAACTGGAGACTGCCTGTGATTTTGCTGAAGTGCCAGGACAGTCAATGTCCATGGTGTATCTAAGGAGTTGTTCTGACCTTCAGGTGAAGCAACTTGGAAACACAAATGAAGGCTAAGTAGTTTCCACCAGGCAAGAAATGCACCATTGATTTGAAACACTTTGCTTACTGTCTTATTACTATTATACAGCAGAGATTATGAAAAACGGGAATAAATGTCACATTTGTTGAGAGTCATGTGACAGGCTGACAGAAAATTCATCCATCAAGCTGTCTCTTTGGTCTATATAAAACTTATCAAATACATAGTATTTCAAAGTGCTTTATCTCTGCTTAAGTAATGAGTTAATAGCTGTACTGTCTTCCTAAGTGCCCTTGTTCCCAAAGAGCTCAGGAAATCATCCCACTCCTGTAGGATGTTTTCATGTCTTATGCTGATGCTGGACTGTTTTTCTCTTACTTCTATTGAAACCATAGATCCCCTCTTAACACCTTGTGCAGAATTTCGTCTACAACACCTACAGAGAAGGTCAAAGGGAGATTGTTACATCTGGTTCAGGGAGGAAAGACTGAATCAGCTATGCAAACAAAAAAGATCTGTACCATAGGATAAAGAGATTGACCTTTAGACATAGCAATAATAGTAGAATGAAACAGTCATAAAGCTGTTAACCAAATGATTTGATCTGACAATCCCAAATCAAAATGAAACTTTTTGATCTTTCATTTTTTAAATTCTATGTTGCTGGAATAAAATTGGCTTATGTGGGCAAGTTTAGTTAAGGGTCTAAACAAAATGAAGAATCCCACATTTGTCACATAACAAGTCCAGAGCTGGTGTGCAACTGGTCATCTTCTGGACTTTATTTTTTGAACATAAATATTCACAGTAAGTCTTAGAATTAAAGTTTTATAATCCTGGTCATTGTGATAAATGGTTACAAGCTTTAAAAGGTGAACTTTTAGCTAAAATGAAAAATTCTCTATACACAAGAACAGCCTCAGTAGCTGCAAAACTGGACCTTAAAATCCAGATTTATAACTCCTCAGGTTTTTACAGAATATCAGCGATACGTGGACTGGAGTACATTTTCAGTGCAGACACACCTGAGTTGGTTCAATGGCACTAAAAGCATTGTCCAGTCTCCCCTTGAAGCTGCCCCATATGAGTCACTTAAGGTCTCAAAGCAGCATGAAAATGAACAAGCAGTAAGGTCTGAAATTTTTTAGCATTTCACAGACTCTTACTAGGAAATGTGTCCTGCTGTGAGGAGTCTGCAATGCGAATAAGATAGGGAATGACAGGGAGAGATAGCATTGAGGAGGTGATCTGTCCAAAAGACCAATGGCTGACTGCAGTGTAGCATCTGTCTCCCCTCACTTTGTAAGATCATTGCAAGTGTTTTGCCCATTTTACAGGCACATTATTTGCCCAAACACAATTCTGATACTTATTTTGAAAGCAATATCAAAACATGATGTTGCTAGCTTCCCAGTGAGGTTAAAACACCTTTAAATGATATACATCTTGAATTTTCTAATCTGCTCAGCCAGAGAACCATGGTTAACAGACTTTTGTGCTCCAGATACCACTGAAAAAATCTTTATTCTCTCTACTAGTGAGTGACCAAATGATCAGTGTAAAGATGCATGTATCCTATAACCTGAGAAACCTGTGTTCTTAAAAGACGTGTGCCATTTTTTCATTTGGATACTACTTGCCAGAGTACCAGGGGGTATAGAAACACCAGAGCTTCCCAGTATAAAAGGAGAGAGAAAGAGTGTGTAGCTACCATATAGACCTAAGACAGCCTGTGTCCTCTTTCTACCAAGGTGCAGTGCAGGATGCTTTCAGGAAAGGTGCCAGTGCTCTCATAATGGATAATTATTTTAGATTATTCTGTTGTCTACCAGTGATGAATCTCATCTTAATGGCAGCTTGAGAGATCTGTGGCCTGCTACACAATAGAGCATTATCTGAGACTGATTATCTGAGTTCATTCCCCTTTTTGTATTCTCAGTAGGCTTTGGGGAATAACAGATGCGGCCAACTGACAGGCAAACTTTTTACTTTCTTTCCCCTCCCTCCCCTCCCAAAAGAACTGCTGTGAAGATATCCATTATCTCAGTCAGCAAACATGCAAGCTCTTCTGTACCCACACCAGGAATTACAAGATGGTCAGCTGACTAAGATGGAGAAGAAACACAAAGGCAACCCAGGAGTCTGAAACATAAGCTATCCTTTCTCTGGATGGCTACTTGGCAAAGATGAGAAGCTGCCTGGAAGGAACACGAGTGATATCTCAGCACCATGAATTCTCTGATCATTGCCACCTCTCTAACACATTTTTACAATGCATGCTGGAAAGTTGCTGTCAGTGATTGAACCAGTAGGTCCAGTGCAATGGGACTATTTCTGAATTAATGGTTCAAATCCAGGAAAGAAATATTTCATCCTGAACCTATCTCCTCTTCTTAGCCTCTTGCCTTTATTATGCCTTTAAGTTGCAAACTCCTTCTGAGGAACTTTTCCTAACAAAAAGCATGCACAGTGCCCAACACACCCAGGCCTTGCTCCTGGGTAAGGCCTCAAGTTTCTACCTCGGCAGAGTATCCAATACTATGAGTATCATCCTAATTCAAAAAGAGTCATTAAATGTTAGTTGGTTTGGTTTTCTGAACATTTTCAATCCTTAAGGAAAGAAGTCAGAAAATATTATTGCTATATGAGTATTTTACTTAATGCTTTAAGCTTTCAAACTGGTTAGAGGTGCTAGAGAACATTGTGGGCATGTCATGATGCCAGAAGCACCTGAGAAAGAATCACGTTGTCCAAGTCAGTAGAGACCATTAACCAAACACTTGAGGCTTTTAACTGTGAGGAATAAAGAGCTGGAGGCATGATATTGGAAGTGAAAAGGCTACTGAAGGCATCCTTGGGGAATATCTTTTGTATTCTCCTAGGAAATAAAAAAACTTCCAGTGAGAGGAAACAAAAGACCTGAACAGCAGGAATATTTTGGGACTGGGGCCAGGGAAAAGAGTCAGTAACAAAGACTGGTAATTTTGCATGAATTGCTGTTTTGTGTTGTGGAGCACCAGGACACAGCTGGTGTACTGGCAAACCTGAGGATTTGTATTAACAGTATTGAAATTATAATGAAGTTTTTATTTTATGATTACAGATGTTGGTGAATTATTGTTATTAAACCTATTAGTGTAATAGTACAAATATGAGTTTCTCTTTGCTTACAGTCTTAAATGTTGTAAGTTTGTGAAATTAATTTTAGATAGCTATTGAATAATTCAAAATAACATAAAAGGTCAGTTGAGTTAAAAGCACGGAGGCAAAGGTGAAGTAGTTTGTCAGATTCAAATCGTTGGGAGTTTGGAGTGAATTCACTGCCTTCCTCTGTTACACTCTGGACAGGCACTTAGCAGTTCTGTAGGGTGATCCCAGGTACAGCAGAAGCAAGAGCGAGATCTGGGGTTGTTTTATGAACCACTGAAAGACCAACAGTCTGTTTTGCAAATTGGTTTCTCCCTTTGCCTCATCTGAAAAAAAAAAAAAAAAAAAAAAACCAAACCAAAACCACCAAATATCTAATTACTCAGGACATCTAGATTTCTGTCTGCATTAAGTGGAGCATCTCAAAGCTGCCCCATTTTCAGAAAGGAGGCTCATTGTGTTTGTATCTTTAGTGAACTAGTCTTCTCTCAGCTGAACAACCAATGTACTAACCATAGTTGTAAATACTAGCTTGCTACATAAGAGATGCAATTTTCAGCTTACTCAGTATAATGACCAAGTTTCTTCCTTTTTTTTTTTGTTTGTTTGTTTTAATATAAAACATGTAAAACAGGTGTACTAGGATATTTGGCTTGTTATGTATGATTTAGGCATATATGAAATACATTAAGGCAGTTCACTACCCTTATGAACTTGCAATCTCTCTGGCTGTTAGACAAGAGTTAGGGATTTCCCCAGCACAGCTCTGTGGTTGCCCCTCCCTAAGCAATGGGATTTTTTGAGACAATACTTACTGCCAAGCCACACTAAAATGTGAAGCTCTAGTTTTTTAATATACCTTTCCAGGCTGTGGTAAGCAGCCTTTGGCAGCTAACCAACCAGCCAGTGACAGGTGGTGAGGCGCCAGAAGAAAGTCATGCTGCAGATAGAGTGAGCACTGCGCTCTCACAAGAAAATCTAACACGGGAGTCCTCAAATGTGTTAAGAGCAAAGAAAATTGCAAAAGGATCATTCTGGCCCACTCTTGCTACAGGAATTTGGATATACACTGTGGCTGATCCCGTGCCTGCGGATGCCCTTGAAGCATTGGCTAGGACACGACACGTGGACAATGTGCAAGTGCTGCAATGAATCTCTCTGCTTGCGTATGTGATCAGCCAGCTCGACTACAAAATCATAACTGGTTTCTGCTAGAGAGTACTAAGGTTTATACCCTTTCTCTGATCTGTGTGTTAAGCCTCTGCTTCCAAAAGGAGGAATAAACTGCTTGGTTTGAAGACCTTGGGAAAGAACTTTAAACTCTTGTCTGTCTATGCACATACTTTGAGACGTATAAACAAAACAGCCTTTGAAAAGCCAGTCCTTAGAAATCATAAAATAAATATTTTCTACTTCCTTTTAAGTGCAGTAATTCCTCAGATGTTCCACCCTCTCATGAAGAAAATTCATAACGATAAAACTCTATAAAAACCTCTGATTAGACAAAAGGTTTATAATCCTTAGTGCTTCTACTATGTTGCTAGTCATTCTTTTTTTAATTCACTTTGCAATGAAAAAATGTCACCCAAAAAAGTGAAAAAGTTGAATGAGGGGTGATAACTGTGAGGTGCAGAGAAAGGCTAGTGAAGCTGGGGTTTTTATGTGACTCCCTGTAGCAGCAGAGCCATTTACGTTATACAAGTCTGTATGTATGTGTTGCACACGTGTGTATGCATGTTATATATAATTGTGCGCTTATACACAGATGCACACACAAATTTTTAGCTATTCTGAAGGAGGCTGTAGCACGGTTTCCTACTTGAAGGCAATTAGAAAAAAATAAGCATTAATCTTCCAGCACAGCCTAGGCAGTGACAGGGTAATATCCCTCATTATGTTGCCAGCAAGCTTCCTGGGCTGAGAAGTTTGTTCCTTTCTTGTCCTCTTGGCTGAGCCTACCTACAGGCATGCCAACAAGCATTAAGAGTTATAATGCTTTCTGCTATGACACCTGACTCATCAAGGTACTAAACCACCTGCTTGATTTTGAGCATGGGAAATATTTCATTATTCAGGCACATTCTCAACTCCTGTAACTGAACAGGCATTGGATTAGTCAGAAAATGGAACTGGCAGCATTTACTATCTCATTTCACACAGACTACCAAATGGTGACAACAAATAGTCACTGCTTTCCTGGCCTCTATCTGAACTAGTGTGTTGGAGCCAGCAGGCAAAGAAACATTTTCTGTAAGTCCTCTGTTCTCAAATATTTTTTGTACATTCATTTTAACCCAGGGCAAATTTCTGCTTCCCATATGTACAGGCAGTTCCCATTGCTTTATAAAAGATTATATTTGCAGATGTGGGAGGGCAGTAATATCCATCTTTTCAGTATGAGCGATGTTGGAAGCCTCACTGTTGGGGTTTGTTTGCAATGGAACAATATTCCATGTATTTCCCAGATACAGCATCAAAGCTTATGGCTGTTTAGCACAGTTCCAGGTCAAAGCCTAACAGTAAAATATTGTAATCTTAGTGAGAAGATCATGTTCAAATGCAAGTGGAAATGGGAATGACCCTTTCCTTCAAAGTACAGAAAGCTACATAAAAATGATTGACTTCAGAAAATGTGGACAACCTGCATCTTCCCCTGAAGTATATGACTGTCAAGAGGCGAGTCTGAAAAAGATTGTATCCATTTATTTCTTTCACATGACTCAGCAGTGGGAAGCAGAGCAATGCTCAAAATGGTTTCACAACCAACAGAGCAGCTTAGAGTCCCCAGGCAGAAGACAAAAGTAAAAAATTTCTCAAATTGAACTGTAAATGAAAATAATGTGCTTCTGTTCAGTACTTAAGGTGATCCAGTATTTGTATCAACAAAGTACTGTTGATTTAGCATGATTATGCTGATGCACAATTTAGTTGATGGTAGCTTGGAGCCAAAAGTGCCTTGTGATTTCAATGCACATCAGAGTATTGAGGTAAGGCCAACAGAAGATTCAGATACGAAGCAGTTCTGAAAGATCAAGTTGTATTTCTTCATTTTGGATGCCCAGATAGTCATTAGGTGAAAAGACAATGACTGCTTTCCAAAGCTGACCTTACATGACCAGCAACAGCACGTATCTACCTCAATATCACGCCCATGCAAAGGTTCTCTGTCACCACTTAAAATTGTACTGAAAAGCTTAAAAATTAAAATTCTACAAACAAGTCAAAATAAAACCCTGACATAAGGATATAGCTATTACACTATTCAGCTGGTTTGTTATGGATGCTAGGACAAGAACATGAATCTGCGTATTGAAAAATAAGTAGATTTCTTCTTATTAAAATCTATTCACAGGTATAGCTCTGCAAGAGCTCAACCTACCTGGATACAATCTTGACTTGGGCACATGTCCAATAATAGTCGAACAGGAAAAGGGTCTGCACAAGAAATTAACCTTCATGAAACAACTTCTCAAAGCAGAACTTCCACAGCTTCACATTGTGGCACATAAATCCAGAGACCATCCCTCAGTTATACCTGTATTGACAGTTCTACTCTACCTTTGTCATTAGCAATGACTTCTCTTCTGCAAAGGGCTTCTGTTAGGTTTTCTGAGTGGTTGCTTCTGGCAGAGTTTACTGCGTAATTAGCAGTATTATCTTCCATAAGAGGGATGGTACATATCAGACTGTGCATTATTAACTACTCATTGCCCTCAGATGACCTGCTAGATCTTTTCAGATTGATGTTACAGATTGATGTTATTGATTGATGTTATTAATTACAATAGAATAATTTGCTTTACAAATACTGTAATAAGTAATTCAGTAAATTCTAGCAAACTGTATTTTCTGAACAAAATACTTTGGGGGTCATTGTCTTAAAATATTTTATCATTCTTAATATGTAAATAAAAGAGGTTAAGGCTACCATCCTGAATAGAAGTCAAAATTAAGCTTATTTTTGAAGGGAGAAATATTGCATATTCAGACACATGCATGAGAATGTTCTATTTCACATATCACTAACAAATGTACCAAAGGAATATATGTTAATTAATTTTTTAAGATGACCAAGTCATAATCTTAAGCAAATACATACCAAAAAATTACTGAACAGCAACACCAACAATCCAACAAGAACTGCAAAAAAAAGAGATTTTCAGGATTGTTTTCTCCTAAGTTAACAAGAAAAAAATAGAACCTAGTTTTAAGAAACGGGCCAGGAAAAATGCAGTGTCCTGTGTTTTTAGAGATGCGGGGTTTCTGAGACCAGCAGCCTGCCAAACAAGGTGTTACAGCACCCTGAGATGCCGAGATGGTCTGTATTGACCCTTTCTTTCTGAATAGAAATTTCACACTGGGTAAGAGCTGCCCTCTTAGCAAACCTTTTTCTCAAAATAAATGCATTTCATGGAAATTTTTCTTTAATGATAAATTAGGATTTTTCCAATATAAAAGCATTCCACTTACTTCTCAGCAGTTCAGCAAGGTTTCTTACAAGTCATTCTACGACAGTGGCATCTATGACAGGTAGCCACCACATCGACATGGTAGCAGACCGGCATTCCTCAGGCCAAACTTCAGCCAGCAGCTTAGCTGAAATCACTGTGATGTCTAATCTTCTGAAAAATCACCTTCACTTGGGACAATAGAGAAGGTAATATACTACCCAGTTCTCAATAACTTGACAATGGCATTGCTCTCCATATCTCTAATGCTTTAGGAAATTTTAATTTATTTACAGGTATCCCATACATTTTCTTATATTGTGTATTTCTTCCAGAGTTGATGTCACATAGAGCTACTGGATGTGTGTGAATTCATCCTATTTCCTTTGAGCGGTTTCTGAAGGCTGAGTTTATTTGGTTGATAGCAGACTGAGCATGTGCAGATGTTCCTGTCTTATATGAGTAGAAGCTTTGGAGTGTTAAATCTAAATCCAGTTGTGGGAAGGATACAAAGAAGACAAAAGAAAATTGCATTTTCATTCACTGCAGGAAAATTGCTACTGACCTTGAGAAAACCCTAAGAAAAATGAGTTTGTATGAAGTAATTTTTACTGATGTACCCTATGAAATTCTGCTTAAGGTACTGCAGAACCCTGTGAGGTAGTCAATATGCACCAACATTTAATACACATTCTGTGAACTATTAACATTTAATTCAGGATTATTCAGTATACATTCATTTCATATCAACAGTAATGAGTGCTTTTTTTCAGATTGTGGCAGTATTTGTTCTTGACTGTATACTGACTGTAGGCTGATTGACAATTTCAAACCAAATACCAGTAGCCCAAAATAATGTACTCCCACTCTCAGCTTGTGCTTGAATATTCAAATCTGCAGATGTAGGAGTAAAATAGAAGACAGCGAAGCGGAAAAAAAAAATAATTAAATCTTACTGAGATTCCAGGTGCTGGATGTTTGACATTGTCTCACCTCAATAAACATTCTTGCCTTAGATAATTGGACACTGCTATCAACCCCACAGAAAAGTTTCAAACTTAAGATTCTAGTCTTGTGAATTCTTGTGTAACAATAGTTCTCATAGAGTGGACCAATGAATCTCTAAGCTTTTTTACCCATTTCAGCATTACTAGATTAAATCCTGAACATGCATTTCAAAAAGATTCCCATAAAAATAAAAGTTCCAATTCTCAAAATCAGACAGCTCAGTGAGGCTGGTTTCTTCCAGTGTGAGCTTTTGGGCTGGAGCTGTACCAGCAAGCTACTTTGTGCATATGCCTCCTCATGTCCAAACGGCTGAAACCACAACATTTAATCCATGTTAGTATGTTAATATTAAGCATTGTATATATATGCAAAATGAGTTTAAGTGCCTGTTATTTCACTTGCATAAACAGTTTGCTTGTGAAACAATTTAGCGTCTGGCTTTACAGTGATAATTAATTATTCATGTTCATTACTACATTACTGCTATGGATAAAAAAGGAAAAGGCACTTTAACATGGAGACAAAATGAAGTTACATCTTATTCTTACACTGTTTTCTTAGCACAGAAGAATCTGTGATACTTACCACTTATGTTGTGTAAAATGGAGGCTATTCAAAACGAGAGATGTTCCCCCGCTCTCTATATTCCATCAAGGCTGATACCTGGAGAATAGGCTTAACTGGCTTAAATTTTGTAGTTCACGCATGTGGGACATCAGTCAAAAGCTACAGCCTCCCCCACTGAAAATTAACTAAAAGGTCTTTTTCACATATTCAGGCTTTTAGGCTTCACAGAAGATTACAGAAATAGTATCAAGACTTTAGAGATTCTGCAGCCTCCATGGTCATGCAGCAAGTATGAAATATTTGGGTGTTTCCAGTCCTTAGTTAATCTCCTCTCCAGGCAATAAATGCTGCTCTGTAAAGAAAGGATAGGCTTCAGGAAGCATAGTGAGGTTGCATGGTTTGCTTCTCTGAGTTGTTTTAATCATGTTACAGAGACTAAAAAGACAACACGAACCAATGAAAATAATTTCCATCAATATATTTTTTTCACTGCCATAAAGTATTGCACTTTTATGATTAATCCCTTCAACACAAAGGAAAAAGAATAAAATGCTACCTGAAACATACTGAAGATTTACTGGTTTCTTTGGTGTATCAGTATGTGAGTAGAATAAGAATTGTTTTGCAGAGTAAAAAAAGATAAAAAATGCCAGACTGTCTTTATTTCCTTCCCACTTCCGCCCTTCATTCTAGGTGTAGGGTGAGTGAATGTTCAGTATATAGAGAACAAACAAATTACAGGTCAGATTATCAGTATATGTAGGCTGGCATAGCCCATCAGAATCAAGAATTACTTCAGTTTAACTAAAAAATCCATCCCACAAGTAGGACTATCTCAACAATTGATATCGCTGGGTTTGTGGCAGAGCAGAAAATAAATAACATGCAAAATGGATTAAGTGATTTTTGGACTTTTTCTAACATGTCAAAATGTTTGGGGAGGAGGGGGTAGATATATTTCAGGGTAACTTTAATGTAGACCTAAATGAAAATTGGAAATCAGGCTAGAATTACAACAAACCAGCTCAGAACAGGGAAGCGGCAGAACTCGTTGTGATAACTCCTCCTCTGCAGCCATGATGAGAGCCTAAAAGCCAATCAAGCGGGAGGTGGCTCATGTTCAATGCCCTAGATTGCCCTATGAAAACCTTATGTAAACCAAGGAGCTCTTCTCTTTATAATAAACAGAACTGTTGTGTTTCCTTGCTTCACAGGTATGCCATGATTTGGGTGTTAGAAGTGAGTGTTCTGGGTAGAAAAACAGGAATACAGTCAGGTTCATTTTTCTCAGGAAGAAGTTGTGGGAAACAAAGAGATCTAACAAAAAAGTAATGGTGTTTCCACAGAAAATGCCAAACTGACAGAAAGTTAATCATGAGTCACAACATGGCACAGAGTGTTTTATGTTTATAGTTAAAGGAAGGGATGCATTCCAACCCCCGAAGACACACCTAGTGTAATTGCAAACTTCATTTCAGGTCCTGATGCCAGTGGTAGAAGAAGCAGCTGCAAGCCCAAAGGAGGCTGCAAAATCTGCCCCAGAAGCAGATAAATGCAAGGGTAGCTGGCTTGAGCTGCCAGGATGGTGATGTCAGCAGGTCCCAAATTAGCCAGCTTCTACCAAGGTCAGTTATTTGAGCACAATGTAAATATATCTACAGCATCTAAAAAGTCCAATGCAGCTGTGACTCAGAAGCCACAGGCTACAAAACAGTTCCTCTCTCATGTAAGTACAGTTTTACATTTTACCCAGCTGTGTGTTTTTCATAATTGTATGTAGGAGGCAGCTTCCAAAAGGATCAACTTGGGGCACTGACCAGTCAGGAAGGATTAAAGAGTTCTTCCCAGGCCGTACAAGGTGAAGTTCAAGAGGTTTTCATCTTTGGGTTTGTATGAGTAACAGTTCCTAGGCACATGAGTTAGCATGTATCTTTGCTTTCTGCAGTCCTATATTTCAGTGTCTTCAGGATAATGGTAGAGCAATGGCAAGACAAATTATCGACAAGCAGTCCATGGGTTGTACCAGGCACATACAAAGGAGAATTTGGATGTAAAAGGGTATGGCACTGCCAGAACTTCCACATCTTCCAAGCCCCACACCAGTGCTGGGCCAGTACGAATGGAAAGGAAGAAGAGCTGGAGAACACGTGCTCTCCTATGCTGTCAAGTTTATTCTGAAAATCCTCAGTTCTTTTCTTCACAAGATAAACACATCAAAAATATCTCCAAAGAGATGAGCTGTAGGAAGACAGCATGCATGTCTCAGGAATTACTAGTTTACGAATACGAAGAACAAAGAACCATGGAGGCTTACACATATAACTTTAACAGACTCCTATTCAATCCTCAAAGTTAATCTAGACTTGTCAGAGTACTTTGGTTCTGTAGGAGTGTGCATCAGTTCTCTTGGAACACACAACCTGACTTAGTGGGCTTGAAAATTAACACTACAGCACTCAGCTAACTTTCTTTACTGTTCTTAAGAAATTTTCAGTCTTGCATCTCCAGGAAATGTGATCAGATGTCTTGAAATAAACATAATTTATCATTATTATGCTGACAGGTTGACTTTTTAATGTTTGTTAATTCATTTCCCTGAGTCTGATGTGCTGAGAGAAGGTATGTCTCGTCTCAACTTCATAGAACAGGGGTCATCATCAAATCACTGATACGTCCCACACATGGTTAAATAAGACCACCACAGATCTTTCTCCTATAATTATAATGCAAGGTAACTATGGTAACGATAGTTGGCAAATCTTGTCTTTTAAATGGCTTCTGTTGCACAGGTTTTTATATCTTCTTCCCCCTCCCCCTTCCCACACACATTTTCTTCTTATTATATCAAGAAGATACGGGTAACGATTACAAGATATATGGATTCCTGTCCTCAGTACTACTAAAGATCATTGCTTCATCGAGATTGGCAATTGCATTTAACCCAAAGTCAGCTCAGAACACCTTCATATTTTACGTTCTCAAGACTCATGCAATCCAAGATTCCTGTTTCCTCATACGTTTACTACACCAATTCATATTGCCTTTTTTCACCAAATTCTAATACTTTCAAGAAGCATTACTGAGATGAATCAGCTTCAAACAAGGTTAAAATCTTAACATTTAATGCATCTTAGAAGTAAAATGCATAGAAATTTCCTTCTTTGTACTGCATATAGTTATCGGTACTCATACTCTGAGCTAAGAACAACCTAAAGGAAGGCTACCCAGTTTCTGTAGAAAGTGTTGTCATTTATTAGTATTTCAGCCTAAAAGGAATCCTGGTAGAAAGCTACTTAACTCAAAGATTTATGTTGCCTGTGAGCTGACTGGCTACATCTCCCCTGTTAACGTCTTTTTTCCATTGACTCACCTTTGATTTTTGGCAGATGCTGAACAACCTGTTCATTATAACACTGGTGATGTGATCATAGTATGTCTGGAACTACTTGTTTTATAGAACAAAACAGTACTTTGTTCCTCTGGCTAGTTTAAGATTCATTGTGTTTCTTCCATCCATCAAACCATTTTAATCATGAACCAGATATAAAACTACTCCCAAAAACTTGGGCTGCACATTACTTGCAGCCAAAAGTACAAAAATTCAAGGGCAGAGTTAAAGGACTTTCTCTAAGAAAAGAAGCATTGATCTTCTAATTATAATATGTAATGTTATCTTATCAGTTATCAGTACAATGTTATCGGTTCCTTGACTATTGGAAGAGTAAGGTTTAAAAACAGATAAAAATAAAGCTGGAGCTGCAGTATGCAAAGAGATATGGAAAAAATTAGGTACGCAACAGAATCTGCTAAACTATCTCCATATTTGGGTTTTAAAAATGGCTTAAACCACAGTGATAAAATTCCAGAAGGTTAAAAAAATGAAATCTATGGGCTAAACTCAGCGCGGATATAAATCTAGAGTAACTCAACTGTAAACAGTGGTGTTGTTCCAGATTTACACCAGCGTAATTGAGACCAGAATCAGCATCATTTATTAAACTGTAGAGGCCGTGTTCGTCTCTCAGTATGTTTATTTAAGTCTCATTAGCTACTGAGAGGGAACTGTATACCTAATGGCCTGCAATGGATAGCAGGCATAGGAGCAGGGAAGGCAAAGGGATTTTCAGGGCTTAAGAAATGCAGTTGGTTCCCCCGGAGAGGGGCTGTAGTCCCTCTCTTATTCAATTATTTATTTAGAAAAGTAGCAACGACCATATACAGGGGGATCATGAAGTTACAGTGATTATATCTCTATAACCAGTCCACCCATCATATTAAAGTGTAGCTAAAAAGTTCTAGCCTGCTTTGATAGGACGATGCCAGTAAACGGTATAGCTTTTTGAGAGAAGGTTGGTCTTTTCTCCTACCTACACCTGTTTTACTCCAGCCTGTAGACACGTGTTCAGGTGTGTGAGGCAAGGCCTTTTGGGAACAGGACAAGAAATGTAATTTAGTGGCTGCTTGACAGACTTTGCACTTTTGGGTCATGCCACTATAGTCACAGCTCTTAATGAAACAAATAGAAATCATTTGATATCTGTGCTAGTTACAAATACAGATACAGTAAAATGTAGCCTTTGTTCTATTTGGAGAAAACCCAGGGAAATGTAAAATCAACGAGCCCATGTGGCTCAAGAAAAATTCCAGTTTATCATGAAAAATGGTGCATAACAAGTCCAGAGCTTCTTATTTCACATAGCACATACACAGAGAATGCCTGTATTTGTGATGTAGGTCTCCATACGTTGAAAATCATTCTCTCTGGACTTGGTGTATATGGCCATATTTTATAACACAACTTTAGCACTAAATTGTGAAGATAAGGAAGCCTTATATTCCCATTTTCTTCTTGATCCTTAGATCATTTAGATGTCAGTCTAAGGTGAGTTAACCAAAAGATCCCCAGATGTTGTTACAGAAGGTACTTCAGCCCTGCTCATTCTATTACGCCAACCAAAATATCACCCTGTGTTGAAGACCTGGAAATTTCTGGGGACTAAATTTTTCTTTATCTGAAAATTCATGCTTCACTGTAACAAAAATAACAAGTTCATTCTTTATTTATCACAAGTAATAGATGAGTCTAAGGAATGTACTTTTCCTTCTGTGGCTTAGATTACTTTCTCCTGTCTAGTACTGGCCATTCAAGAAGACTCATCATTTAGTTTATTCCAAGTAAGAGCTTGCATGACCGCACTGAGAGTTTAAGTATATATTCCTCATGCACATATAATTCCTTATGCATGAAAATTGGCATTTTACTTTGCTTTTTATACAAGCACCAAAAGCAAAGCCCTCTCTCTCCTTTAAACCACTCATAGTGGTAAAAATTCTCAAAACAAGGGAATCTGTATATACATAAAATACTTTAAATATTTCCTTCCCTCTCACCCCCTTTAAAAATGATGTTTCGATGCAGTTAAGGCCTCCTGACAAGAAGTGTTGGAAATGTTTTGAATTGTTTTCTAACAAGACCCAGTGAGCAGACTCCTGAAGAGACTATCTTAATTAGCCCAGCTTAGGGCAGCCTTTGGTCCATGCTAAGTCCCGAGCTAGCTAGAATAAAAGGATAACTTTTTTTCTTCCTATTTCAAATTCTGCAACAAGTACAATTCAGCTAATATGAGAGTCTGGCCAAACAAGAAAAATAAAAACTTTTTTAAATACCATTCCTCTGCCAAAAGGTTTGTCAGAGAAAAATCTTTTTGTAACAGACCTTTCTAGATTCAAAATCAGCATCATGCTTAGTCCAAGCTTCCTTTTAGATTTTTAAGAGCTGAAATGATATATAATAATGAGAAAGACTATGGATCTCTGTGCAACATATAAAAATGTCAAAGCTGATATTTTGGTTTTGAAATAACAGCATGGTATCTTAGCATAAAGCTGGTGAGTCATTCACATGCTAAACATTTGGAAAGTCCAGATGCTCTTGGGAAATTTGTTTTTAATAACAAGAGAGATTTGTTTTTCTTCAATTTCTTTAGAAATGGAGATGAGAATGATTCTCTTTTCTCCAGGTTCTGAACCTGGTTCACCAGGTTGCTAAGTATTACCTGAGGTATCCTAAGCACCTTCAACTGTCACTTGAACAGGAACTGGAGTCATGCTGAAGCCTGTCTCCCAGTTTGATTTTTTCACATTCACTTTGACAAGAATGACATCAGCACCCAGGCTGAACTAAAACAACATAATTATTTTGCTGGCCTTTAAACAGTATCACTGCTTAATAATAGGGAGTCATAAAGATACAATTATTCCCAGGGAACAGACCTGCAACACTCGCACTTCCGTAATCAGACCAATGACTTACCAAAATCTTTCACATTGTGAAAAATCTAATTGGAATATTGCAACATTCATAGGTTTTAGGTTATACTTACTCAATTCTTGATTTGGCAGTTTACTTAATTAATATCAGATGCACA
The DNA here is from genome assembly GCF_017639655.2 of Falco naumanni. Lineage (NCBI taxonomy): Eukaryota > Metazoa > Chordata > Aves > Falconiformes > Falconidae > Falco > Falco naumanni. Next base: position 43,160,054 of record NC_054058.1, on the reverse strand, counting down.
GATAATGGATGGCAAGAAATAAGATAAACTTGTTAACCTCCATACCTGCACCAGGTTTCTGTTACATTCATCATCAATTATTTCAGCCTCCAGTAATCAGTTAGTCGAGATGGAAATGTAACATACAGTATTTTGGATGGGCAGACTCAAAACAAACAGGTAGGCATGCCCTCACAAGACTTTGCTTAAGGCACTGCACAACCAGTGCATGGCTTCCTCGAGTGACTCCCATTCTGTTGCGCAGCTTGCTGTTAAATTATGTTATGTGGCTGGTGTGTGCCTGGCACTGTCAGGAAGATAAATAAATTTGGAATGAAAACAATTTCCTATTGCATTTATCATTAAAAGTTTATTGCTTCTATGGTAAACTTTCTTAGACTACAAGAAAGTAGAAAATAATCCAGGAGGAGATATATTTTCATTGGAACAGAAGCATGACATAAGCCACAAGCTATCTAGATTAACAAGATATTCTGAGTAGTTATTCAGCTGTGTTTTTCTCTCACTCATAACTAAGCCTTGATTAACATTAACTTTTAAAACAGATGCTTTGTAAGCATAGCCCTGAGAAATGATTCAAACAGCATTTCAGGACTTACAGATATTTTATACTATTTGGAGGACTGACACACAGCACAAGAAGAGTTTGTTCCAATCCATTTTGAAAAAATAATGCGTAAGTCTTTCAAACAACCTTTAGGCTTTCTCAGATTACTAACAACTATTTTGGTTAACACTCCAGGACTTAACTCAGACACCTATTTATTAAGAAATGAAGAAAACATTTTCTAAACAGTAGACAAATGAACCGCATTCAGAAGCTCACCACCAGTCACTTTTTGCATTACCGAATTAGCATTTTGGAAATTACTGCAGAAGAGATCACCGTTTTTATACAGTGTCATTAGACTAAGATCTTCAAATGCCAAAGACGAAAATGAAACCTTATCTGCCAGAATACACTGTAAGTGATATCAGTATCTCCTGTACCCTTAGGATACAGTTAGAGGGAATTGTTTTCCCTGCTAAGTATGAAACACAGTAAAGGTTAAATTGGTTAGTGGCTTGAGGTGACACATTTTTCAGACGTTCTGGATGAGATCGCCCCTGAAATTCTATTCTAGAGGTCAAAGTCCTTCTTTTTTTTTTCTTATGGTAATAGGCAATGACTAACTGAAGCACAAGAAGAGCGCACAGGTTTATTAGGTGTTTCACAACTATTTGGAAAATGTTTACAGCTTTAAGTGAGTTAGTGGTTGAAGCTGGTGATCAAGCAGAGGGTTTGGTAATATAGAGTGCTCTGTGAATGAATGCACTGAAGGAAGAATAGCACTGGCTGGAACATAAGCGATTGCTTGTGATTCTAGCAGAGGAACTGCAGTCATCGTTTAGTCAATGATGTTTATTATTAACTGTGAAGATTGAGCTTTAGGCAGCAGAGTGGGAAACCACTATGGGTGCCATGGAAGTAAATGAAGACTTTTGTCCACTCAAGATACTTACCCATTTGAGATATTTATTTTCATTCTGAATAGAATAAATTATATTAAATTCACTCTTGTTTCCTATATATAACATAGCTGCATATTCCTGTCCTCTATCAGACCTTTATTGCTCACAAACTAATATGCAAATTAGGATTAATACAGGAAATATAGTAATTATGAAACAGTAAACCAAGAAAAAATTTCCTGACTGTTACTGTTAGCATAAGAAAACACTAGATGGTCTCTGCTGTGGTGACACTGTCAGCAATTTACTACAACAGAAATAAGTTTTGGGAAAGTCTCTTTGTTTTTTGCACCTTTCCTAAGCCATAAGTTATTTACATCCAGTCCACCCAAGTGCAATCCATGAGTGTTAGAGGACTCCCCAAACAACTCCAGAAACTAAAAGCAAACCAACAAAGATGATGTTCCACATTTTCCTTGAGCCTCTGTCCTTAGGAAGCATGAAAGTCAATTTGTGCTTGTGCCTTCGTCAGAATCATTTTTCTTTTATGCTCCATTGTACTTTGAACAATTTGAGTTATAATATGATACATTTGCTCAAAGTCAAGGTGACATAAAATGGTAAGCTTTTTTCATAACAGATAAATCCTGTCCACTATACTGTCATTTTAAAATTTTGGTCATCAACCTGAAGTTCAGGGACCTATTTAAACTGAAATGAACCATGTAACAAGATATTAATCAATAGAGAATACATATCAGGATCTCTTATAATTCCAGTGATTTTATATTGTAGCAACTTTATTACAGGAAGTATTTTAACTGTAAAGGTGGCACTCTTGGCTAAAGTCTTGTGTAAAAGATTTTCTGTTCATGTTTCAAACAAGAAGTGTAAATTTAATTTACAATAATGGTAATAGCATTACAGCTTCACAATGACTAAACTGCCGTGGTGGCAGATATTCTAAAGCCATACAAAACCCACAGAAATGCAAAAAATGTAAGGCTCAACCTTAATATTTCTCAATTATTCATCAGAAATTCAAAGTGACCTGCCACTAAATTTAGGTTTATGTAAACAAATACTGCACTGACAGGAGTCACAGGGTTTGCCACGGAGTGCTATAAGCATGCCTTAAAGCAGATGGCTTCTCTAAGTTGCACCCAAAACCATAGGAGTTCTCATGGTGGCATGTGGCTCTCTCACAAAAGAACGAAGCTGGATATTTATACAAAACTTGGGAATTTCTTAAGGTCTACATTCAGGACTTACCAGTCTCAATCTTTACACTGAGCACACAATCAAAATAAAAATATATCAGATGTTTCTTAAGCACGTGGTTGACAGGCACCATATGGGAAGTGGGCTCACCCATGTCCTCATTATCTTCAATGGGTGTTTTGTCCCTTGGTTCAACTGCAGCACGAGGAGAGCCTGCCCTAGCAAGTTTGAGGAGCACAGACACAGCACACGTCCTTGCGACGCTTGTTGGTGCAGCCTGGTGCTAGGACATAGTGACCTCAAAGTGATGTCAGAAGCAGAAGCGTGAGATTTCTCAGTTGCTGCAGCTGCTAATGAAGGACCACGGAGCAGATACTGACAGTAAGCAGTGACAGCCTTCAGCAGACCCATCACACCTCACACACTGTACAAGTTTTGTAACTGACTCCTGCCTCACCACATGATCTGCTCTGCCCCTTTATGCAGCACAAAGCCAAGGTGTTCATTGCACTTCAACACTCTGTGCCATTGCTGATCAGCCTAGTCTGTGGCTTGCTGACTAGCTGCTGATGTCACTGAGCAAAAGACCACAGTACTATGCAATAGCCCAGGGCTTCTGTGTTAACCAGAAAGGCACCTATACACAAGGGATAGTCCCTGGAGTCACATCCAAAGTCATGCAGCCCAAAGATGCCAGGTACACCACAAGTCACACAACCCAGTCCCATGTTATCTCATGCCTCAGTTGACAAGAAATGTCAACAGTCCAGTTCTCTCCTGAAACAGAAGTATGAAAGCTCAAGAAATTAGCATGCATAAAAAAGAGTAGATCCCAGTTGTCTTTTTGCCTACAAGACATGTGGACAAGGACTTCAGTGAGAGAAAGGACAGAAGGCGAGGGGATTCCTTTTAACTCTAATAGTCACCACAGAAAGTAAAAACCTAGATAAAGACACCAGAGAGACGTCCAAAAGTCTTTTGGGAGGTACCCTTTCACCTTTATAATAACAGATTTTCTTCTCAGCCTAGCAGGTGTGGTCTCCTTCAGGCATAGACAGCTGCCTTGCACTGTAAAGTGGACATGCTGCCCAGTTTAGTACACGCCTGGGCACCTGGACAGAGTGCTAAGCTGTGTGGATGCCACTTTACCTGTGGCCACTCATTAAATACAGCTGAGGTTTTCCATGGTATCGAGGCAGAACCATATTTTCTTTGCAGGATGCACCAGTGTGCCAAGAACCCTGGATGCAAACACTTGAAATGTGCCTTGAAATGCCAGCTTTCATTTCATCCGTCAAAACATTACGTATAAACAGCTTCATGTTTGTTCAAGATGTATAGCTGCAGTAAGCAGAACTTGCTCAGTTTGCCAGAAACAGCTCAAAGAAATGAGAGCAAATGTGACAAAATATGTTTGGCATGAAGAGCAAAGTCAAAGACTAGAGACCCTAGCAGACCTACCCCTTTTTCTCAAAGTGATTGTAGAACACTTTGCCTTGTCTTATAAATTCATTCAAGTATCAGAAATGTTCTTCCTTTCCAGGAATAATGCTGTTGAGTATGTTTTTGCCTTCCTTTTGGTTTCTGAGAATTATTGATTCAGATATGAGGGCTAGACTAGAAAGACTGCCATTTGTATAGGCAGCTTCTAAAAAATAGTCTGTTGAAAATATATTAGCTGTCCTTTTACTTGCACCTTGAGTGCTGAATCATAGAGGAAGCTCCGGTTTTATTGGCCAGCTTCATGAAGGAAATATATTGGTATGACAAGAGGCAGACAGGGATAGTAGGAAAGAGGCAGATTTTATAGCATTTAAGAGAGACAGGCACAGTGAGCCTCAGATACTTCCACTGGCAGGTTCTTTTCCAGCTTCACCAGCTCAGGTTGTTAGAAGTCCTTCTAACTTCTGCAGCTGAACTCCCCTTTGTTTCTAACCTGCACTTCTACTCTCCTCCTCTCTTGATTTCATGCGATAGTGATACCTGGTGAGGGCACTTCTGGCCTACAGGGTGTTTAAATTCTGCTGTATCTGCTGGGGTGAGCCAAGGTACATGGGCCAGGCAGGAATCACACCACTCTTCTACCTGGTCTACATTTTGAACAATCTTGGAATAGTGTACAGAGGTCAAGGCAAAGAAAACAGCTTGTGCACATCTACAGTTGTCTGCATGTTGTGTGGCTTCAAGCCTGCAGCAGCAGCAGCGGCACTTAAATAAACCTTTCTAGTTTTAGGTCCCCTCTTAAGGATGCTGATGTAAGTACCACTGCATGGGAGGTGACCTTTTCAGCACTGGGAGATTCCTCAGGAGACTGACTGCAGTGGTTCTTGCCAGCAGGTCCATTTTTCATTCACATATGCACTAGCATTGTATCACATAACATGCAGATCTCATACATCACTGGCTTAAAAAATTTTTATCTTTTTGACCATTCGGCATTAGTACAGAATGTATACCCTCTGAAGTCCCCATAGGGCTGGAAGAAAATTTTAGCCAGATGGCAAACTCCATGGGTAGCAGACAAGCAGCTACAGTGCAAAGGAGGTTTCTGGAAGGCTGCCAGCAAAATAACACTGAGGCTTCTTCCTGTGCATGTGCTTAGATTTGCTTCCCACAAGGCAGTACAAGCAGTGGTGGAGTGGGCTGGATTAAGAATGAGCAACAGTGAGTCACTAATCATTGTCAATTCACTGATAATCACCAGAGCACCACTCCACAATGACAACCTGGCACAGCCATTGATGTCTTGCTGTTGATGAGGGGATCCTTCACAGGACTGCAGGCAGCTTTACTGCAGAAAACAGGTAGCTGCTAGTAAGATTTAAAAAAAAAATATAAATAAAAGACCGACACTTCTCCTAGCCAAATACAATTAAATCATAACGAGTTCACTTTGTGTGCCATCTCATTCCTAAAGGAAGGAACAGTCTGTAATGTGACACATGCTGTATCCTACTTAACAGCTCAAGATTTCTGGTTAGACAGTCTTCCCTTCTGATTTTCTTTTTTTTTTTCGTTGTTTACTTTGGGTTTACAGTAAGTGCATGATGAACATACCCTAATTATGTACTTTTTAACTGCGCCACAAAAAGATAACCATTCTTTTCAAAGCAGTTTCCTGGGATCCTAGCCCTTATCTACTCTGAATTTAACATAAACTCTAGTCTCTCTGATGTCATCTACTAAACAGTGTCAGGCTGGGTCACTGCTTTAGTGAGAAACTTCCAAGAAAAATCTAAGAGCTGCAGTGACTCATTCTCTTCCCTCTGACTCAGTACTAAATTGCTCTCCCAAGATGCTCTCCTGGAGGTGTTATCTTTCAGATGAGATATAAAACTCAGGTTCTGACCACATACAGCAATTTTTTAAGCAGGGGAAGGAGATGTATGCTGCTTTTTGCTATATACCCCCTGATCCCAAACAGACACCTACTCAGTGGCTGGGGCAGATAAGACACTGTCACTCCCACCTCAGATGTTTGTTCCAACCCTCATTGGAAGGTTAGAGGATAGAAGGATAACACAATTGCTCCTTAATCTACTTCATCCAGAACCAGTTTTAAAAAAATAGATATTAGCTACCCCAGCTGAATTTGGCTGAGTCAGATGGGGAGAGCGCTCACAGTTACTCCCACCAAGGGAGCTGAGGGCAGGATGAGTCCCCAGTGCTCCTGAGCACTGATAACGGTGCAGAACCATGATGTGAGAAAGATGTGGAGAGGAATGTCGCTCTGGACTCTCCTGGCTGCATCTCAGAGGAGACTTTCTACATATTTTTATTTGTTTGTGATAGTATGTCACACCATTCGTGTCATTTCTTTCCACAGACACTGTGAACGAGGAGTTGCCTGATCAGCTAGATCATAATAACTAAATGAATCTCATTTTTGCCTTCTCAGCCCATCTGCCTTTCTTCCTTACCATTTCTAATTTGCTTTTCACCTTTTCATCTACTAAATGCTCATAAAGTGTTCTGCTACAAGCCTAAGGCTCCTGGCCCAAACCTAATGAGCTGGATCACGGAACCTAATGAAATGGAGTTCAGTGAAGCTCCCATTTCATGTTCCTGGATATTTTCCTTAAAAAAAAACAATCAACCTTTCCTCCTCCACTATCCCAGGGAAACTCAGTAAACCTCCAGCCCTCAGACTTATGGAAAAAGAAACAACTCATGGTCATTTTAGAAGTCAATTGATACCTTTAATTTTAATTGGCTGCTAAGAGGCCCAAAAAGACCACCCTGAAAATGGAATTAGCTACCCAAGCCATGACAATAGGTGGTGATGATAACATTGACTTTTCAACCTTTGTTAGCTAATCATTGCATCACTGCATGTGGGAAGAAAAAAATGAACAGGTATGCACAATCTCTAGCACCTTTCAGAACTTTTTCTGCTTGGGCAAACGTTACCACTCCCTTACCCCTTTAAAATCTTACCCAGAGCAGCAATGCAAGGAGAAAGCCTGGTTCATAGGGGCTACAGCACTCTAGAGAAGGGAACAATACTCATGAGTCCCCTTCCTGATCAGTACCTCAGGGATCCATCTCTGCCCCACTGAGAAGAATCCAGAACATCTATTTGCCTTGCTGTGTGTGACTCCTCAAGCAGACAGAAAACAGAGAGTGAGCTGTTTGGCAGGGTAACCTTGCCATTTGCACCTCTCCCAGTTCAAACTTAGCACCTATGGATGCTGCATTCCTGCAGTGAGTAATGAGGACTGTCTACTGTACATGATGATTCATTTCTTAAGTCTGTCTGCAGCTTTGAAATCTTCCATTATCTATGTGATATGCGTTCAACAGATTAGCTAAATGATCTAAACATTATGTAATTAATCAGCAGAGTGTAGGATACCCCATCTGACATGTAGTTGGAAGCATTTAGGTGCTTGTACTTTATGGTCTTTTACAGGCAACCCAAAGCAAATATTCACTAAGAGAATAAAATAGCTTGCCTAATTGAAACAGCTCTAATAAAACTCTGCATGTATCATATGGCATCAGTCTGATGTCAAACACAAGGCTCATGTGATCTAATGGTATGCCACAGAACACTATAGGTATAAAATAATTAACTGTATCCAATACAAAGTAATAGGAATATGTTCAGATAAATGCAACTATACTGTGTGGGTAGGCAGAGCCCTTTTCCAGCTCTGTATTAAAGCAAGCTACTAGCAGCTCCACTAGTCTCCAAGGAGCCTGGGGAAAAAGTATTTCTCTCATCTGTCTCCAGTTTTTCCAAGTACAATTTTATGAATAATGGCCTTTTAAGTTTGGTGGAAAAGATTGGTTCAGACTGGTTCAGAAATCAAATATGGTGTTTTCATTTATGTTTGGGAAATCTATTTTCTTTAAAAAAAACAACTTTAAATTAATTGTTAAACAAAAAACCTCTTAAGACTAGAAAAGTGGTATATATAATTCTTTATATATTGAAACAAATATTTTGAGCCTTTCTTCCTCCTCTGAGACTACTCTGTGATCTTGACCCAGCATTTAATTCCCACCAAAATTACTGTAGTGGTTTTTGTGTCACAGACACAAAAAATAGTAATAACTCCTCTCCTGCATTGTGTGGCCTACCACTACCTCAAAAATAAGAGGATGTAATCCTTAATGTTCATAATTATATGAAATTCAGACATCTTGAAGAGAGGGAACCATGAAGGATTTAGTCTTCACAAAGAGCAAATGGCAGTCAGGAATTAATGGTTCCCATAACCCCCGAGACATGTCCCACCTCCTGAGATTAGTTGTTTAAATGACAGGAAGGCCTGTAAATAGAATTAAGTTTCTGAAAGGAAGCAAATTCCTTCATAATATTTCACCCCCTTTGCTACTAAGGGAGGCAGATGCCTACCTGCACTATCTTGTACCAAATATCACTTTCCACAGTCTTTCAAATAAATGGCAAATAAAAATTGCAGCTGGACAGATGAACAAGGAAAGACAACTTATCCCTGAGAACACCTGGTCTGGAAGCATACCTCTTTTTCTTCTCAGACCAAAGCTAGATCATGTCAGAGATACCAGAAGCAACCAGCAGAGGTGTCAAAAGGCCACAGGCTCAGAGCATCATTTCCCTGTGCCAGGGGGCTGGAGACCAGGCTGCCTGTGGCAGCCAAAAAGAGGTGTTAGAGCATGTGGTGTGGCAACAATAGCTGAAAGGAGTGAGATGGTGGGACCATTAAGCCAAGTCTTCTAGATTTTTCCATCCCTGCCTTGCTCCTTTTTGTGCTGCAGACCTTGGTCTGACTACCTTTCCCATTCACAACAATTTTCAATTTTGCCTCAAACTCAGAAGCCATGACCCAGCTCTGGTCCAAGCCTGGGATGCACAGGATGAGCAATGGGTGCATGTTGAGCAAAGCCTTTCAGAAGATGCATGTTCTTCACTCCTTACAGATTCAACACCAAGAAAAGGACTTAGCTGACCAAATGCGAATATCTATACCATAAACATCCCTATCTGAGCTTGTAGTCCAGGTGGCCTTTAGAGTCAAAAGGGTGAAACAGGCACTTAAAGGGTGTAATGAATCTCATGTGAAAGGAAATGGCTAAAATAGGGCAGTTCTTTCCATTGACTACAAAGAGAGTAGCATGACTTGCTCAAAGGAGATATCTACAGTGTAGATGTTTAGGGGTGAGATGTCTCATATCTCCACCTAATAAACAAAAATAGCAGAGTTGCATTTATTTCAGTTGTGAAAATCATCCACACTTAACATTCCCTTTCTGTGTGACAACATGAGCATTTCTAAATGTTTTTTTCTTAATGATACTGCCCAAAGATTTCTACAAACAATTTGCAGTCAGGAGAATAGCACTGCAACTGCTGGCCTAAACAAGAAACTGCTGCCAAGCAATCAAAATCTTCTCCAACATCTCAGCACCCATATAAAACCCCAATAAAAGTTGATATTACTGTATGGAAGTAGCGTCCTATGTGAAGACAGAAAAGTGAATGCTAACAAGAAATAAACAAAAAACAGAAAAATGAACTGCTTGTCTCCAGAAAGTTATTTTGTAAGTTTGCAGTATTATGGTTTTTTTTTTAGCTATTCCTTAATGTGATATGTTATTTGAAACATTAATCAAACTGCTTGGTATGTTTCTATTATAATTTGTATCATCAGTCCTGCAAGGGCACAACTTGCCACATTAGAATAATTCTTTTTGTTCAGTTTCATAATAATATTTTAGCTGTTGTTAAACAAGTACATTTTGTAAGGAAAAAAGTGGCTGGTAGACTGCAGAAGGCAATAAAATGGCAGGATTGTGCTGACATATTATTCATAATGAGTATTCTGGTTTGTCTTTGCTTTGTTTGTATTGGTAGGAGCTAGGAAAGACAATCTCTCATTAAGAACAGGCACATTTTTATGATACTTCACCAAATTGAAATGCCTTTCTTATTATGGTAATGCCTGAGGACAAACCAGGATTGGGTCTCCATAAGTACAGCACTTAACTAAAAACAGCGCTCAGAGTTTACAGGCCAAGTAGTACAAAGGAGAGGAAAAGTGTGCAGTATATAAGTAGGCATAGCAGCAGTAGCAAACATCAGGTGTTTTTTCCTTCTTTTTTTTAATTGTGGTAATGATAAAAAGAGAAAATATGTTCAAGAACTCAAGGAAAGCAACCAAGGAGATACGGTAGGTCAAAAACAGAAAAGCGAGGTAAGGACCGCGAAGGGAAGTTTGGATCATACCATCTTTCAGCACAGGGCACAGCAGTACTAGATCTTAGCAAGCCTTCAGATTCCTCCTTCCATTGCTCCTAGAGCATGTTGTTGGTATCTACAGTCTTCTGCCTTCACATTTCCAGAGACTTTCGTGGGAGGGGGACACTGGGAAGGCACTCCCTGTGACCCTAATGCCCCTGATGTTGAAGTGAGAGATGGACTTGAACTGGGTGACACTTTAACCCTTCCACATCTAATGGAGTGGTTGCTGCTTTAATTGCTTCTGAGCAACTCCAGCAGGTTAAACATACGTATTTAACCAGGTGCCTGTTGACAGGTTTGAGTACTTTAGCAAGCATAAATTAGCATAGCCTTACTGACATTAACAAGATGGGACTGATTTACAGTCACTAAGGAGTCTCAGCTTTGTACCCAGGTAGCCAGCAACACTCCTAAACTTTTCCATAGAAAATTAAAGCTTCTCTGCAGGAGCTCCTTCGGACAGCATTTGACAGGAAATAATTCCTTTGAATGTTAACAGGCCTAGTTTGCATTCAGAGCTGCAGGAAGGAGTGATTAAGCACATAGATGTATATAATTTTTTCTATCCTTGATGTTTTATTGGCTCACTTCATATGAAAGATGTAGGTGATGGGGTTGCAATGTCCTCATTGTTGTGCTCATTTGGTTTAATGAGATTTTGACTTTTTTGTGAGCATATGGCTGGTTTTTTCCCAATTTTTGCAAACACTCTAAAAACAATAGCAATTTCTCTCCCTGCACCTGCCCTTTCATGCTCCTTTTAGCACAGAGAAGAGCTGCAGCATGTCTCCACCTGTATGCTTATTCCAGCAGATGAAGTGTAATAACAGGCCAATTGCACAGCAACGTTACTGTTGCCAGAATAAGTGCAATGCTTTCAGAAACATTGGATGGTGAGCCTCCAAGAGCAACTAGCCACCTATAGGTACAGTATGAGTGGAGCCTGTACAAGTATTCCCATGCAAACCTGCAAAAGCTGCCCAACATGGACCGTGCAGCAATGTCTTTGGAAGGAAGTGAACGCTATCAGACAGAGATTCCCTTCTTTGTTTTTACAGAGGCATGAAGGTGTCTTAATACTGCATTAGGATAAAAACAAAGGAAGAATAAGACTTTCTGGGTTTAGGGATAAGGCTATTAATTTATGGATTGCACTGACATTGATAGACTGCGTGTGCCAGTAAATAATGATCTTTGTTCTTCCGCAGTAGAAAAAAAAATCAACAGTCCCATACAGATATTATATTACATAAACAAATGTTAACTTACTAAAAAAAGACACTTCATCCATTACTGTTTGTACTATGCACAAAAAAGCAATGTGTAGACACATTAAAGATTAAAGCCTTAAACACTCAAGGAGTCAGAAGGTAGAACAATGATCCCTGAGAGTGGATAGTGGAGGAGAGAGAGAAGCTAAGGGAGCACACAGTATATGTTTTCCTATACACCCTGGGATTCTGTGTGCCAGTCAGTAGTTTGCAAGTCCCAGAGATGAGCTAAGGCCTGGTAGTGTTAGAATCTGTGTCATTGCTATTTATTTGACAGTCACAGCAGTTTCCTATCTCTCTGCAAATTAGCATTCAGCATCTGAAAAACTCTTGAACACTGAGCCTGGGTGTCTGTGAACCTGAAGAGACAAGCAGGATTGTCATTTACAGAGTCTGGTTCATCTTTATTCATGGGAGTCACTGGGTTTCCATTCATATGGAAAAGAGAGGTTAGCATTAACGTTATGGTGGCCACTGAGTACTACTGAGCCCACCTTGCATCTCTGCACTGCCAGTTATCAGCCTAGCCCTTAGTCATTTGGCAGTTTTATCACAGCAACATGAGTTCCTCTCACTTTGGAGTCCATTCCACTTATCTAAGGGTGCTCAGTGCTATGGATTCACGTGTGGGTCTCAGTCCCACATTGCTCCAGCTTTATCTCTGGTACTTGCAGGCACATTCCATATGTGGTCAGAGCAGTCCAGCAACTGAAGCACCGAATTCACTGTTTCACACATACCTCAAGCACATCGCTCCTTAGAGGTCTTGGCAGCCAGCCTGCTCCTTCCATGTCACTCACACTTCACATAGCTGCCTGTGCTGCTGACATTTGCCATCCAGAAGTTGTGTCATCTCACTTGTGTGAGCTTGGCCAGTCGCTGCTGAGTCTTAGCCAAGAGTACTGCTTGAGAAAAAGCATTTGTGTTAATAGGAAATTTATGCAGGAAGAAGTGAAATTCCTCTGCCATAAACAGATTCTACAAACATGCTATTTCATGGCCTGTAATGAAATAGATGCATAAGCATTTTGTTTTGTGGTCAGTAGCCTACAGCAATGTTGGAAAGCTCAATCAGTTCACTGAATGGCTTTGTAAAATACTCACCTATTGATATACTCATCAAAAAAAGTTTCCTTTCAAGACATGTCCCTTTACCCTTGTCACTTTTTCAGTCATGCTTGCTGCAGCACAAACTAATAGGCTACAACAAGGCTTTACCGGTGGTTAGATTCTACTGTCTGTGCTGTATCTCCTTCCTCCAGAGGTCAGACCACACTCCTTCTCCATCTGACCACCTCTCCCACCATCCTCAGGGCTGTTTAACTACTTAGCAGGAACAGCTACAGCTGCACATCATCCATGTCAATCAACCCACTGCCTCTGAGGCAAGGCCACAGCTGCATGTTATCAATGCCAATCAACACACTATCTTCATTCCTCTACAATTCCCTCTTTTTGTTTTTTAACCAAAAAAGCTGTGTCTATCATCTACTGTAGGGCCCTTGGCAGGGTATGTGGAAAGGCTGTTCAGTTTGAGTTAAGGCGGCACAAAGCTATGTCTGGTTCAGCCTCTGCATCAGGGTCACCCAGATATTCTGACTCCCCTCTCAAGGGGTCTGTGGAACAGCTGATACCTGATGTCCTCTCATCGATTCTAGAATCTAAAACAGGCTTAACACACCTAGCTGGAAGCCACCGCAGCCCTGCATCTGTGGAGATACAAGCATACCCTCATCCCCAAGTAATTAAAATCCCACAGGCCTGTCCATTTTCCCATTTGTAGATCTCACATTAAAACCTTTGCTTAGATAGGAGGATCTCCTCCCTGCAAAGACAAGAAACATGAGATAATCACAGGACATTCTTTCCCAGCCGGCACAGTCAAATAATTCAATGTATACACAGTTTTCCATAGACGAGCATGCGGAGTCTCAGAACCCATTCTCCCTTTTTGTTTTTCAAGAGGTAGCTTTAAAGTATGATGAACACGTTCCACAATGGCTTGGCCAGTTGGGGAATGCAGAATACCCGTAATATGTTCCACTCTCCAAGAGGCAAGGAACTTGGCCATGCGTGCAGATGAATATGCTGGTCCATTGTTTGTCTTGAGATGCTTTGGAACTCCCAGAGCAGCCCAAGCCTGTTGAAGATGTAACATGGCATCCAGAGCCTTCTCCCCAGTATGGGCCAATGCCCGTATAAATTTTGAGAAGGTATCAATGGAGACATGAACACACTGTAAACGACTGAAAGAAGGCACATGTATGACATCAGTTTGCCACAGATCCAAGGACTGATATCCGTGTGGATTGACCCCTTGTGGAAACATTAGTCCAGGACCCAATCTCTGACACTCTGGACAAGTGGTGATGATGGATTTTGCATCCACAAAAGATATTTTAAATTGACAGACCAGTGCCCTAGCCTGCTGATGAAAAAATTGAGACATGAGGGCCTGTCATATCAGATCTAGCACTGCAGAAGTCCAAGCAGAAGCTGCAAGACCATCAGCATGGGCATTTCCTTCACAGATGAATCCTGGCAATCCAGAGTGACCACAGACATGCAAGATGTATTATCTATGTGTACATTGACTCACTATTACCCATAATGTTTTTAATAAAAAAATAGTAGTTCTGAATTTACCTTCTTAAGCAGTGCACGGTCAATGTGTTGCGCAACAGAAGCAGAGTCTAACAATGTTTAGAGCACATCAAGAAAGTGTTTTAAAGGCAACAATGACAGCACTAAGTTCAACCAATTGAGGTGATCCCTGTGTCAAGTGTATCAATTCTTGCCATTGCTTCCCATCATACCAAGTGACCACTGCCTTTCCCGATTTCCCAGAACTATCTGTAAAGACTGCAGGGCCTTGCACTGGACTATCTGCTACCAGCAGCTTTTGAAGTATTTGTATGTCTGAATAAGTTTGTAATAATTCATGACTGGGAAGATGGTAGGATATTTGTCCCTTGAATCCTTCCAGAGCCAACTGAAATAATAAACCGTTTGCCAAACACCAGCTTACATATTCACACTCTATGGGAATTATCAAGTAATTGGGATCTTGCCCCGTGAGCTGAACACACCGTGTAGGTCCTTCGGTGATGATTTTTGATACTAGTTCAGTCTGCGTGCTTACTGTCTTCTGTGGTTGTACAGATAAAAATAACCACTTCAAGACATGTAGCAGATCTTGCCAGCACTCATCCCATTGGCCCAGCAATCTCATGGGATGATAGTTAGCAATGACAATATATAAAATTATCAGAGTTCCTAAGTCTACATGGTGTACCCTTTTTTGTTGCAGACCATTGGTCACCCTCTCTAGGGCTAAGCTGGCTTCCTTAGTGATAGGGGAAACGTTAAATCAGTGTCATCATTCAATAGATCAAAGAGTGGTTTCAATTGTTCTGTTGTAAGGCCCAAGTATGGCCTTGCCCAATTTACAGTCCCTAATAATTTTTGCAAATCATTTAGGGTTTTACATTTATTTGGAACTGGATAGACTGTGGCCCAAGTGTTTGATCTAGCACCTTAACTCCCAAGTATTTCCATGGGGCTTGTTGCTGAATCTGTTCTGGTGCTATACATAGCCCCAGGGTGGCCAACAACTGCTGCAAAACTGGATACACTTGCTGAAGTTCAGCCTTATTTGCAGCTGATGCAAGAATATCATCCTATAGTGATAACAATATACTTGTTGAAATTGTTCCCATACAGGTGACAACGCCTTTGCTACATACCATTGACATATAGTAGGACTGGTTTTCATACCCTGCGGCAGCACCATCCATTGGTATCACTTACAAGGAGTCATATTGTTTCTGCTAGGTATTAAAAAAGCAAATTTACATTTATCAGCTTCATGTAAAGGAATACTGAAAAAAACAATCTTTTAAATCAATTACCAAAGTGTCCCAGTTTCGCAGCATCGTCACTGGGGAAGGCACGCCCCATTGCAGGGCTCCCATTCCCTCCATTACATCATTTGCTTTCCTTAAATCTTGTAACAAATGCCATTTGCCTGATTTCTTTTTATCACAAACACAGGGGTATTCCAAGGGCTATGGGAAGGTTCTAGGTGTCCTTGTGCTAATTGTTCTTTGACCAATTGTTGGATGGCTACACATTTTTCCTCAGGAAAGGGCCGCTGTTCCACCCAAAAAGGGGTATCTGTCTTCCAAGTCAAAGGCAGACTAGGTCTTTGTACACCCTCCATCACAGCAGCCCCTATTAAAAATCCTTCTGGGTACCAATAATAACTCCCCATTGTCCCAAAACGTCCCATCCTCACAAATTCATAGGGACATCAAGCACATAAGGACGGATTGTTGCTGTCTGGCCCTCATGGTTTTGAGTTTGTACCACATACTGACTTTGGACACTGTGTCACACCACCCACCCCCGCTAATATGGAACCTGCTGAACAGACAGGCTAAGAGTGAGGCCAGATGTGCGCAGATATAATAGTTACATCTGCTCCCCTGTCAATCATTCCAGTCACCTTATTGCAGAAGGAGTCCCTTTGGCAAAGGTGATTTTACAGGTTAGAGTTGGTCAAGCATTTTGTACACTCCGAGTCCAGAAAATCTGTGCTGTTCCTGTTGAAGTATTTGGTAATAATTCTTTGCCCAGGACTTTGTCATGGGCATAATTAACTTGTGCCCAGAAAGGAATTAATTGTGCAATCCAGCTACCTTCAGGAATTGACACAGGGGGGTGGGGGGTCCACACCATTGCTTGAATCTGACCCATATAATCAGCATCAATGACTCCTGGTAAGACAAACCAACCTTGTAATGTTACACTAGAATATCCAAGCAACAGTGCACTCATTTTATTGCTGATGGGTCCCACAGCATTCAGTGGGACCTTATGTACTTCATCCTCTATTGTGATGGCAGCTGCTGTGGTAACATCCAGTCCGGTGCTCCCTGAAGTTCAGGCTGCGAGTTGGCTGCATAAGCCTGGAATTGTGGAGGATTCATTTGTATCATCATGCTGTTCCTCCCCCTGTTTACCTGCTTCCTGTTGCCACCTACAAGTAACTGTCCTTGAGTGTTAAATTTAGATCTACAGTATTTTGCAAAATGCCCTGGTTTGTTACATCAATGGCACACCAAACCAGAGCCACCAGCCCTTCCCAGCCTTGATCTCTTTTGGACAGTCCTTCTTTAGGTGACCTTCTGGCCCCCTTGTGTAACAACAGCAGATGACCCTGACTGCATCAGCAAAGGTCTTTGCCAGACGCTCCATTTGGAAGGCAGCGGTTCCTACCTTCCCTCATACATACATTAATTCTATTAAAGTGGGATTAAAATTCACCATGCCTGCAATCACCTTTCTATAATCCTCATTCGCATTGTCCTTAGCTAATTGAAGTAACAATGCTTCCTCAGCTGCCCCATTCAGTATTTGCTTGTCCAAGGAGTCTCTCAACCTATCCAGAAATGACACAGATCCCTCATTTGGACCTTGTTTTATTGTGATGCATGAGTGTTGTGGAGTGCCATGATCTGGGACTTGCAATAACGCTTGGAGAGCTTTACCCTGCTGCAGGACTGAAGGATGTAAGCGAGCTTGTAACTGAGGAGAGTTAACTGGAGCCTCCCCCATCAACTGTGGAATCCCTGACCCAAAACATGCATCATCCCAGGGGTATTCTAAATTCATCAGTGATTGCTCATTTGCCAAGTGTCTCCAATGTGACAAACATTAACATTTGCATAGGTGTCAATATAATTTGCACAACTGAATGGCAATCATAAGCAGTAAGCTCTGCTGTAACAAGGATTGAGCATAGGGTGAGCCTATTCCATACTGTATACAGGTTGATCTTAACTCTTTTACCACTCCCCAGTTGAAAGGTTCCCACTCGGGGGGAGCATTACCGCCCTTTCGAAGCACTGGGCAGCCTAACACCCTGCCTCCCATGGCAGTTGCAGCATTGATATCCCCTTCCACAAGTGCTTGCTCCCACACCTTTTGCCAGAATTCAGCAGGATCTGATCCTGATGCTGTAATTTGGACTGGTTGTTGAACATGACCTGAGGTCTCCTCTGATAAACCTGTCACAGATGGCTCGGGATTACAGACAGGCAACCGGACAATGACCAGATCTCCCTGCTGCCCCGAAGGGAACCAACTCTGCCCACTTGACCCAGTGCCACTCTGCTCCTCCTGCCAGCTTTGACTGCATGAATCAGGCGATGGCAGAGAATCTGAATGTGCCAAAGGTACCTTATTGGACATCATCTCTGCAACTGGGAATGTTGCTATTTCAACTGCAGCCTTTGTCTCCCTGTCTGGTTCTGATTGTTCTAGTAAATCTAAGACCAATCTCCATGTTGTCAATGACGTTGTAGCAATTTTGTCCCCTCTGGTGGCAGCCCCCAAATGTAACAATCCAGCACTTAGCCATATCTGAATGCTGGAGACATTTCTTACTGTAACAGGCAAGTTATTCCTTTTACACCACCCTAGCAGAGATCCTATTGCCATCTCATCATACTTTATGCCTTTATTTTTAAACATGTCTATTAGCATTGTTAATATAGGATTTATTTCTGTGGCCACATCTGATTGTTCTAGCAGATCTATGATCAGTCTCCATGTTGTTAACGAAGCTGTGGCAATTTTGTCTCCCCTCAAGGCAGCCTTCAAAAAGTACCTTTCCAACACTTCGCCATGTCTGAACGCTGAAAACCTTTTTCACTGTAACTGGCAAATCATAGTTTTTACACCACACTAGCAGAATTCTTATTGTCATTTTATCATACTTTACACCTTTTTCAGATATATCCATAAGCATTGCAAATATAGAATTTGTCTCCCTGTCCACATTTAATTGTTCTAGTAAGTCTAAGACTAATCTCCATGTTGTTAGCAATGTTGCAATTTTATTGCTCCTCAAGGCAGCCTCAAAAAGAAATTTTCCAGCATTTTGCCATGTCTGAACACTGGAGACATTTTTTAGTGTAACTAGCACATCATTTACTTTGCACCATCCTAGCATAAAGTTCTTATTGCCTTCTTGTTATACTTTACACTTCTTTTTTCAAATATATCTACAAGCATTGTTAATGCAGAATTTTCTTCTGCACCCATATCAATTAGTCCCCATCTATGCTGGGTACCAGAAGCTGCAATTTGAGTTAAGATGGACAATAAATATTGCAATACACCCATATCAATTTGTTGCAAAGGCTCACCTCTTAGTGTCTGTTATGGGTCACGGGTTCTCCCGCTTGTCTCAGCTATGTTGGGTGCCAGTTGCAGTCAGAGTCAAACTCAGTCAGCCCCACACAGGGCACCAATTGTTGGAGCACAAACAAACTAATAGGCTACAACAACACTTAAATAGCAAGGCAGTCAGATTCTACTGTCTGTGCTGTATCTCCTTCCTCCAGAGGTCACACCACATCCCTACTCCTCCATCCAACTCCCTCTCCCACCATCCTCAGGGCTATTTAACTACTTAGCAGGAACGAGCTACAGCTGCACATCATCCATGCCAATCAACCCACTGCCTCTGAGGCAAGGCCACAGCTGCATGTTATCAATGCTAATCAACCCACTGCCTTTGTTCCTCTACAATGCTGAGCATTTTATATATATATATATATATATATATATATAAATATATTAATTTTGTGCTTCCTACATTTAGAATAAATCATTCATGTATGCTTGCATTTCATAAAGAACATTTTTGCATATGTTAGGACACTTCTGCAGTTCAGACTCCTGAACCATATAGATTTTATTACCAGGGAGCTGCAATTGGTCAGTCAGTACTCACTCAACTCCATCTAGTATGCAATGTGGGTTTTGTGTTTTCTTGCTTCAGTCATTGCATTATTTGAAATTTTTGGAGCCCACATTAGTCAAACAAAACTATGTACTCACAGAGTTTGAAATTAGAGGGGGACTTGTATTTAAGACTGCCATTACATTTATCTGTTGGGATAAACAATGGAAACTTCTTATCTCTATATATCAATGTTCTCGAAGTACAGTAGACTGATAACATTATACAGCCACAGCAAACTGGCAAGTAGCAACAGAGGATAAGCCTGACAGTTTATAGCGGCACACAATATTTTGCTTCATCAGAGGATCCTTGACTACACAGTCCTGAGTGATATATGTTGGAGAATCGTTTTGTCCACCTGCTCGTCACTTTTTTTAAAGATGTTCACTAAGGAGAAAATAGCTTTCAGTGACCCGAAACATTATAAGGAGAGTTCTCAGCTATCACTTTGCTAAGTGCAAAGGGAAAATACTTATCTCCCAGGCTATCAAGGTGCAGTGTGATTACAGTTCAGACAATTCCATGACATTATCAACAATGATGCCTCTTTATGTAGTAGGCCTAAGTCTTTCCCATGTGAAGTAATCTACCCCAGTGAAGTGTCAAACTGTGATATTCCCTGCCTTCCACATCAACCTAGCCTGGCTCTGTACTCCAGATGAGAACCTGGAAAGCAGTTTCCCATTACCTCTTTCACTACAGAAAAATTCTACCACCACATGACTAGACCTTGACCATTTGCTAGTAGTACAAGTGCTTGAAGCCAGTATAGGATACAGGCTAAAATTTCAAAGAGGTGCTAGACTATAATAAAATGTATAAAAACTGCTTTACTGCCAGCTTTCAGTGTCCCAGGTTGTCATTTAGTCCCAGTAAGGACCAGGAAATACCTTATTGCTAAAGCCAAGTTTGATTTGTGCATCCATTTTACAGCAGTGCTGATCAGTTTTTGGAACAAGCTGCACGGCATCACAAACCTGCAAAGCCAGTAAAAATCACTCAGCTCATGCATGAAGAAAAACATGGTTTAGACAGGAACTTAGTCTGGATAAAGCCTACGTGAGTTTGTAACCCTCCATATCCAGCATCTTCCTTAATGCTTGGCTTATCTTTTGACTTGATTACAAATGGATCCATTATTTACAGTTTTTAGCTCCCAGGCTGACTGTCAGGAATTACGGTTCTGGTCTGCAGACACTGAAGCAAAAGGTGTATTAATCATCTTGGCTTTTGAAGTGTGTGCTTTATCAGAACCATAGTTTGATTAACTGATTTCAGTATTTTCATCGCATGCAGCTCATGAAAATAAGGTTCTCAAGATTTCACTTCATGTGTCTCAGCAGGCTGCTAGTGGCCCCAAATCCAAGCCTATTTTGCATATTGGAGTAGACTGAAGATACCTTTTATTCCATTAAAATGATAGATGTGTTACTAAATACAGAAGATGGTCTTGAAAATTTCAGACATCCACCCTCAACTACAACTCTCATGAATGCTATGCATAGCAACAGGTACCAAGAGCCTTGATGCAGCATTGGTCTCACCTTGGAAGAACTGGAAAGGATAAGTCAGTTTGTAGACCTTCATGGGAAGCCTTTAGACTATCCCTCATAAAAGCATAACAATTAACACTACTTAATCTTCAGATGGTACAATTAAATTCTTCCAAACATTCAATGCAGGCCAAATAACTCCTTCTTTTACATGTATTTTAGCTGTATTTACGGGACAAGACCTCAAAAGGTAACAAATCCCTAGTCACCCTGGATCGGCAGAGATGTTGAAATCCTGGGATGTCATCCAGTAACTGTAACATTAAAGATATTGCATTCCATATCTATAGAAAAAGATAATCACACAGATCTCTCTTGTAAAATGCTTTGAGGACAACTTTGTGTAAGTATCAAGTATTATGTTTTTAGTAATAGACGATTTGTATAACAGGTAACTGTGTTAAACAAAATAAACTATTCTTTTCATTAAACCACCTTACTGAAATACTTGACAAACCACATTTTATTAATATGACTATAAGAAATCCATAATTTGACTGTAAAAATAATTGCCTTAGTGATATCAGCTATCTCAAAAAGCACAAGGCTATTTAAATCATCTAATCATCTTGTCATACTTTTCAAACTGAAGCATTAGTAGCTTTATCAAGGGTTCGAATGCAGCCGAGACCTTCAGCCTTGATTTAATCTGACTCCCTGCTGACACTGAAAGGAAATACGTAAATCTTATTAGGCTTACAGTGATTTCCTTCAATCATGAATTTAATAAAGCTGGTTGGTTTCTTTTAGTGTGCCAAAATCTGTAAAGTTCCAAAAGCTAAATAGCTTTCTATTAAGTAAACAGAAAGTCAGTATGAAGGAGCATTAAAGTACATTATGCAACACCAAGACTGGAACTGGAGGGATCATTTGCAAAACCCTGAGCCTGTTGTGAAGTTCACTTTTTTGAAGGGAAATACTTGCACCTTGACAATAAAGTCCTGTTGTCATAACTGGAAAAACATGAATTTTTTATTAATGTTGCGAAGTTAAAGCATACATGTTAGTCCAACCTATACAATTGTGTGTGCGCCATCAGGAGAACAGGCACACAGGTGTTACATACCTTTGGTGCAGGAAATAGCAAAAGAAGCTGTGCATTCAGTGATCCTGAATCACTCCAGTATATTGTGGGGTGGGTTTTCCCTTAGCTCTTGGCCCCTACTGTCCATGTCTGCAAAACTAGAAGGCCTTTTAGAGATGCAAAAAGATGCTGGCTCCACTGGAGCTGAAATTTCCTATGGAAAACCAGAGCCAACCTTCCTACAAGCACAGCAGTGAGGAGACAGAGAAATTGTATTTAGTATTTTTTCCCCTTTAACCTCAGCAGAGAGTTGCTATGCATGTATCTGTGACCACCACACCAGGTGACAAAAGAAACTGATACCTTTCTACTGTTCGATCTGCTACTCTCGAAAGTTCTTCATTGGCACTTTTAACTGGAACAGCACAGGATAATGTTAACCTAAAAATCCTTTTAATTAATTATGAGAGGGCTGATTTAATCCTTACATACAACTTTGTAAGTCCCATTGAAATTGGACAAAGTGGTATATGTGTGTCCCAGAGGAGAGCTGGATCCTTAGTTAAATACTGCTTCTATTTTCCAGAAAAGCAGATCTACAGACAGCCACAAGGAACAAAATCTTCAAAGTTCATGACTGCAGAAAAAATACCCTAATCTGATAGATTTACTATTAAAACTTCTGACCTATTTGAATGGATGCTTTAGCTGAAGTTTTATCAAATCTGACGTAATATGCCTTATGCAGTTTTCTTCATCATGATTTGTTGGAGCCACTGTGTATCTAAGTGGGTGAACCCTATGACATCTAGTCATACTAGAAGATTGCTTCCATATCCTGGGCTGCATAAAAAGGAGCATGGCCAGCAGGTCAAGGGAGGTCATTTTCCTCCTCTACTCTGCTCTGGTGAGACCTCACTGGGAATACCATGTCAAGCTCCAGGGTCCTCAGTACAGAAAGGGTATGAACCTGTTAGAGTGGGTCCAGAGGAGGGACACAGAAATGATCAGAGGGATGAAACACCCCTCCTGTGAGGAAAGGCTGATAAGACTTGGGGTTGTTCAGCCTGGAGAAGAGAAGGCTCCAGGGAGACCTTATTGCAGCTTTTCAGTACTTAAAGGGGGTTAAGAAAGATTGGGACAGACTTTTTAGTAGGGCCTGTAGCAATAGAACAATGGGTAATGGTTCTAAATAAAAGAGGGTAGATTCAGACTATATATAAGGAAGAAATTTTTTACAATTAGGGTGGTGGAACAGTGGAACAGGTTGCCCAGAGAGGTGTAGATGCCCCATCCCTGGAAACATTCAAGGTCAGGTTGGACACACCTCTGAGCAACCTGATCTATTTGAAAATGTCCCTGCTTATTGCAGGGCCATTGGACTAGATGACTTATAAAGGTTCCCTCCAACCCAAACTATTCTATAATTCTATGACATGGAAACCATGCATTGCTTGCACTGCCATATGCCTTATCCTGTATTCTTTGGACAGTCACATGTAAATCTCTGATAAGGTACCTGTGTATCCTTTTGCAGGAAGTGCTAAAGAAGACATTGGACAAATATAGAATGTGGTGTACAGCTTGGAAAGATAGACCAGAATCTGTCCCATGTTCAAGCTATTTGAACAAGTAAGTTTGTTTTCTCACAGACAGAAACACAGCGAGTGGGAAATGAGGAGCCAAGATACAAGAATGTAAAGAGGCAGATCCAGCCTAAACTTCTGAATTTTTCCTAGACGTTTTATTTATTATATTTAGAAGACATTTTCATTAGCAAACATAACTGAAAATAGTCCTATTATTAACAAAGCACTGCATGAAAGATCCTATAGTCTTAAGTGAGAGACAGATTTGTGAGTGATAAAAGCTTGAATTCAATAAAAAGTGCATTAGACACATTTAAAGTGACTGCATATATTGCATTGGAACATGATTTATGAAACCTTGCAGACACTTAAGTGTATATAAAAGTATGACTCCATTGTTAAAATGGGGATACATGCTTCTGATGATTAGTGAAGTTACTATTATTTTTAATGGCATTTGCAGTGAGAGGGAAGGGGCACACATAGCAGAAGCTGTCTACAAGTGTGGGTAGGGTCTGATGAAAAATTTAAGCTGAAAATATCAAGGAATTTTAAAATGTCAAAACATTTTTACGTTTTCATTTTGGAAAGGCCAAAATCTTTGCTTTCTATGCTTTCAAAATAATAAAAAAATCTGTTCATAGCAGATTAAAAAAAAGGCAGGGTTAAAAGTTTTAAATAGCCCATAACCAAATGATATCTTATTGCAGATTAAGCTTTTTATTTTTTTTTACTGATGTGAAAATGAAGCAGCATGGGATCTCCTTTTTCATTTTGCAGAAATCCTCTCTTCTCATGCAAAATTTGTTTTGACTTGAATTGGCCTAATTTTTTCAATGTTGGGGGTTCAACAGCTATATTTATTCATGACAGTAAGTCATATCACAACACTGGCATTACAAGACAACAATAACTGAGTAGTAAATTTAGTAACTTCAAGAGTCTAAAGATTTAAGGAATTATATATTCTGCTCTCTCTTTTCTACTGAGTATGTTCCATGGACTAAATATTTATTTATTGTTTCTTTTACTGTTTTATAACATAAATGAGAAATAAGTAGCTCAGACACTTCTTCAGATTCTTATCCTTTTTAAAATATATATGTATTCATTTTCATGATGTGCTAAGCCCATTGCAATCATCCAGAAATAGCTGAATGTTATTCCAAGATACGAACAATCTAATAGCCAAGAAGACAGAGAGAAGGAAGGGGAAAAGAAATGCTGCTTTAAAAGGGATTTTAGTGAACATATTAAAAGTGAAAATATGTGTAATTGCAGTGTATAAAGGCTTTTCCACTTTACATATGAATGTCTCAATATCTGGTGTCAGTAAGCAGGTATCACTGAACACATAGATATCAAAGAACTCAAGATGATACATAGGGAAAACTGTCCAAAAGTCAGAGGAAAAAAAAAAAAAAGAAGAAAAAAAAAGAAGAAAAATCTCATGTATTTTTCTGCTATGAGGATTATGTGAGTTGTGTTGCTAGAAAGCTAGAGCCAGATTCAGGCCCACAGCTCCTCTGACACAGTACAGTTTGACAGACTAAGGAAAAAAAGAGTAGCCAGCAGTTTAAATGGGAGATGTGACTGGGGACATAGGCAGGTACAATGTCTCAGTGTTTCACGCTTCTACCATAAGCACATATACACACACAGAGCGTGTAAGTCTAAGGCCAGGTCCAACTGCAGCAGCTATATGCGTATCATCAGTCACCACACCATTTTATTCCCAAGGCATTTCACAAACCGTGCCCATCAGATCTGTGTGGGTAGTCTGTGTGGAGGAGGTTCTTTTTCTTCCTAGTTATTGGTATGGCAACAGTTAGTTATATCTTGATTGCATTCAGAAAACGATAGAAATTCTTTGGCTGGATCACAAACAGGCAAAATACTGTGACAAATGTTAAAAAGTGTTTTTATCAGACCATTTTTAATTGGGTAGTAGCCTACGGCATTATGGCAGGGAACTATGTTTTTTTCTTCCCAAATGGTTTTAACTGCTTGTTGAATAGTGTCACCCCTGTGATAGAAACTTCAACCGTGTACTGTCTTTAGAGCTCCTGTTTGATAGATGAGATTTACTTCATATAGATAGTTTCTTCATAAGATTTACAGAAAAAGAAAATTGGGTAACTTCTCACCTTTGAACTTTGGCACCTCTTGGAAACCATGGAAGAGAGCATCCAAGTAAAGTAAAACCTGAGCTTCAGTTTCCTCCCTTCCCCAGGCAGTGCTGATGAGTTGGGGCAGATCCAAGAGTTCCAATAGTATAAGAGGCTGAGCACTTTTTGTAGGCTGGCAGTAACATAAAAATCCTCACAGAATCGTAGCATATATATGGTTTAGTGGTGAGGTCTCAGAAAGAGGGTGGTTTGTGTCTTGTTTCCTGCAGATCCCAGGTTTCTTAAAGATGTCTGCTCAAGCAGTCTTTTGACCATCCCAGTCTAAGACAATGAATTGAAACATGTGACTTACCAACTGTGATGGGACTGAAACAAAACATCCATGAGTTTTGTGGAGGGTTGTGTCCAGATATAAATGCTATCGCAGAGCCAGCTACACTAATTATTGCCCAGCCACACACCGATAGCCACAGTGCTCGAAACTGTGAAGCTTATGTGAGGCATCCTTCCCTTGCCATCAGGGAGCTGGGTTTATCTACTTCCATAACACCTTGGGAAAGCTGACTGTTTTCCAGTGATTACATCCTGAATCTTGAGATATATCCAAGATGCATGGGCATGTATGTGTGTATAAGACATTTAATCTTAGTCCCACAAGCTGTTCCCAAAGTCCTTTCTTAAGAGCATGTTCTATCTCCAAGGAACCATCTTGCTCTCTGATTCATTCTGTTAAATGCATGTTGGCTAATCAAACTGTTGACTTTTATGATATGATTAAGGAAGTAGATCCTCGTTATTTATGCCTATTAGCAGTTGTCTTAGATGATACTGTAAAGTCTACCCTCAGAATGAATCATGAAAGAATGAGGAAAATACCACATACCCTCTGCAGTGAAAATTCTTGTTCTGAAACAAGCTGTTTATAGCGTTATACTTCTTTTTAACTATATGGCCTCCAGAAACAAAGATAGATTTATTTTCTTTTCCAACAACATCCAGCACTCCACCTCACTGGGTATATTCCAGGCTTACTGGTACTTTTCCTAGCATTGCTTCTGTACTAGAAAAGATATTTGTTAGATGTTATTTCCTAGACAAAGTGGTGCTGATTTGCTACCACCACAGTCAAAATCATAAACAATAACATAATTAGTGGAATTCCCAAGTTTTTCTGGCTAATGTTCCCAAAATATGTGAGATGGATGTATTATTTTTAGAGATGTGTTTTTCAGCATATCTAGAGTCTCTAAACATCAGAGGCTAAAACTCAAGCAAAAAATAATCCTGTATTTCTGGGAGCCAGATAATGAAGTCCAGGTAGGAGCAATAAGGTGAAGCAAAAGCTACATTTAGAGAATACTTCATTTCTTACAGAACATCTCTAGTTATAATAATAATGTAACTGGTCATCTGCCATGTTCTTCCAGTATGGTGTACATAGTATTTGTGGAGTGGATCATTGTTCATGGAAGATCTTGTGGTGTGAAGATCATGTGAAGGTCTTGTGGTGAACAACAGGAGCTATTTATTGAGTGGAGTGGAAATCAAAGAGAGGTGATTCCTGAGCTATGATTTTTCAGATTGTTAGATTCTTGACTACACATGCTAACTCATATGATTTCATGACACAGGAAAAAGGAATTAGACAGAAGGGCACTGATCATGCAGGATGATGTCCTTTTGGAAGCATAGAGTGTTGGTGAGGTCTTTATGCCCTTCTCACATAGAAAAATTGTCCCCAGTTCTCATGGACTTTAGTGACAGATCTGAGGATGGTTTCTCAAATGAGTAAAAAAAAATAAAATGGTTTCTGAAGTACTTGTGTGTGCAACCCAGTCAAAGGAAAATCTAAACCAGCTTCACATGTGTAATGTTACTTATAAAGGTACTCTGAGGAGAAGCTCTATATCTGATAATGACATTTTGTTCTCCTGAGATGTTTGAAAACAGATTGGGAGATCAGACAGGTAACTAACTGATACACATACGTTCATAGAGTATTTCTCCCTTATTCCTATTGAAAATCTTCACTGATTGGTCTCTTGTAAACTTGGTTGGGAAACAAAATTTTGTTGCATGGGAAATCATTTTCTACTTCAAAACACAATGAAAAATTAGAGTATCAAAAAAGTAGGACAAAAAACTATGAGGTTTCAAAATAAAATTGTGAAAGTGAAAAATTACCACACCTGTGATTAGACAAAAGTTCCTGCATAACTTGATCTGGGTTTTGATGTTTTGTTTTGTTTTAATTCAAATAATTATTTGGAACTGAAAAGTATCCTTGTTTCAAACTATCACCTTGAAATGTCAGGGGGTTTGTTTTGATTACCCAACTGTAAAATAACAAATATGCATTGAAATTGACATTTTCCGATAGAAAGTTCTTATTTCAGCAAAACCACACTTTCCAAGAGGAAAAATTTTCATGTAAAAATATTTCAACGTGCTTTACTTACTTGCCAGGAAATATGAAGCTGTCCATAACCACCATCTTACTAAAATTTTTCCAACATGAAAGTTGTTATAATTTTGCAGTTGAAACTTTTAAAATGTTCTGTTGACAAAGAGGATTTGGCCATGAAACAAAACAGTGCTTATTATAGCACAAACACACAGAGGTCAGTTCGCACACTTCATGGCTATCACATGTTTAATTACAGTGGCAAATTCTAAGCATGAGTCAAACACAAATAAACCCAGGAGCTTAAATTTCTGCTTCTTTAAACATTCCAGATGTAGAAGTTTTCCATTTACTTCACGTCAGTCAACTGAGTTCAATGTGGTGGGATAATTAATCCCCTCAAGTGTTCTGCAAATATTTCAGTCTAGATATAGCTTTACCTTTTTGTGAATGTTGATATACTTTCTAATAAAGGTATAAGAAAAAAATTATTTAGATCTAATTGACAGATTAGAATCAATACAAAATTTTACAAAAAAATCAAGTAAAATGACTGTAAAAATCGGAATGCAAATAACATGTTTAGAAATGTTTGTTGTTACTGCAACATACAATGCTAGTCTTATTTGCAATAATTTTCTGGGTACTTATTCTAATCAAGCAGAAAATGATGCTTTGGGATAGCTCAGTGTTTTGATATTCACACTGAGAAGTTTTACAGATGTTAGTTTTCCATAAAGCGATGAAGATCTACTCTCAAAAAAACAGGTCTACTAATTAAGAATCTGAAATTAGCCACCTCCAAACTACGAACAGCACCGTTCCTCCATTTTTAAAGTCTTGTTGCTTCTTTAGTACTTTAGCTCCATATGGTTGATTGACCAATAATGGCACAAAGGACTTAATTTTCAAAATTTTAAAAAATAATAATTCTAAATTAAACATTCCAATATTTACTTAGGTACACTGAAATCCATTAGACTCCTTTGTATCAAGGTTTATAATTCCATCACTACACAGAAGCATATAAAAATCTTCATGTGCTCACACACACATTTACAAATGATTCTACTAGTACGAATTCCAAATCCAGCACTTATAACACCAGTACAGAAAAAAAATTATGTATTTCAAAACCAAACTCTGACATTTCTGGATAGAAGCTTAAGTGTCTTCAACATTAAAAAAAAAAAAAAAAAAAAAGCTGCTTTTATGCTATATTTCATGTTAACCTACAAAATTGAACAAGGGTATTTCTCATAGTCCTTCAACATGTTTCTTGCAATCAGAGCACAATTCAAAATTATATGGGCAAGTCAATCATATATTCCTGGGAACAATATGTGTGATGAAATGAAGTCCTGCCTTGGGAGACATCTCTAACAAGAATCCTGTGCAGGACGGAATATGAGGAAACCTTTTTGTCTCCAACATACTGAGATTTCTCACTCTGAACCAATTCTTTCCACACAACTACCTAAATTCTCTCTCTCTCCTGTGAAGTCATTAGACTAACCTTTACAACATGAGTAAGGAAGGGGTGATCTTTGTTTGACAGCAATAATAAGCAGACATTCAATTTCAATTATGTGAAGAAAACCATAGAAATGGAGGCATGAAGAGACATTAGCCTAGGTGATATCAAGGTCAGTTAATACCAAAAGCATTCAATTTCTGCTTTCATTAAATTAGGAACCTCACCCACAAAAGGCTGGAACAGCAATAGCAATGGAGAAAGGTGTACTAGGGGGATGCTGTCTGGTTTCTCAACTGACCTAGAAATACTCAGCAAATTAGAAAAGTCCAGACATTAGATGACACTGCAGTTGAGGCAAGTTATAGTACATGTAAAGGAGTAAGTTGTCCACAGTAATAGAGCCAGGGACAGCAAATGTCCATTCAAATCCTGGAAAGCCAGGTCTGCAGCTGCTGCTGGGTAGGAAGAGTCAGAGCATGCTGGTCAGCTGTGGCAGCAACCATGGCAGGGTGGGAGAACTAGTGATTAGGAGCACGAGGGTTAATGGCATCTTTTCCAGGCAGAACAGGACACTGGCAGAAGTGACACTTTTTAACACTCCTTGTGTTAAAAAAAGCTACGCTGACTTCTCCAAAGCTCTCCTCTCCCATCTTGCCTTCACCCAGAAGAACTGTCGAAGCCTGCATGTTCCTAGGAGAGACAATTTGGAATTTTGTACATTGCTGAAGAACTTTGAGCTATCTGTGATCATGGTTTACACAAGAATGGACTCTTAAATCTGCTTTCTGGTCTTCTTCAATCTGGGACCACCTTGGGATTAACATCTCTGGAATAATTCAGGTTGCTCAAGGCTCCATAGGCTTTTGGCTACAGCAGATCCTGGAGGACCACTCTGACAATCCAGAATGAGATGAGTCTATAAGGCTGTGGTCCAGCTTTCCTCACAACCCAAATCTCCAATTAAAATAGTTTTCTCGGGCAGAACCATGGGAATGATTGCTGTAAAAGCTGTCTATTCCTGATTTAACATTGTGTGGCTGTAAGGGGAAGGGACCAGGAGTGCCTAATAACAGGAATTTGACTGTACTAAGAGCAGATTCCTCGTTGCCTTACAGCGCTTGAGAACCTTAGTGCAATCGAACATGAGGCCAGGGACCTGACCTTTGAGCAAGCTGGAATATCATATGATTACTGCTCTGTGTAAGCCCACAGCTGCTCTCCTCCCAGCTGTTTCACAAGTTTGGCTGACTAAGGATCTACTTTGAGATTTAACGTATTTTTAAAATATTGTACTGTACCTTACACAGAAGTTGATTAACTCACTTTGACTAACTCATGTTTATATGGTCAATTTGCAGGTCCCAAGCTACTTGTCACCTATTTGCCAACTGGTCTTCTTTTTAGGGATCACATATTTCTAGTTGGAGTATAAACTAGTTTGCAATTACTAAATAATGATTATTTTCATAATAAAAATATTTATAAAAATAATGGTACAAAATAAATCTTTAAATTGTTCAGACTTTTTAAGCTCTGAGCAGCTGACTGAATACACCAAGATACAGCTTACCCACAACAGACAAGAATCCAAAAAAAGTCTACTCCAAAAAGCAAACATGCAAGTAACTCCAAAACATTCAGAAAAACATTTGGAAATTAACAGCTCAGAAAACTAAAATAAAATTAAATCTATATCCCTTCCTAAAAAAACCACCCTATTTATATGTCTTTTAAAATTTTTAAGTATTTCTTTTAATATCCAAAGATAATAAAGAGAAAGAAAAACAGAAGCAACATCTTCTCAGATTACTACCAAGTCATACAGCATCAAAACTGAGTGCATTGTCACCTCAATGAATTAAGATATGGAATATTATCTCTAACAATAATAGAAAATAACCAAATAAGATACTTGCAGTTCAGACCTTGTCATTAGTTCATCTTTTATTTTTATTATTTTTTTAAATTTAATTTAATAATAAAAACTATTAATTAAGCACACATAGATCTCTTAGGTCCCTAATTCATCTGAGGAGCCCACATTCCTAACAACTGGCTTCTTGTTAAAATGTTAAATATCCTTAGGAAGCCATTGCATTAGTTTATAAGTCCAGTTAAAGCATAAGATAAGAAGCAAACAGGCAATGAAAAATTTTGAATGGTCAGACTTAATGGATGCTGTATGCAAGATGTTTTTTGGCAAGCCCTAGGTGAAATCGGCAGTATTAAGAAGGGCAGGAGGCAGTGGAAGGAAGCAGGCAGTGCCTGAAGGAATCTATCACTCCTGTTATCATCTGTCATTTGCCTCCTGCTGTTATCAGCTACTACTAGCATCATGGTTTAGAACCTCTTGCCTTTTTCTGTAGTTGGCAATTGAATGCCTTTCACAGGTATTAAAAAGAAAACATGAATCTTAAGTGATTTCAGGATTAAACACTACTTCATTAAGCCACAGCAATGTCCTTCTCAAGTGATCTGAACTGTGTGGCATTTGCTCTTTTCCACGTTCTCCAAAGGCGAAGCACATGACATACCGCCTAGAGTATCCAGATCAGTGTATTGATCAGGTGTGTTAGTGATAGTACTGCCAGTCTCAAGCATGTAAAATTTATGAATCACTTCTTTCTCCAAAAATCATGATGTTTTATTTTTTATTTATATATTTGCATGCTTTTATGTCTCACTTTCTGAGCCTTCAGGGTGAAACTGTGCCTTGTTTTCAAGTTTCTCTTTGAAAGGAGAAGGTTAGGAAGATACTTCTTTCTGCTTTAAGAAAAGTTGAAAATCCTACTAATGGGTTTTCAGGGATTACACTTCTAAGAAAAAATATCCAATGTCACTCAGACCCATGATGAAATATTTACATTTGTCATTGCTTTTATAGTAATACTAATTAGCGTCTGATGTGTCTTCTCACTTATTCTTTAGTTTCATCACCCCTGTGAGCTGAGATAGAGCTAGGAATAGGATTAACATCCCTCTCTGCCCCCACATTCCCACATTTCTCCTTAGTATAAATAGAAGGTATGCAGACTAGCAACA
Organism: Falco naumanni; assembly: GCF_017639655.2. NCBI lineage: Eukaryota > Metazoa > Chordata > Aves > Falconiformes > Falconidae > Falco > Falco naumanni. Next base: position 43,127,347 of record NC_054058.1, on the reverse strand, counting down.
GTACATCAGTCATCTTAGTGTAATGACTGATATTTCTGATCTCCGCTAGGCTACAGGACTTTTCTCAAATTGTTCCTGTTTGAATTACAGCATGTGTTTCAAAAAAAACCCCAAAAACTACCCAAAACAAACCCAAACAACAACAACAACAAAAAACCACACACAAACAATCCTCTAAAAAACTATGCTACATTTAAACATTTCTGGTAAAGAATCCAGCTTGGTAAATATGACATCTCATCATCTTTACTGAAAATAATAACAATAAAAGAAAACAACAACAAACACAAAAAACCCAAACATATTCCTTAATTCAAGCTTGAACATGTTTTACTTCAAATTAAGACAGTGTCTGCTGAAGACTGTTTTGTTATCACGTTGTCTCACTCCCAATAACTCCGATAACTCTTCCTTCCACCCATTCTTAGTTTTTAAAACTTCTCTTGAGCTCTGGACACATGAAATGGACATGCTGTTTCAGCAGAGCTTGCTTTCACAAGCACAGAGGTGACCACTCCAGGCTCATAGGTTTTGTTTCTATAGTTAAAAGCTACACCAGTGCTTTTAGCTACACTGTTATGGTGGGAGTTCATCTTCAATGTGTATAATTCCACACAAACAAAGCCACCAACCACCCAGGGTATCAAAGTAAACTCCAGGATCATTCTAATATTTTTTCCCTATTTTCAGTAGTCTTTAAACACAATATGTTGTCTTTACTTTGAATTTCAAGGGAAGTTTTCAGTAACAAAATCAAGCCAACAATAGCTCTCCTGTTGTAAAAAAGTGCCTCTGAATTCCAAGCTTTATTTTGTCCAGTTGTTTGTATGAGTGGTTAATCTAATAAACCAGTTTGCACATGAAATTATGACTTTTGCACTGAAAACATATTTAAAAATACATGGTAAAATTCCTGTGCGTAGTTCTTCACAATTACTTTATTCATTTCTAAGACAGAAGCCATGAAGTGTTGCAACAAATGTAATTGTGTTACAGTTCTCCTCAGTTTGGGTAACAGCCATTCTTCAGACTGGGAAGGAAGAGAAAGATCACATCACATCACATATTTTGGATGTTGAATGACATGACAAATATTATCAGAGCACCTCTACTGCACTGTAAAAACCTATTTTTAAGCCCAAATTAACCTACTACCTTGCTTAGATGACAGTATTCACCTCAGTAGAGTAGCAAGGAGCTCAGGATAGGCCTCTTGATAAGGTAATTAGATTATTCTGAGCTCTGTGTTTCTGTGATAGGTTTTGAAAGACTAGAAGCAAATACCTGATGAGGCGAACAAGAAAAGTCATTCTGTGGCAACATATAGGACAACAGAGTAGAAAGTGTTATGCATCAGCTGTAATGAGAAGAAGAAGGAAAAAAACTACAAACTAGGGTTTACTTACCTCAGGAGGCCAACCATTTGGGAGGAGGAGATCTACAGATTCAAGGCAGAATAGAAATGTTCAACATGCTGCCAACACTATCTGCTCTTCCCTGATGAAAGTAAAATGCACAGGAATAGTCGTCAGGTAATCCGCCTCTGACATCTTGGAGAGCTGAAGGAGGAATTTAACAACTCCATACTACAATGGGTAAATTACAAGTCTAAGCAGGACCCACACTAGTTAATTCAAAGTTCCTGAGGACACTTTCAGTATTGCTGGGGCTCCAGGGAGGAGATAGCTGGTTTGCATGGTAGGAGAGGACTCAGTTAATAAACAAGAACAGTTGCACTCCTGTTTTCTTGCATTCTTTTACACATAGCTTGCAGAGGGTGTGAGGCGAGGAGAGGGGTTTTCCAGTGAGTTTTGAAACTGAGCAGAGGTTAGTATGTATGAACCTGAAGTCCTCTATGTAGAGCCACATCTAAGAAAAGTCAGCTAATGAATTTAAAGCCCTGTCTGAGATGAAATATAGATATTGTGTCTCTAATAATCATGAAAACTCTTAACAGGCAGAACAATTTTTCTATGTGTTTGTACCTACATAGGATGAGGTACACCTACACCAATTCTGTTTGGAGTGCATGTACTATTATAATACTAACTGTAAATAAATATGTTTCTTACCTAAAGCTGGAATAAATTGCAAGCAATATTTTGATGATAGGGCTATCACAAATGAGAGTACCCAAAAGTTTAGCACAAGTTAGCCCTTCTCTAAAACAGAATATAGCTTGATCACAGGGAAATGTCTATTGCAGAGTCAGTCTATGGTTTTTGGTTTTGTTTTAAAAAGGAATTAAACCCTTTTCTATTAAAACAATAGATTTAAAGATGGTTGTTTTCAGTGGAGCATTTTGAGCACAAGTGTTTATATTATAGAATAAGAGAATTCACAACCTGTGAGTCCAGTATCTCCACAGCTAAATTCAAAATAGACTGGGAGCCAAGAGATCTGAGCTAACTCCCTCTGCCACAGATTTCATTGTGCAACCTTGAGCTTTTAATGTCACTCTTACCTGTTCAGTGGTGCAAGTAGCACATAAATATAGATGCTTGGTCAGAAATAAATTTCCCCCAAGAAAAAAACTGTAAGTACAAGTTGGTAGGCCTAGACTTTTTTCTGAAAAAGTGGGTGCAACCAGAACGCTTGTACATCTTACGTACAAGTACGAGTGACCTGTGGTTGAAGCAGTCACATATGACAGTTAGAATGGTTCTCAGGTGTCTCTGGAATCTGAAAGCCATGAAGGAGGTGTGAAAACTGCATCTAACATCCTCACTTCACATCCAGGTCCTGCACAGTCCAGATGGACCTAGGATACCAGGCATGTCAGGATTTCAGGAAGCAAAAAAGTGCATTAGATAACATGCCAAAATCTGTAATGCGGCTAAGCATTTTCAGAGACATATTTTGATCAGGACACTGTTCTGCCACCTTTACTTCAACAACTGCTATGGATTATAGCGCTGTGAAACAGTACTGCTCTTCTGAAATCACAAGCTAAATTATGGGCAGTACCCAAGTTTGTGTTTGTCCTTGGAAAACACCAGACTCCATCACCCTACCATTTCAGAGTGCAAAATGCTGCCTGGGTAGAATCAGGTTTTTTCTCATTTGATCCAACTCATTCACTGTTGTTAAGAAAGAGTTCTTATATTTTCACTTGTTTGGAAGGATCTGATGTAAATATTATTTGAATCAGTTTCTCCCCTTGCCATAGAACAGATTTACTTGCAGTAGGTGAAAATAAAGCAGAATTGAACATCTACTGTGTATTCCTCAGTTCCAGAATAGCACTTTTCACTGCATTTTGCTTTATTCAAAAATTACATGTACAAAGGGGTCTAATTCTGTTGTTACAAACAGGGAATTCCAGAGCAGCCCCAGAGAATTTTTATGAAGGCAACCTCAAATATTTATGTCTGGTAAAGAGAACAGTAACTTTTTTGCTTTTCCTCTATTTTGTCACCCTTATTTATATTATCCTATTATTTATTGACACAGTTCTATTCAAAATAGCAGAAACATGAAGTGCTTATAAAATACCAAACATATAGATCTTGAACATTATTTAAAGAACGTGGAGTGAGGCAAAACATGGCATATGACCATTTTTTCATTCCTCAAAGAGAAAAACTATACAAGGCAAAGCAGTTCTACAGGATACCAGCTTTCTTTGGTTTTCTGGTTTTACATGATCCCAAACAACAAATAATATCAGGAAATTCAACACGTCACATGTAACATGAAGTTATCTGTGCATGTTTATGTAATAAGTCTGGTCTGATGTAAAGTTTTTTATGTAGACACAGTAAGTCTGCCATATCACATTTCCTGTACTCTCAATAAATTCTCAAGAAATTGAGATCTGGTTTGTAAGGAAGAGATTTTCCAAAATTAAATTTAATTGAAATGCACTTTTTCTGCATTTCATATCTTGACTTCTTAGCTTCACAGTCACAGCCCTAGCACAAATAATTGCAGAATAATCTCCCATTTTTCTTTTGCTTAAATAGGGCTGAATTTAAAGTTTAAGATAGTGAATTTGTTCATCCATGTAGAACCACAGAATCACAAAAGAGAATAATTGGAAGGGATCTCAGGAAATCTATAGTCCAAACTCTCATGCAAAGCAGATTCAGCTTTGAGATCAAACTAGTTTACTCAGAGCCTTATCCAGTCAGGTCTTGGAAGCCTCTAAGGATGGAGAGTGCACAACCTCTGTAGGCAACCACTTCTTGACTGTCTTCATGGTGAAAAAAAAATACTTCTCAGATCTTAATTTATCCCCACTGTTTCTTGTCCACCTACCGTGCACCACCACAAAAAGCCTGGCTCTATCTTCTTGATATCTTGTAGGTAGTGGGCACTGTGGGGGTGGAGGACAGCTATTAGGTCTCCCTGAAACCTTCTGTCCAGGCTGAACTAGCCTTGGTTCTTTAGTCTGTCCTCACACAGCAGGTGCTCCAGCCCCAACCAGCTTGGTGGCCCTTCCCTGAGCTTGCTTAATTCACTGATGTCTTTCCCGTATTGGGAGGCATAAACCTGAATGAACCATCTAGACATGATCTCATGAGTAAAGGGAAATAATCAGTTCCATCGATCTACTAGTAGCCTGTGCTCCTGTTAGCACAACCCAGGACCTTGCAGCCAGGGCACGCTGCTGGCTCATGCCCAATCCTTAATGGCTTGATGTTGCTACATATGTTTTGATCTGTCAGCCTGATATGGCTTCTCATATATGCCAGAATATATATGCAAGTATGAAAACAAGTATGCATGTATATGTTTAAAAGCACAGATTTCCAGCTTTCTGTTGTTTCTAATATAGCCTCTGTCATCAACAATAGTAGTGCCAGTGGAGGCCCATGGGATTACACAAGGATAATAGGAAATAGTTTCTGCTTGCATATCTTAACTAGCTGATATAAAACAGGGTGGAGCTAGTGAATATAATCAACTGTTCTTAGACATGGAAAAGGAAGAGGACAGTAACTGCAGCAGCAACAGCATTCCATTATTCCATTGGTTTGCAACAGGTATCATCAGCCAAGCTAGAAGCAAATCAAACAAACTTGATTTGGTCAAACCAGTGTCCATCTTACACACACACACAGACACACACACACACACACACACACACACACACCCGTTGTTACAGTTTCAGCTGGAAAATAGTTTTGTTAACCTTCACTGTTAACTATTTCACATCCACTCACGCACTGGTCAACCCATTTCAGTGATAACCTATTGCAACATTTCTTTGTTCCTCAGTACTCATTCTTTAGGCATGAGTGGTCAGGTTCCCTTTTAGAATAGGTCAGATGAACTCAGCGGCTAATGGGGCTGGAGGAGTCTATGATCACATGTTTAAGGGTTGAGACAGTTCTGAACAGTTCAAGATGCTGATTACTGGGAAAAGAAGAAAAAAAAAAAAAAAAGCCAGTAATGGGAATTACAGCTTTACATGAAACTCTAGTGCTTATGCCTATCTAGTCTGTAGACAATGCTGTTGATGTTAACAGAAAAAATAAACAAGGAAGTGAAGATGAGAATAAGAGGAAGAGAATGTTGGGTAAGAATGCGACAAGTATTGAACCACTGTGTTTATACATAGGCCATATGGTGTGGACATAAACACTGTAAGCTTACTTTACCAGCATTATGCAGTCTGTAACCTCCCTTTCAGACAACTCCTGCCAGCCAAATGTTTTTCTTGTCTTTAATACCGCAGATTCTACAGACATGAAGCCTACATGCTTATATATACCAGAGATAGATTAAGTACACAGGCTTTCCTAAACTATAGCCATTTTCTGCTAAGAGTATCGGTAATAGCTGGATTGACTTTAAATAAATAAATAAATAAATAGATAAATCCTTCTTTTGCCATTAAAAAAAATACTTTTACTGAATTTTAATGTGTAATGTCTATTAAAGGTATAGATTTTTCAGGGAAAAAAAAAATTAAAATTACAATATAATCATTGCCTGAGCTGCTATCTGCCATGGACTACAGCTACAGGGAGACATTAAGATTTTTATCCAGTATTACTGTACCTATGGTTTTGAAAATCCATGCCCAGCTATCTGGCAGCCTATCTTTGATCTCTAGACTTTTGTTGCTAATTTGCTTTAATGACTTCTGAAGACCCAAGGACTTCAGGAGAGTACTTTCAGGAGCAAATTACATGCCATCTCAGTCACAATGCTGACAAATGCATAGATGATGATGAAATATCAAGTGTTCTTAATGTAGCAAGCACCTGGTTTTAATTCCATCATCTAATACATCATTTTGTCATTAGCCCATCTTTTACCAGTCATTTTAGCACTATGTATATTGATACTTTTAAAATTAATGTAATAATCTTAAAATGTTGTGGGGTTGTTTTGGTTTTGTTTTTTTTTTCCCTTTGGCCTGGTTGTGTCTTTTTCCCAAGAGTTTCAGCAGCACTGCAGACTTCTGCCGAAAGATTTTCCTTTTCAAATTACACCTCCTATATAAACCAGCCTATTTCTATTTCAGTCAATGGGCGTTACGCCAGTTTGCAGAGTATAACGCCCTGCTGCAAAAATGCCCTTTTTAGACTGTCGGAGAGAGGTCTTATGCTTCATTTACTGTGCTTGTCTCTAGTAAGAGGAAGAGGATAGTTCTAGAGGAGTGCTGTCTTATTGCTGTCTCTCTACGGACAGGTAGAATAGATGCCTTCACCCCAAGTCTAGTAGCTGGCATAGCTGAAGATGTCATGACGACTGGGTAACAAGTCAGCATTCTCCCTGCTGGCAAGCAAATTTTAGGGGTCTAGTGAGGCTTTGTGCAGCCCAAACCCCCACAATCAAAGCCAGTGCAGAAGTAAGGTTCTGCTAGACAGGCTCAGTACTTCCACACCCAGATCGCTTTTGTTCAGCCTTCTGAGAGCAACCAACAAAGTTATCAGTGACTGCCATGAAGGTAAGGGCAAGCTGTGAATACTATTAGGGTTTCGACAACACTGTTTGTGACATTTTGTCCTGCAGCCTCACTTCTATTTCAGCTCCTGCCCCATTTGTTTCTAAATCAACAGTACATTGTTTGAAGGATTACTATATCATCTGTTTCCAGGAAACTTTCTGAATTTGACATTACCTTTTACTCCTGCAATATACCCAGCAGGGAGCTGAAGCCGAGCAGCCCCTTCCCCCCCACAGGATATTATCTTAACCACCAAACTGCCTGTAAGGAACTTTTGCCAGAAAATGTAGGTTCCTCAGTAATTTGAGGACCCTGTTTAGGTCATTCAGATCTATTTCTATATTATTATTTTATTTTGTTCTATTTTAAAGATTGCATGCTTGGGTATAGAGACCTAAGCCTACACTACATTTCAAGAGCCAAGCTTCTACTTCTGGTATTGCTCTTTGTGCCCATTTTTTTGAAGCTATTTCATTTTCAGGTTCTGAAATGCTTTTAAGTGGGAGCAGCTGTATCATGCATACTGCACGCTATGCGCATCCAAACCAGGTTAGCCTAAAATGCAGGTATGCTCTAAAGACATGGTAACTCCTCCCTGTAAGCAAGCTCCAAGATACTTAAAATATTCATGGACGGTTTTGCAGAGTTCATGCCTGCAATTGCTATTGTAAGACATCTTTCATCCCCTTTTCCCCTCAAAAATGCAGAGCCAAATCTCATTAATCCTACAATGAAATCACAGTAAAATATAAACACTACTCTCATTTCCATCATATAAAACTCTACTTATTGTTTCAGTTGTTCCTTTTCCTTTTTGACCAAACTCAGCAGTTGTTCATCAAAACACTAATTGTTGTTCAAGTCTCTGTTGATCTACACAACAGCTTTGGGACTTTACCAAGAAACAACCTCACAAAACACTTGGAGCTGACTATAATGTAATTCCATTTACCCTAGCAAATATTATATGCTTACAGCCTGTAACCATGCAACCAAATAAGTGTTGTCAGTTTCTAACCGCAAGTCCTCATTTATATTTTTAGCTTTTTTATGAAGACAGGAAAGGTGTGGTCAAAACTGATCAAACAGCGTTTTGCAGAAAAGAGTTCACACATCTGCAAAATGAATTCTCAGTCAATGCATGTTTTCTCTATTCTCCCTAGCACCAGCACTCAGGACTAAAGAAACCACTGAAGCTCTTGCATTCTTAGCAACTTGATTTTTTTTTTTTTTTTTTTTTTTTGCTTGTGAGCATGCAGTGTGGTCTTATTTTCATCATGTTCCTCACACATATATACTCAGCTCCCTTTCCCCTCCTCCATTCTCTTCTGGAGAGGCTATAACCCATGGACTTTATGTCTGAAGGTAGAGAGCACAGATCTCATTACAATCAAAAAATTATACTAGCTTAAATATGACTTACTGTATACTGTTTTAGACAGAGCCATATTAAACATTAAGAGGCTACTCAAACCCAGAATTCTGTATTCGATCAAGTCTCATTTCTTTCTTCATAGCTTTTATTATGACATGTAAATTATGCCAGAAAAGAGGAGTGCTCCCCCCAGGTACAGATCAATTAGAGTTTATGCCAGTCAAGTGTAACTGCTAGAAATATATTATTCATAATCTTTTGACTCTGGATTTTCTTTCTGACCACTCTTTTCTCACAAGTCTACAAATTATATGATCTCTTCAGCAATGCACACAGTAATCAAAATTCCCATTGCCATCACAATACATGGTTTAGGATGCATTTCTGAGACTGGGGAAATATGCAAACAATAAAATGATACAGGAAAACGCATTTTATCAAATCTAATTTTATTTTATTTGGCAATATGAAGCAGTGTAAACACAGCTTAATCAATCAGTTTTGTATTGTTGAAGCGTAGTGGTCAAGCTGGTTTTCTACATTAAGTTCCACACCTTGCTGCTGTTAGGGTGGCACAATTCACACTTGCATACAGAAAAACAGTTTAATTCACTATTAAAACAAACCAAAAAATAGTCAGTTTTTTTCCACTCAGCTGAAAAGAAACTAGAACTGCATCAATACTGAAACTCTTTTCAGGCTGATTCCTGCCCTGTTATTGCATAGATATGAATGTTGCTGTCTGACATTTCGGGAAAGCATGAGAAAAAGAAAAGCTGAGCTGCTGAGTCTGCATATTACATGCAGTCAGAGAGAATTATCTCACCATGAAACATTCAACTTAAGAAGCAGATGCAAGATATCTCTCAGAAGTGTTAAACAAAAAGAAAAAAAAAGAAAAAAGGGGGAAAAAAGACCTAATTAGTGATCCCAGAGCCAAAGGCTAACACACAAACAAACCAGGCACAAATGGATGACAGACAAGCTGGGTCTGTCAGCTCCATGCACGGTACTCCAGCTCTTGCCCTGCCTTCCCCTCTCCCCCTCTCAGACACACACCCATGAATGGAAGGGATGGTAGTGGTCTTCAGGGCATTAGTTGTATCAGTTATTTAGTCCCGTGGAAAGACTGACCCAACAATCCATTCCTTCTTTGTTTGGATGCCCAGATTAGTGTGCCTTTTGTGAAGGTTAATTCATTTATTGCCCACTTTTCCTGGCATGGAAGATCTAGGTTTTGCTCAGCCCATCCTCTCACTTGCTTTTCTCAGATCTGCTGACTGGCACTATTGGCATTCAAATGTCAGGCTTCTGTTAGCACCAATTGACAGATTTGGTGCTGGTGATGGGTCCTAAGGCCCAGTCTGGAGGTGGGGTGAGAGGAACCCCCTGACAGCAGAGCATCCCATAATGCCTCCTGGCACAGCAGCTGGCACAACTCAATGCCATGCAGCAGTGGGTGCACCCATTTACCCCTGACAGCCTGCCAGTGGTGTGCAATTTCAGAAACCATTTTACAACTCCTCATTGCATCCTCGATTGTTATGTGTGGGCATAAAAGATACAACGGAAAAACTTACTCATGGAAAAATATGAAATAATTGCCTCCGTCCATAACCATTCATTACTATGATAAACAAAATGAGCTGGTGATAGTAACTCACCTTTACTCTTTGTTTAAGATATTAATATTCCATATGCCTTCTGTCCTTTCCAAATAGTACTTATGACTTACTTGTAAATCACTGCAAACCTATGCCAGTTTACATCAGAATACCTCTGCTGACTTCAGGAATGTTTTTCCATTTTGCATCTATGTTTAGATTTATTTTCTTTCAATTATGTTGATGCTTACCTATTCTCTGCAGCTAGATATAAGGAGATTATTGCATAGACTCTGCCTACAAAACAAATATTCACAGTGATAATCTAGGTCATCAGTTTTAATCCAACTAATTTCTGCATGAAGCCCTTAACTTCTGATTGAACTACAGTTTCTCCCTGAAAGAGAATATCAGTCTGTAAGGGTTGAGCAAAGAATCCACTGTCTCCTTTGGTAAATTATTCTCATAGTCCATCAGGCTGGCTCAGCGTGTGTCTGTGGCTCAGAGCTCTCTATATTGGGCACACTCGGTTGTGCCCTCTAGAGTTAGTTTATTTTACATTTGTTTTGAGGGTCATCAACACCAGCATAAGGGGGAAGACCAGCAGACCCAGTCCAGCAGAGTGCAGAAAGTGGGTGATAACCTCAGCAACCCAAGTGCCATCTGAAAGACGGATGGCAGGGAGGATGTGGTTGTATAACCTGGGTGTTTCTTGGTAACTCAAGACTGCAATCGGCTTGCTTTTAGCAAGTGGATGATATCTGCCAGGATCTTTCATAGATAAGAGCAAGTTAAATGTGTTATGACAATAATGTAGCATAGGTGTCTCTGATGCTGCAGATGACACTAGGGTAAGCCAAAATTACTGTTCACAAGGAATGGAAGCAAGAAGAGGTCTGAGTGGGTGGCTATGGGAAGATGTAAAACAGAATTACCCTATGGCTATGCCTTTTAACATGCTTTTTGGTGTCATCTAAAGTTACTCTTGTAGTAGGTATTCATGGTATAGCTCCATGCTCTTACTTGTTCTTTGTGGCAGTCAGGACTGCTTAAATGTAGGCTGATGTAGCAACATGTGAACTTTATCACCATGCCACATTCACCACCTCTTGAATCGCTGACTTTGCAGATATCCTGAACTTCCCATTCCCATGAACTTGCAGGGTGCTGATATACTGACAAGTTAAAAAGTGCTGATTTAATTCTCTCTCTTGTGATTTTATTAGAAGAGACATAGGGAAGTAAGATGAAGGCAGCCCTTCCCCCGTACCCCAAGCAAAACCTGATTCCAGTCATGTCACAAGCAGCTTGTCGGTTCTGCAGTTGTGCAATCCCTGTGCATCTATCCACAAGGCAGCAACAGCCAACAGCAGCCAACTTACCCAGTTGTAATGACCTCAAGGAAGGACTAGACCTTGACCTGGGAACGTAAACCCACAAGCAAGGCCTTCCTTATCTTCACAATATCTCAAAATTTTACTTCTGAAGAGCTTAAAATTGTTTCTTCTCAGCCTTACTTCTACCTCTCCCTAAACCCTAAGACAAATACAAACTAAAATATATTAATTAATTTAAAACAGGAAAATCAAACTAAAGCACTACAGAAACAAGCAATTTTTTTCATTTAAATCACCAGAATATGTTTTACTAGAAAGCAAATGCAGCACAAACAACTGGAACAAGGTGGCAGATAACATCAAGTTCAAATGTTGATGTCCTTAAAGTTTACTGTTCACATCCTAGTGCACTGACCAAACCTAACATCACATTTATGCAGATTATTTATTAGGCTATGACTGATTTAATTGAAAGCATTCTCTAACATGACTGGAGTCAGAAACCTGATATCACAAAAGCACAGCTTTTAAGCTTTTATCATTTATGATACCTAAGTATATCCATATCGTTCAATACATACTGATAAATTCTTTTCACACGTTTCAATAAGTAAAGTTGTTATGAACTCCTGACTTCAATACTGTCTGTAAAAAACCCACCTTGTCTAAAACCTAGAGGAAGCAGCATGCCGTGTAAACAAAGATGACATTTGTGTATCAATATTTAATGAAAATGTAAAACCTGCCAAGCCAAGTCTCAGATCAATGTATTTTTTTTCCAGCTAAAAAGAAGTTGCTATTCAGGTGCTGAGTAGCAAGTCTCAGATCCCAATCTTGTTCATTTTAGTTTCACAGATAGAAAAAACTAGGTTTAAGTTCTCTCACACTATCAGAATAGGGAAAAGAGGGAGTAGAATTGGTACTGCTCAGTGACTTTAAACACAAATATGTTGAAATAAATGTTTAGTAGATAATTAATTCCAATAGAAAAGAAGTGAAAGCCACTAAAAAGTTAGATAACTGAAGAGATGGCAATTCTGATGGAGGAAAAAAATAAATAAAAAGTCTAATAGAATTGGAAAACTTCAAGTGACCCTTTGTGTCCCTACACCCAGCTTTGGCTTCTTTCTTCATTTCTTTTATCCTTCTGCCTCTTTCAACTTTTACAGTCTTTAATGTTGCTTCCTATGTTTGGAAGCCTCCCACTCATTGTCAGCCAAACATCTTTCTTTGCTTTCAAGCCCTATTTAAAACCTACTGCCTCATTGCACCTTTACTAACCTGGCCAGTTTTTGTTCATGCCTTGCTCTTCCTCAATCTGTTTCATGTTCTCTGTTGTCCGAGGCTGATCTTTGAAGATCTTCATGCTTAGAACCACATTTAGGCTTTTTTTTAAAAAAAAACTTTTTTTTATTGTTGCTGTTGCAAAGCACAGAAGAACAAGCCAGTTTTTCAGCCTTCTGGGGTGCTTGTTGGGAGCATTCTGCTACTCACAGCAACTTCCTTATACCTGCTGCTGTGTCAATAAAGGAGGATGGGAAGTCAACTGGTGCACATTTTTGACAGCTACAATATTATTTATCCAGACTAGTTAGTGACCTTGTTTCCCACTTCTCCATTGTTTTCCAACAAGTCAATTTCAGGGTGGGCAAATTGGCAGCAGCTACGCTGTGGCCTTACTAAAACCTTTATGCAGGCTTTAAAAGAGGTGTTATTTGGTCCTTCTACATCCTTGTCTGTCTTCTACAGCCATGTAAGGGAAAGCAAGATTTGTCTCTTTCTCCTCTTCCTTCCTCCTACCCATATTAAGTATTTTTACAACACAGCTGAGATAATACCTACAATATGTTGCCAGAAATGAAATACTGCTTTAGTAACCCACAAAGCATATTTAGAACTTTTCTGTTTTCAATCATTCCACTAAATCTAGTCAGAACATAAAAATACATAGAATAAGTGAAACAATAACACCATATGCAGTGGTGGGAACTTAGCAACAAATTAAACTTGAAGCAAAAAAAGTAAAAACGCAAATCTACGGTACTTTGAACTTGGCAGAATAGCAATACAAAAGGTCAGCAACAAATAATTTCTGTGTAGACGAAATCTCCATTTTTAGGAATGTTATCCCAAAACTTGAAAGAGAAATGCCAGTTGAAAGAACTGAGTCTCCCCAAGAATCTCACTTAACAAGCAAGAACGAAGCCCAATCAAGCCTTTAAAGTTTACACTCTGATCATTCTATGACAAAATATACTTTGAAATACATACCAATAACTTAAAGGAAAGGTTAAAATAACATTGATAAATACATTAACATTTAAAAAATCTGGAATATTCAGTAAAGGCAAGACAAAACCAAAGCGAAAAGCAAAGCAGACAGTCAAAGTGTCACCAAAATAGCCAAGGGACTTCATCAGGCTTTCTGTCCTTATCACCCTTATGTTCAGTTATATTTTTATGTCATGTAAGGCACAATAAAGGCACTGTGAAGTTTTCCAGCTATGGTTTATATCAACCTTTTTTTCCAGTCTCTGACTCTCAAAAAGATATTTTCTACTTTGCAGTACAATGTATATTGAAAAACAGATGTGATTTACAATGCAAAGCACCATATGTGAGCATTACAAGATCAGAATCTGATTTATGTCACAGAAGCTAAGAATCTGACCCACTGAACACAAATAAAAAATTTTAATAGAGTCATCTACAGCTTAAAATTGTTTAAGTGTGTTCTGATCCAATTGAAGTCCAAAGGACTATATCAAAGTAGTCTGGTTCATTATGTAGCTCAACGTTGGGAAGAAAAGTTCATTTACTAGCTTTTAACTGAAAAAAAAAAATATTCATATATAATCAGGTTTTGTTCTGATATAACAGAAGATCTGTGTTACATCACTGATGACAATTGATGGCACTTCTCCAAATAGCAGCCTCCTGACCAAGATTATGAGCAGGTTTTCTTCAGGACCCACCACATAACACCTCTTGCATTCCTGCAGAATGTCCTGTACTTCTCACCATCACCCCAGCTCTTAGGAAGTAGCTAACATACACTACACCTTCAGGCTGAAAATGCAGCTTGCAGAGGGTGGCTAGCACAGTGGAAGGCAAGTGGACACCACACTCTGGGAGCAGACTTCAGTAAAAAATTAATGATAAGCCTCTAAACCATGGCAACACCTAAAATCTTGACTGATTTGTCTGCCCTACTATCAGTGAAGCAGGGAGCCACAGCATAAACAGAGCACAGACAGTCTTTAACATTTTAAGCAGTGTTGATTAGGCCTGCTCTAAATAGATAACAATATTGAAAACGCTGGCAGCTTTATTTACCCCAAGGCTTTGAATGCTGCCAGCACCTGAGGAGCAAACCAACTGTTACCAGCACTGGGACAGGTCTGCAGCATTTTCCTGTGCTGATGCAAGTTAGATCTCTAGAAATGTTTGACCCCCCTCCCTCAAGCAACATCTGCTTCCAAGTTGAAGAGTTAACAGATCCTGCAGTCCTCTCCTTTAGATTAGACTGCATCTTCTCTCAGCTTTATTTTGGTTTTGAATGGAACACTGACAACCTATTTATATACACAGCAAGAAAACAACCGACCCATACCAAATAGTAGTTAAATACTGGAATACGTTTAAAAAAAAAAAAAAGAAAGAAAAAAAATTCCTGTCCTCATTACAAGAACAGAAGAAAGCCAGTTCCACTTCTGGGAAATAGAACAAGGAAAGCCTCACATCATTTGTGAGAAGAATAGGCACACTGAAGAACTGAGTCAGCCCAAGCAGAAGGAACCCTGCTTATCAGCCTGGGAAGAGGGTCACAACAGATGTTCAGGTACCCACCAGAGCTGCTGGCACCCTGGATGTGGCTTCAGCTAGGTGAACACTGTGTTTCCACACAATGATTTTTCTTTCTCATCTTTCATCAGAAGAGGCTGCAAGAGCCCCACCCAGAACATCCTACTGGCTGGTCTTCAGACTTTCACCAGGAAGCGGCAGGTTGAAATCTCCTACAGAAGGAAACCAGCTCTGGAGCCCCCAGCATAAGAAGGACACGGATCTGTTGGAGCGAGTCCAGAGAAGGGCCACAAAAATGGTCAGAGGGATGGAGCACTTCTCCCTGAAGACAGGCTGAGAGAGTTGGGATTATTCAGCCTGGAGAACAGAAGGCTCTGGGAAGTGGCCTTTTAATACTTGAAGGGGGCATATAAGAAAGATGGGGACAGATTTCTTAGTAGGGCCCGTAGCAATAGGACAGGGAGTAATAGTTTTAAAATAAAAGAGGGTAGATTCAGACTAGATAGAAGGTAGAAATTCTTTACTGTGAGGGTGGTGAGGCACTGGAATAGGTTGCCCAGAGAAGCTGTGGATGCTCCATCCCTGGAAGTGCTCAAGGCCAGGCTGGATGGGGCTCTGAGCAACCTGGTCTGGTGGAACATGTCCCTACCTGTGGCAGGGGGGTTGGAGCTAGATGATCTTTAAAGTCCCTTCCAACCTAAACCATTCTACGATTCTGTGTGTCCCATCTAACAGGTGAGAGATTTAACCACCAGGTTACCAGTTAAAGGGGGTTCTTCCAGCATCAAAGTTGAGGTTTAGGGTAGGTTTTCTTCACCTGGCATTCTCTGAATACATGCAGTAGGTTAGCTGAATATCCACATTTTGAAAGTCGATGCCTAATTTGTGTGTTTCAGTGACTTGGCCCTGTGAGTTTGTCAGTGCCTCTGAGCACCCCCAGGTCAGACCTATGTCCACTTGGGAAACTCTTCTGGTAGAAAAAGACCTATCTCAACACAGGTGTCAGACAATGTAAAGTTTTAAGTTCCATATTTTGGAATTAATTACCTACATTTGCAGCCTATAAATAGCACTTCAGCATGCATTCACTTTCCAAGCTCCAGAGGAACAGGATTACCTCTGGGGAGGATGTTTGGATCTTCCAGGATGAAGCTAGACTCTGCTGGAGTAAAGCTTAGGTATATGCAATGTAAATGGCTACTACGTCTTGGCTGAATGTCAATATCAAGATCAAATGAACTATCAGTGAAGACACAAATAGATATATGCTTTTCTGGATGTAGGTTCAGGTAATGCAAAGAAAGGGAGGTAGTTAAAATAATTATTGCATAAGATCCTCATTACTACAAGCCCATTCAAGTCTGCCACACTACATACTGTTTAATATGTCATATAAGGTAAGGTAGTGTAACAGTTTCTTAAATTGAAGGTTTTCAAGTTACAGTCTACATAATCTGCATAAACTGTGCCCAGTATCTTTAACAGGCAGCAAAGAGAACTGCTTATGGACAGTCAACCTAAATCGACTGTGCAAGACCTGCACTGCCAGTGGAGCCAAGAGCACAAACAGAGGCTGAAAACCTTTCACATGGGTGACTGCTCTGGATCACAGGCAGGAGGGTATGTTCAGTCTGACATTCCAAAATCCACTTAAAAGGAGTTCTGACTGCAAATGCTGAAGCTCAGGGTATTTATTAAACCCATTGTGCAGAGAAGGCTGTCTACTCACAGCAAGTATTTTTAAGCATGATCACTAATGAGATTGCCACAAAACTTCTAAGCACAAAGAAATTAAAGTCACTCAATCAATGCAGAGATGCCTAATTAGAACATCTTTACATAATAAAACCTGCCTATTAAGACTAGTTTTAAAAGCAATTTGCTCTTCCAGAAAAGGACACTAGTAGACTAAAGGCATTTTTGACAGCCAAGATGGATAGGTCCTGGCCCTATCCATTTTGCCAGCCACAAATCCCTGTGCAGAATGGCCAACAAGGCTTCACGATGTCCTTAGTTAATGCAGAAATTCAGTTTAAGATAGGTTTTATTTTCTTTGCACTTCTATACTGGCCCTATTCAGTGATCTCAGCTATTGTGTTCGTTCCGCCTTGAAGTTGTAAATAAGGAGTACGTCCTCCCCCTCCAATCTGTTCTTTCAGTCAAACCTTCATTTGAGAGTTCCGCCTCAACTTTATTCTGCAGTATCCAAATTTTAGGCTTTTTCTTTCCCACCAGTAAATACGACACATATTTATCTTTCAGTTGCATTGATCTGAAAGTAAGTAAGTCCTACTACAGATGGACAAAACACTGAAGAAAAATACATTTTCATGGGAACTCTTTTTTATCGATGTGACAAAGCTGTCATTATTTTATCTTTGCATGTCCCATCTTACACCTCAAACTGGCTTGTTTTGTTTTTGGGGTTTTTTTCCCCAGAATTTCATGTCCAAAAGAGCATTCGATTTGCTTTACTATCACATGACAGGAGGAGGCTATGCAGTCTTGGTGTATTGACCCAAATCCCCTAAAGACTTTGTCCATATTTAAATGTTTACATATTTGAATTGTGACAGTTTCCCTAACTTTTTGTAAGTAATTTCTTACGGCACTTAAGTTGCTTATATACTTGGGAGTGGTTCACAGACATAGAGGAGCAGATCCTTTGCAGAGTAGATACCACAAGAACATAACCTGTATTGTTCACCACTGTAACACCTGATAAAGCACCCAGTTGTGGACACTCTCATGTAATGAGGAGATGCAGTTACCAGCTCCCATTTTGACACCGCCATCATCTGGACAGAATCCGAGTGCTACTTTTTCATTTGAGAACATAGACCAACTATCTAACATTTCTCCTAAGAGCTAAACCCACAATGCAGCTACGTCTATGTAAGGCCCCGTTCCAACTACCACCATAAGCTAGACATACCTTTTCTCAGAAAAAACACATGACAATTATGAACAAGTGTGCTTCTCCATGACCTTTTCAAGCACATAGTTTCATTTACTCAAAGGACAAAAAACAAAAATAGTCACAAATTGCTTTATAAGTAGCAGCTCTAAACACAGGACTTCTAAGCCCATTCATCTTGAAAGCCCTGAGGGCCCAGCAGTCAGCAAGAAGACAGGAATATTTCCTCTTCCTTCAAACTGTTCTTGCAGACAATTTCTCCTTAAGTAGGCTGTCAAAAATGAAAAAGTATACATATTTACTCTAGCTCCTTCTGTTCTAAACCTTCCAGTCTGTCTGTCAGACAAGACCCATTAGACAACCACAAAACCCTGCTGGACAAATCTGTTGACCAAGTGATCAGTACAGTTCTACCTCACTACAGGGAAACTAACTCCTTCCTCTGTGACTGTGTTTCAGTTAGCTAAACAAAGCAACCTATACAGGTAATTCCACTGAAATTTTAGTTCACTAGAAAAGTGAGACACCATTGGAAGACAAAGTGTGACCATACAACCATCACAGACAAAACAGAGTTGCAGTCTGCAGCCAGCTTGTGTGTACCTTATAACACCATCAAGTATCAATTGACTAGATATAGCTAAATACAAAAATCATCACAGATATGTGCTTTTATATTTGTACTTGAACACCAATCAAATGCAGAAAAAAAACCCCAAGGACATACACAACTGTAGGAGATACTAACATAAAACTGAGATCCCAAGGGGAATTTCATAAGCCCAGTGATAGAAGCAGCAGCATATATGGTACCGTGACAGTTCTTACAAAGGAGGACTGCTACCCAATTTAACTGCTCTATTGTACCTTGTAGAAGAACTGCCAATCAACCTTTCTTTCTTTAAAAATTGTAGGAAAGGTAAAAGAAGACAGCTTTCTTGCAATAGCAAAAAATGTGCAGATCCAAGCTGCCTGCTCTTTTCTCAGAGGACTGATCATAGTATTGCTGTGAAATAGCAGCAATGCAGAAAGATTTGGGAAGTGGCAAGCAACCGAGCAGCACACACTGCGGCCCACTCTGCTTTGTAATCCCTGTATTTAGATGAATAAGAATACCTAATGTCAAAATAAGCTTAAAAAAAAGCAGGTTGGCAAATGCAAAGTTATCCTACTCAAGAATTAGAGATGCAGAACTTGGAATGAGCTGTATTATCCTGCAGACAAAAAATATAATGGTTTTGCCTGCCATGCTATCAATAAAAAATTGTCCAATTTTATAAAGTTATTTGTGAAGTTATTTTTAGCACATTGTGGTGACAAATATTTTTCATTGTCACTGAACTGTTGTTTCCATGGAAATTTTCTCACTAAACTCCTGTTTTATTTGCCCTTACATAGAAGAACAATTCTTTTAATGTCTAGTTATGTGGTTACAATCAAATCGGAAATCTCACTGAATTCCTTAGCGATTCTATGGACAGGGAAGGAGAGAAGGAAGGGAGGAAGGATGGGAAGGAAGGGAGAAAGGCAGGAAAAGAAGACAAAGAAAAGGAGGGAGGCCTTTCGCTTCTGAATACAATTTATTAAGCTCCAACACCCTTACACAATCCCCTCAATTAAATAAATAAATATATAAATAAAAAACACAAGTGTGGCTATAACTAAGCAGTCTTGTCTGTCCTAAAGCTATACATGGAGAATAACCCAGCTGGAATTTAAAAAGTGAGCAAGTAGGCAGTGACTGGAAGAAAATGTTGAGTCAAGTAAGCAATGAGATCCTGAGATTCAAGAAAATGTAAAAATTAAAGTGAAGCCTTAAAGACAGAAGGTCACAGAACTAATGTAAAGCATATGAAACAGATCTTTACATAAAGGATTGAACTCTTTTCTCCTTAATCTAGTTTTGTTTACTAACACTATAAAATCCTGCAGGTTGACAGCTTCCTAAGACTACGGGTTTCAAGTACCTGCTATGCGTTGAAATGCTGTAGAGCAAAGAATGGTGGTACTGATGTGGTTCAACAGCCTCAGCAGAGGGTTAGGATTTGTTTGTCATACTCTTTTCCAAAAGCTGGCAGAAGAAAACTCCTTATCACAGACAGAGCTATGTGGTAAGCATCCTAAACACTGATGTGCACCAGCCTGAAAGAGGGGACAAATCTGGCTCTTGCTAGCTGTGCAGCCCTGCATGAAAGATTCGTGCCTGTATGACTGTGGTGGGTTGACCCTGGCTGGACACCAGGTGCCCACCAAGCCACTCTATCACTCCCCTCCTCAGCAGGATGTGCAGGGGAGAAAATAAAATCTAAAAAACCTCATGGGTCAAGATAAAGGCAGTTTATTACAGCAAAAGCAAAGGTCATGCATGGAAGCAAAAAAACCCAAAAGATTTATTCTCTACGTCCCATCAGCAGGTGATGTCCAGCCACTTCCCAGGAAGCAGGGCTTCAGTATACATAGTGGTTACTCTGGAAGACAAATGTTATAATAAGGAATGCCCCCCTTTCCTCCACTTTTCTCTTAGGTTTTATTGCTGATCAGATGTAATACAGTATGGAGTATCCCTTTGGTCAGTTTGGGTCAGCTGTCCTGGCTATGTCCCCGCCCAAGACCTTGCCCATCCCCAGCCTAGTGGTGAGAGGGGAATGCTGGAGAGACAGCCCTGATGCTGTGCGAGCGCTGCTCAGCAGCAGCCAAAACGCTGGTGTGTTATCAACACCTTCCTAGCTACCGATACAAAGCACAGCACCATGAGGGCCGCTATGGAGAAAATTAACTCCGTCTCAGCCAGATCCAATACAAGAGTAAAGTCTACTCCTTTGTATGTACTGATCAGACTGTGTCTTGTGCAGCTGAAATGTTGGGGCAAGAATGGAAACTTTTGGCTGGGAACATTTTTAATGCCTTAAAACACAGGAATGTTACATAGAGAAAACAACTGTATCAGGCTGGAGATACATAAGCTGTTACAGGATATATTTCTACATTTCAATAGCTGCAATTTCTTAACATTTCCCGTGTTAAAGTGCTTCACTAGTTCAGATGTGCTTTCTGTATTTCTTTTTTTACCTGAGACCACACATCACACAAGACATTTAATTTAAAAAGCGATCTAAAAGAGTCTCCAACAAGACCTATTAGAACTTTGGCAGTTCATAAAAATGACCAAGAAAGTATGCATATTTTTTTTCAAATTAGCAAGGAAATGAAACAAGAAATTAAATGAAACAAAGACAATATATTACAAAACAAGTAACTTAAGAAGTGCTACTTAAATCGGAAGTAGTATTTTGCAGGTATCTAACTAAGTCTCATGAGTGAGACTTCTTTATTTTCTTCTTTATTTTAAATATATGATGAAAAGTGACAGGGCCATTGTTTGTGCAGAAATTACGAAGTGCACTGATGAAGTAAGCATGTAATAGTGAGGTTATGAATTCCCAACATGCTGACAGAAATTCAGGTGTCTGAAAAAGCATTGCAGAGATGTGGCTATGAGTTTTCCCTTCAGCTTCTTCTTCATTTATTTTTTTCCTATGATAACTGAACATATGGAGATTAATTTAAGTGTGGGAGTGACAGTGTGGATGTCTAATTAATTGCCCTAGAAAAATAAAAAATGTTTCTGCCTTACTCATAGAAGCCATTTGGCTGAAGTGCTGCCTTACAGTCAAAATCTGCATGTAATATGCAACATTTGATATAAAAACTGAACAAAAGGCAGAAAAACTTAGTTAAGAACCTGGCTCAGCCATGAGCCAGATTTCAAGTTGGAGCAGGTAAGCTGTGCCATCAGGCATGTGTGTTGGTTACTGCTTGTCAGCTACTGAAGAACTACAAATATGAATATGTACAAGTAAAAGAGTGATGAATTTGTAAATAAACCAAATGGTCTGGTCAAATAGACATGCAGGTGAGTTTTCCTTCTCACTGTAGCAGAGAGTGTTTTCAGAAGAGGTAAGGCTGAAGCAGAATGGGGCTTGCTCCTCTCATATGTCTCAGATAAATAGACACTGGATTTACATTTCTAAGCTTTTGGGCTTTGGGCTTTGTTTATTCTGGTCTTATTTTTCCCTACCACCAGTTTCCCCATAGCATAAATGATCTGGCAGATAATTTTTGTAAATAATTTCCTGAAAGCACTTCAGTGCCATGTTTTCTACACTATGGGGTTTTTTTTCCTGAAGGTGTATTGTGTCATTACACTGTGTGCGAGTCCCCTCTTCTAAGGGGAATACGCTCAAAGGGTTTTCAAGCTGTTAGGTCAGAGAAAGGTGTTTCATGGATAAAGCAGCTCCAACAACAACAAACAGGGAGTGTCTCTGAAAAGCATATCTAAAATATTAGCACTTTTTGTCAGATAGACTGTAAAGCTGATGTAAAAACTCAGTTGCACCACAACACTTCAGACCATTATATGAGTGGTGCCTGATGATATATTTGATGAGTAGACATGGTACTACAGGCAGAACTCCTGAATGACTACATAACTTAGTAGTGACAGACTATATAACTTAGTAGTAAAAGACCACATAACTTAAAAAGTAAGTTGGGTACAATTAAAGGAAGACAACCATCCATCAAAAATAGAAACTTGATTTTTTCTCCTTTGAGAAAGGCACAGCCTTTATACCAGGTTTATACCAGGTGTGAAAGACAGTTTATATCCTTTTCAAGTCTTCAGAGGCAACAGTATTTTTTCTTTGGTGTTTTCCATTTCCAAAGGACATCACCCAACAAATCAAATGTTTTGAACCTTGCAAGCCTGACATCAAACATCCAGAGTCCAGGAGAACACTTAAGTGTGCATTAAATAAGAGGATAAAAAAGTGTGATGAAAAGGCAAATAGTTTCACCTAAGAACTGGCAGCAATTCAGTGGACAAAAAGAAAAGGGTAAGTCTTGGAAATCTTTTGTATGGGTAAAGCAAATTGTTTAATTGCAAGTTAATACTATCATTAAATAGGGAGTAGCAATTATATCAAACTATATTCATAAAAATATATCCCTGTTATTATCTTGTAAAATTAAATTTAATGAGTGAACAATATACAAAACTTAAAGTGTATCAAAGGATAACAAATACCTCTTTGTAGATTAGATTTTGTCTTTTAAAGTAAGGATTGGGAAATAAGAATTTTAAAATTTAGAGAACAAACTGATCCTATACACTGTTGATAGATATATTTTCTTTCACTATATCATCTGTTTCTCAAACCAACACTAAACCCATCGTTAGGATTAATATTAACTATGGAGGAAAGTAAATATCAGGGAAGACAAGAATAAAATGTGGATACCTTTCCCCCAGCTGTTCTTTAGACTGTTAGAAGCTTAACTCTGCCGTGCTCATTCTGGGTCAATACTGCTTTATTTATTTACCTACTAAACCGGTACTGTTTGGCATTTAGTGAATTATTTTTCTAAAAGCTGTTGCATTGATAGTCTATTAGAAGGCTGTTCCCTTTTTAACCATAATAAAAAGTTAGGATATTGTCTTATCAATGTACATAAACATTATTTTACCTCATCTGAATCCTCATGAACCTTTAATATGTCTTCCACAGTTTACACAAATATTACCTTTCAGTCCTTCTTCAATTTGGTTTTGATAATGTGAAAGTTCTCCTTCTTCAGGGAAATCTGACTATATTTTAAACTTATTTTTGGCTTTACAATCAGACAAATCATAATTAATGCATAGAATGTATCCTAGTGTAGGAACACTGTAGAAGAAAAAAATGAAAGCATAGAATACTAAAAATTATTTCTTTGACAACATTTAATACATAGCAAAAAATGGTAACTATTCTGCAATAGTTGTATTAATTAAAAAGATCCTCCAGTCATCAGCTAAATGTACATGATTTAGAGATAACAATGGAAAAACAAGCCAAAAATAGAGAACAAATAGGCATTGTCAGGAAGGAAGAAGTATTGTATAAGAAGCATAAAGAAACATCATGAGTCATGTTTAAAAACAAAATAAAACAAAAAATAACTGGACTGGTGTGTGACTAAATCAAAGCGGAAACAGACCATGTCACTGATGTTTATCTAGATTATGGTATAAAAATGCAATATTTGCATTAAACACTTAAAAAATTATTTTTGAAACATAATTTATATACATTTGTTATACAACCTCTTCTTTCACTGCATGTTCAAAATATACATTGAAGGAACTGGAATAAAATTGAATGCATTTTATATGATCAATTATTTGTATTTTTGTGCTTAGTCAGTTTTGAATTCTTGCAGACTCACAGAGTACCCCTAAATACAGCCCTGAAAAATAGGAGATAGCTAGATTGCACCAGTCCATGAATATCTAAGATACGACTCAGAGGCTCATGTTTGAGATCCATTACCCCTCTGATTTCTCCCTACTTTGAAGAATTAATAAATGTCTTCCTACTATAACAGGTCAACATATACAAAGTGGTAGCTGAGTAAGAGTGTGTGGAATCAGGACTTAGTTGATTAATTTTCTGCCTTCCCCACTCCCTCCTACCACTTCTTGAAAGAGCTGAACACTCAGCAAAGTAATTCATCCTTTCCACGCAGTAGGCCTCAGGTAGAAACTGGGAAAAGCTGAACAATGAAATAAATCGGACCTGCCCAGTGACTACTATTTGAAAAATACTTGCTGACCTTTCAAACCCTGCTGAAAATGACACACACCATGAGGCTTAAGATCAGATTATTTCTTTGATATATTTCAGGAGTGCAATAAAGTTGAAATACGTTAAGAAAAAAAAAACACTCCTTATTCTCATAACAATGGAAAATAAGTGCACATGTTTAAATTTTCAAAGGAACAGACTGGAGTTCTGGCAAATGTTTCTCAATATTGCAAATGGAAAACAATGACTGTACTGAAAGAGATACAGAAACTCCTTGATACAACGCGAGCAATATATTTTCATGAGTTCCTTTAGGCAGTTTATGTCCTAAACCTGCAAAGGCATGCATGAGTTTAACTTAATCTACATACATGTTTCTGTTTGGAACTTGCAACAGAATAATAGAAAAAAACACCTTCATTAATACAGGTATGAGATATATATTATGTTCATTGCTTTCACTCACATAATTTTATTTATTTTTGTCAAGCATAAACCCAAAAATAAGAATACATTCCAATGTGCAGAACACATTGAAGGAGAAAATAGAAATGTTGTAGCAAGATATTAAAAAACCTTACCCCTCAACCTCCAAACAAAAAAATTTAAGGGAAGACACAAAATTATCTGCTTTTTACCTACCTCGATATTATGTCAGCAATAAGAACATTGACACACCAAAAGTACTGCAGTATGGGATAAGAGTAATGTTGTAGCTTCATCTCTGAATTTTCTGACATTATGAGTTTAAGAGAGGGACTTTATGTTAGCTTTACTTGTCTGCCAATGTAATGTTTCATGTAGTTTTTAAACTAATTTAGAAAAGAGGAAAAGATCAGGGAAAAAAAAAACAAAAACAAATCCCCCCCCAAACTTAACTGCATGACACTATCTGTTTTCTGACTTTAGAGGTCTTGATTAACTCCTGCTGGTTTCATTTCTCACAGTTAGCATCCATTGTCTACCATAAGAGTTCTGTTTCCTTTTTTAAAAAAGAACAAAATTTTGTATGTTTCCCATATAAAACCATCAGACATCCTAACATTTTTCTAAATCAGATATTTTTGCTTTTCTTCTCAGCAAAATTAAAATGGATGGGGATGGAAAGGGACAATTTTGTTTTAGGTAACAAGCTGGATTTTCTAATACCAACAGAAATTATGGACATTTTACTGTTGCTTTACAACTTAAAGGTTTATTATTTTTGTTAAATGTAGTACTGGTTTAGAGCTTCAGCTGGACATATGTTTAGACTACAGAGTCCTTCTAAAGGACGTTCTCTTTATGTATATGTATATTTTCTATCTATTTATACACACCAAAACATTTTTTGAGGGGGATTCTGGACACTTTTCTGAGTGCTAACATTTCCCTGCACTTTGACAGAGCATCATGGACTTCAACAGAACCACATAAAGGTAGGAGGCAGACAAACCTATAGTGACTAGAAAGATCAAAGCTTAAGTCTCAGTCTCATTTTCAAATTAGGCTGTGATAGTGCTGGCATTTTCACCCTGCACCTCAAACCTTCCATGTATTATATCCAGTATGGGAACCACAGCCATTTTCTTCCCATGGCTGGCTAGTCTAGCAACAAAGTGTACACTCTTAGGGGAGTTTAATCTAAACTGAGCCTATAAGGGCCACGGCCAACGAACTCATTGCAATTCAAGCCAGGAGCCATGTCCTGCAAGCTTTCCCCATGCCAATATCCCTTTCTTTACATATAGCTCCACTGGACTCAGACATACTTCACTTACATTGTTACTTAAGATCATGTCATTTACTTCATAAGATTATTCACCTCAATTCAAGTTTCCACACTTTAATTACTAAACCTTGTTAGCAAAAGTTGCACTAATTAGAAAAGCTGTGTTCATTAAAAATCACTAGCAATAGCTTGCTTTAAAACCTCCTTCTCCTGGCGCATATTTTCCCTTTTGGCTTCCTGGCATACATTCTCCTGTTCAGTGGCCACTTGAAAGTAATGGCTGGTAGATTAAGAGACTCCAGAATATCATGCAGTCTGAAAGAGAAGTTCATCTCACATACCCACTGCTAACCTTCGGAGAGTTAGACATTTAAACTTAACTACTCACCCTTGCTTACCTCCAGAATTAAAGAAGAAACAGTGACTACAGAATTTTCCTAAATGTTAAACTCAGAATAACATACATCGCCTTCTGGAGGCTGCAGCTTCTCACCATTGACTATAAAAGGAGCCTAGGGTTACTGGTACAGGTCTAGATGTGTCCCTTTTAGATTCCCATATAAAGACAAGTGAATCCCATCCTACTGGCAAGGGGAGGAATACCACACACCAAGAGCATAAACTGCAAATTAATCATCTGATGCATTAGTTCCCCAGAATGTTCTTGGGGTCTGGTTTGGTTTGGTTGGCAGGAAGTGTGGGAAAGGTGTTACTCGGGGGGGGGGGGGGGGGGGGGGGGGGGGGGGGGAAGCTAAACTGAAGGAAAAGTGAAGGAGAGAGTACTTAAAAGGAAAAGAGGCAAAGGGACTTACACAAAGGAACAAAGCAGGTGGAAGAGTGTGGCTTAGCACTTTAGCACAGGGCTAGGCAAGTCCTAAAGAAAGATCTCTAGAAGTTCCCAAATGCCTTCCTTGGCTGTCTGAAACTGCATTACGATGTGAATTCAGTTCTTGAGTGGTTCATCTATGCATTTTCCCTACATAGAGTAGAGAAGTATGAACACTTGGATCATCCCTATGATAAAACAAAAGTCTCCCCTTCTACTACTTTTAGTCCGGAGCGGACAATGGGGAGAGGTGACTGGCTGAGCTTGATTTAAACCTCCCACACTCCAGTGCCATTACAAGTCCTTCTGCAGCAGACTGTAGAGGAAATATTCCTGTAGAGACTGATTCATGAACAGTAAGTAAATGTGTGTTTTCAATGTATATAGCCAAAACCTGCACAAATGCATTAGGATAGTGGTTCTCAGATGCTTTGGTCCAGTGGACTATCATTAGCCCTTAACATTTTTGAAGACCATTACATAAGCTACCAAGGACATGTCACACATTTACTCCTAACCATAGTCCCACAGACCAGCTGTGGGACCTTTCTGATATCTCGGTGGACCGATGGTTTCCAGAGTGTGGCTTGCAGTTCAAAAGCCACTGCTGGGGCCTGGGAGCTTGAACATGAAAGGCACTGAAAACTGACCAAACAGTGAAATGGACCTGGCTGGTTTTAACATCAAGCTGAGTGAAACACAAAGATTAACAAACTTAGGATTTACTGTAAATCTAAAACTGAATAGATCTAAAAGCCTTTTAAGGGGATTAATTTCTAAATCTCTTTTAGCAATCCAAGGTATTTTTAGTAACATAGGTGTCAGTTTTAGCAATTTTTAAGCATGTGCAGCTCTCACTGAATCCAGTCAGAACTGAAGAGAACAAAACCATCAATGTTTGGACTGCTGTCACGTACAAAATATTTTTCTATTTTTTAATTCACTTCTGTCCTAAACCAAACTGCCTTTATTGGTGCATAACATGCTGCAGCCTGAAAATAACCTACAGCAGTACTATTACTAGATGTGCCCATAACATGATATATTTAAACTCTGCTGGTTCAGTACAAGGCTGCCATGTTACCCAACTGACAAAAGAGAATTTAGGCCGAGGAAAGTCCTATTGATCTTTTCTATGAGTAAATTATAAAAATACAGTTGATATCAAAAGAACTTGGTTAACTTACCTTGATTTTATGAGCTAACAAGCAACATTCTAAATTCTTTTTAAAAATTTTTCCGATTCACCTTAATATTTACAGTTGTATTATTCCCTGAAAATAGAGACAATATCCTAGTCAAGACCTTCCTCTTTTGACTGCCCATAATCTATGCTTAAGCACTCTAAGCACACTTGATTTTATATATACTTGTATAAAGGCTTTACATAATAACTTTAACTATAATTTATACTACTATGAAAAATGATTTATTTTGAGGCTTTGATACTAGATATTCTATATCCACACCTTTTCATGGATAGCCAAATTTTAATCTTGCTAGTCTTCAGATCTGTTATTTGTAGTCTGGAACCTATTATTCCTGAATAAGGCTTGCAAGACTGAGCCCAGAGTTTTAAAATATGCATGTGAAATAGGTCATTATTAATATTTTTAAATGCAACTTTTGGTAGGTGGGATATTTTTCTTAAAAACAGCCAAGATGATTTGGAGCTATATCTGATTAACAAAGAAAACAGATAATTTATTCAAGTATGTTCTGATCATCGTTTATCATTTGAATTATTAATTCTTGATTAAGGTAGTAGGAATAAGGTATTGCATTTTTTTCTGATACTCCTCCTTCAAGGAAATGCAGAATGGGACCTATTAGTTCTAATGACTCTTAAATGTTTCAAAACCATTTTGAACAATCGCCAAGGGGCAGAAATGCTAATGTTTGCTGAAGGAAAGGAAGGCTTAAATGAATTTTATCTATTTTCTTATCCAAAGGACGTTAAAGTAGCATTGCTAAGAGACAGTTTATTGTTCTCCTCAAGACAATTACCCAGCACTGATGAGAGAGAGGAGGGGCTACTCTTACTCTTCCTAAAACTAATTTTTGTGAATCAGGAGTGTGACTCAGCCTGGTCAGTGATGTTGATGTTAGCCTCAGAAAGAGATAGCTTCATTATGCGTGTTACTTCCTATCTTGGGGAGGGGAGGAAAAATAGACAAAACTCTTGCCATTTGATCGCAGAGGAAAGAATCACAGCATTACAATTTATGAACCAGATATGAATTGGAACAGATCCACAAGCAGAGTGAAATCAATGAAGCTTCACAAACTAACATCAGCTGACAAGAGGCTCTCAAAGATAAGACCACAACTTTATCAGACAAGTTCAGCAGAGAAACCTTAAAAACCAACACATCTAAAAGCACCCCCAGTAGCATAAATCAAATGAACTAACACTTTATTTCAATCCAGAATTGTATGTACCATGAACCCCCAAAAGTGCTTTTGCAGCTTGGTAAGCATAATGGGTACTCCCACATTTTGAGTCTTGGGGTGGTAGGTGAGCTGCCTGACGAATATATATCCATACCAAGGGCAGGCGCTGAGACGATGGCTAATAGCAGTTCCAGGGAGACAGCAACAGCAGTGTAATTTTTAACAAACCCTAATGGTGAACTGGACTGAATTGCTACCAGGACAGCCTTGCCTGAGACTGGCTGTCCTTTAGGAACACAACAATGAAGCAGCAATGGTCTGGCCATGGGGGAGAAAGTATCGGCTCCAAACTGGGGAAGTGCTATGTAGGAAAAGCCACTGCAGTGCAGGTAGCTGGTTGCTGGCTGTTTTGGAGCTCTGCTAGTACGGTACTTGCAGAGCAATAGCACAAATCCATTCACTAGTCATTTCTCACTTTCTAAGAGGCAGCCACGGTCATACTGTCTCATCCCATCAATACTTGGTTTTATTTTTTTTTTTTAATGTTTTATCATAAAATGCTTCCCAAACGTTTTTTTTTGTGCTTTTTATAGCAGTGTAAACTACGGTTCTCCTACCCTGCTCTCTTTTTTTTTTCTCCTCCTTTCTCATGTTTGATCAAAGTCCTTTAACTGGCCAGTTTCTCCATCAGTTCTAGGATTTTATGCTTTTTTTTTTTTTTCTCTGCATGTAGACATCATGCCTTTGTTCACGAAACATTTTTCTACTCTTTCATCTGGTTTGAGGCTGTAACGCTGTGGTGCTGTGGTGGCACCTGAAAGGAACATGTAAAGAAGAAACAGTTAACATATGAAGTCCAGTGTATTTTTTCTGATACATTTCAAATACAGTGCATATGAAAAAGTGATTTGCAATAACTCTTGCCTCTCACATTCCTTTATTTCTTTTTTAAATTTCACCCTCCTGATCCTGCAGTATTGCAGTAAAAGAACAAGAAACTAAAAGAAAAAAATGAAACAAAAAATGTTGTGAGGAAAATTAAATAGAGCAAAAAATATTTCAACTACTTTAAATTATCATACCCATTCACAACAGGAAACACATTATGCACTAATCCAGAGCTCCTGAACAGTCAAGAGGAAGAATTTGGAGCTGATAAAAATGCAAATGTTTATAGATAGGCCTCTTTCCTAAGGGAGGGGTAGAGGATTTCAGGATGAATTGCATGATACTGTTTTGTTTCACGAGGTCATTGCTTGGCTGCAGGGGTGGATGATGGAGCAATTCGGTCATTGTGACACCTACAAGATGAGCTAAAGGTCAATTGTTTGCTTATTTAGATGGATGTCTGGTCTTTTAGGCAACAGACTGATCTGTTAGGATGCAGGGTACTGGAACCATCACAAGATGCAGCCTCCATGGCCCTTCGGCAACAGGGGCAGGGACCCAGCCTGGAGCACAGAGAACAGCAATCTTCTCCAAGGTGGTCTGCGGAGAGTGGTCGAGCAGTAGTACTGGCCTGAGAAAGCCGACTGGGAAGAAATGTAGTTGGTATGGAAAATGTCTGGCTCTGCAAACCCCATGGAAGCTTTGGACACTCATCTGTCCGCACTCAGAACACAAATACTCTCCCAACTTCTCACGCTTTCTCCATGCTCTTCAGTTTCATCAAATTTAATTCACTGTCTGAGTGTGAACAGGATCAGCACTAGCAGGATAGTAAAAAAATAAGTTTCAAAATGAAATAAAGTTAAGATATATGCACAAAACTACAAAAAGTCTGTTTTCTATTTTCTCTTCTCAGGTCAAGCCCATCATGCAATTTTGCCAAAAAGGCCCCTAGTTGACACTGGACAGTGAGGTGGTCCACTCAGACCTTGGCCACCTTATTCATTTTTGACCAAATATTGTAATGATCAAAATACTCCAGTTCATACTCTTTATGGTAAATGTCTCATAGTAAGTAGATCAAAATCAGGCAACCCACTTAAATTCTCTGTGATACATTTTCTGCAACTGTTAAAATGTGTGATGCTTCTGTTGTTAGAGTCGGTCATGGGATGAGTTGAGCTATTGTCACTCATTTGTCAAGTCTGGCCTTTCCAAATTGTCTGCAAATGACACTGAATCTTCCAGAAATGGTAATGTTTCCTCAAAATTTAAATGAAAGATCTCCAGAAATATTCCTTTGTGCATCTTGGTTTTACTTGCTTTATAAAATTGGTGACCTACATTACATGGAATGTTTTCTGTTAGTCAATTACATGTCCTAACCTTTAGAAATAGGAGGAGTACCTATCTTCTCACAAAAATTATGACAAGTGTTGTAGCTCAAGGATTAATTTGGAAAACAATTTGAAATCCTCAGGGAGAGGGCTCTGTAGACCTAGAAGAAATTTCCTCTTACTCTCAGTCAATGTGTTGCGTGTTTTTATGCTATCTTCATATATCAGTGCAAGAGGAACATTAAATAATAACTATTTTGTGCCTTGAAAAATGTATCCACTTAAAGAAATCTGCCATAACAGTGCATCAAATAATTAACGTTACATACCCCTCCCATCTTTGCTTCCTTCCTGTGAAGAAAATAGGATATTATTGCCATTTCATAGACAAAGAACTGAAGCACAGCCTACCTACTTTCCTGCAAGACAAAAGTAAGCCAGTACAGACATGTACCCAAACTGCAATGCGTTAAACACATCATCTCCTTCTTAGCTGTTCCAAAGCTAATTTTGTCTGCCTGAGAGCTAGGAGATATGACAGAACTGTGCAGAACACATCTGCCAATCTTATAAAGCTGTATCGAGAAATGCAATTTCCAAGTGCCTGGGGAAGCCTTGCTCAGCTACAGTGATCAGTGCAGAGGGTGCTGAACTGCAGAACCGAATGTAAGAGAATTTTATATGCATTCAGATAGTTTTATATTCTCCTTCTGGGAATAAATGCGAGAAACCTCCTCAGCTGAACAGTCTGCAGGATTGCTTACCTCAGTATTTTGATTTTCCAATTGACCTCTAGATATGGAGAGGTAAGGTAGTATTTTTAGCAACATCCAAAATGGGCAGGAGCCATTTACTGCTCACAGTCTCTTTTGATTGCCTCTCTTGAACAAGGAGAAAAATGTAACAGCCATTCAGGTAAGAAAGAAAGAGACAATGAAGCTCAGGCAAGCCATGATAATAACGTAGTTAGGATGATTTATTTATTTGCCAGTCCTTGTGGGCTGTTTTGTGCTGACTTCATCCTGTTGCTTTAACCCTCTAGGCTCTGCACCATCTCGGTCTGCAACAGTAGTGATAAGTGAGCTTCTCCGTTTCATTTCTCTTGCAGCGTTGGCTCTGGCAACAGTGGGATTTGAACGGTAACAAAGGAGAAGCCGGGTATTAATGGCAGACCCAAAGAACCTGACAGCCTGTGGCACTGCTGGCCAGTCATTCCAGTGAGATGCCTAACAGAAGGGCGGGTAGGATGTCAAAACAAGGCTCGAAAAAACACACAAAGGGGTTGTAGAATTACGTATGGGTTATGGATGGGGATTTTTCATTGCGGCGGGGACGCGGAAGATCTACTGCATTGGGTGGGAGAGGAGAACTCAAATCAGGGTCTCCGATTTCCAATTTAATTCCCAACCCTGTTATTCACTCCCAGCGTCAGCCCGGACAACGCTTCAGGGCTCAAACGTTTCTAACCCCATTTATTTTTCCTTCACCGATCAAGGAGCCCTCGGCTGGAGAAAGGGAGGTGCCGAACACCTGCGGCCCCCACACCTTCCTCCTCCTCCTGCGGGAGCGGCGGGCACGCCCGATGGGAAGCTGGACCCGGTGTCCCCCGGTCCCCGTCGCCGGCAGCGAGCGACAAGCTAGCTCCCGCCGCTCGGACCTCAGCGGCGCCGCGCAACAGGGGACTGGGCAGCTCCCGGCGCGGCGCGCTCCAGGCGCCCAGCTCACCCCTGCGGCCGCAGCTGAGCCTCACCCGGGCTCCGCCGGGCTCCCCGTGCCCGCCGCTGAGGAGCCGCGAAGCCGCCGGTGAGGCCCTCGCGGCCCCCGCAGCCCCCGGCCCAGCGCTCAGCAGCGCCCAGCTGCCCTCAGGCAGGGGGAGGCCGTGAAGCGACGCCGCCTCGGGCCCCGGCCGGCACGGCACGGCATTGCGCGGCGGCCCCGCGCCCCCTGGGGCAGGGGAGGACCGCGCCCCGGGCGCGCCGCCGGACCGTTAGGGCGGCCCCGCGCGGTCACGCCTCCCCTCACGGCGGCGCCACCGCCCCCGGGACGGCCCCGGCCCTGGCCCCCGCCCACCGGGGCAACCGCCGCACCTCGGCCCCGCGGCCCGGCTGCCGCCCGGCCCGCCCTCCCTGGCGGAACCACGGCCTCTCCCGCCGCCGGGGGATCCCCGCCCTCCCGAGGCAGTTCCCAGCCCCGCTGGCGGCGGTCCGCGACCCACGGGCGGGGAGGACACGCCGCCGCGGCCCGCCCCCGCCCCGCCCCGCGGGAGCCGCTCGTGGCAAAGTCACCGACCCCCGAAGCCCGCCGGGCTCCATCAAACGCCGCGGCCCCGCCCGCCGACGTCATGGAAAGAAGCGCGTCAGCCTCCCGCCCGCCAGTGGCGGGAGCGGGGGGCGGGGAGAGGTGCGGGGCCCCGCCCCCGCAGGCGCCGTGCCTATCGGCGCCCCTCCTCCGCCTCCCCCATTGAAGACGCAGCACGTCGGGACCCCCCTTCCCCGGCCGCGCGAGGGGCCCCGTCACGTGGCCGGCGCTCCGCAGGCGGCGAGGGGGGCGGCGGGGACCGGCGGCTGCGGCGCTGGGAGGGGAGGGGGCGGCGGGAGCGGACAAGTGAGTGACCGCGGCGGGCGGGCGGGCGGAGGAGGGAGGCGGGCGGACCGCTGCGCCCCGCCCCGCCCTGCCCGGTGGCGCCCGGCTCCCGTAGCGGCTGCTCTGCGGTGCTGGGGCTCGGCGGAGCGCTCGGCGCTGCCCGGTGCGTGTGGGGGAAAGGAGGCGGGCGGGCCCCGGGGAGCGGCGGCGGCGGCGGGAGCGGCCGCCGGGAGGGCGAATCGCTGGTTCCTGCCGGTGAAGCGACGGGGGCGGGGCGGGCGGTCCGCGCCCCCCCCTTCCTTCTCCTACTCCTCCTCCCCCGGCTCTCCCCGCGCCGGTGCCCCCTCCCTCTCGCCTTCCCTCCCCAATTCGGTCGCCGCTTCCCCCCCGCCCCCTCTCCCGCCCTCCTCCCGCGGCCGCA
Organism: Falco naumanni; assembly: GCF_017639655.2. Classification (NCBI taxonomy): domain Eukaryota; kingdom Metazoa; phylum Chordata; class Aves; order Falconiformes; family Falconidae; genus Falco; species Falco naumanni. The sequence goes on along the minus strand of NC_054058.1, from coordinate 43,092,620 downwards.
GGGCGGGGGCGGTGGGGCCGGCCGGCCGTGGGCAGGGCGGGGAGCGCGGGGACCTTGTGCGCTCGGCGAGCGGGCGGCGGCAGGTTCACGGGCGCCTCGTCCCGGCCCCTGGCTGGCGGCTGGCTGGTGGCGGGGTCGGCCCCGCGGCGCCGAGGTAAGTGCGGCGGCGGCGGCTCCGGGCGGCTGGCCTCCCGGCTGGCCGGGACGGGCAGCCGCGCGGCGGCAGGTGCAGCGTTGCTCCGCTCCCGCTGCGGGCCGGGGTGGGCTCGCCCGGGGAGGCGGCGTGCGGCACGGCGGGGGTGGCGGCGGCAGCGGGGCCGCCGGTGGCCCTGGGTACCGCGCTCCCAGGCTTTCGCCGCTTTTTCCCCGCAGGTAACCGAAGCGCGCACCTGGCCCCGCCGCCGTGCAGCCGGGGCGCGGCGTGACCTTGAGGGCAGCGGATGCGGGGCTGAGCCTCCGCGGGAGCGCAGCCGCCCGGCACGGCGCCTCCACACCGCCGCGGACCCCGCGGCCGGGCAGGGCCGGCACGCCGCAGCCCCCGCCGGGCGGGCGGGCGCGCACACGCCGCGGATTAAGGTGGTGCTCAGCCGCCGCCCGCCCGCCCGCCGGGTTAAGTAGCCGGGATTAGCCCGCTGCGGCTGCACGACACCGACATCCTGGGCGCCTCTCCGCCGCCCCGCGGGGGCCGGCAGTCCCGCAGCCGCCCCCGCCGCCTCCTCCTTCCCTCCCTCGCCCGCCCGCCGCGCCCCCGGGGCGGTGTTTTTGGCCGCAGCTGGGTCGTACGCCGCTCTCCGTCGGGGCGGGCGGGCTGCTTTGATTTGTCGATGCCCGGCCCGGCTGCTCATCGACCGGCGCGGGCGGGGGGGGGGGATGCGGCGCCCCTTCGGGAGCCGTGGGGGCGAAGCTCTGGCGGGCGTCGCGCCGCGGGTGAGCGCGGGGCCGCTCCGCGGCGGGGAGCGCCTCTGACGGCGGTGTCATCCTCGTCCCGGCGGTGCGTGTAACCTTTGGATGTAGCACCACGTGAGTCCGGGAGCGGGCCGGAGCCTCCGCCGAGAGATGGCTGGCCGCTGCCCGGCGCGGGAGGGAGCGCTCGCCGCTCACGGTGGAGCGGAGCGGGAGGGCGGGTGGCCGCACCGCCGAGCCCCGCCGGCTGTCGGACAAGGCTGAGGTCGGACGGGTTCGGGCTTTCGGCAGGAGAGGTCTCACGGACGGCTGCCGGGTGGAGGCGGCCGCCTCGCCTTCGGGAGCGTTTCTTTGAGCGCGGGGTGCAGCCGTGCGAGTGGAGGCTGCGGGGCGCTGGGGGTGTTGGCTGAGTCCCCAGAGGCGTTTGGACATCGGTAGCTGTGGACGAGTCTGTCCCAGGTCTGGCAACCGATTTGCACGTAACGGGAGTGTGCAGCGCTGTGCGTGTTTCACGCTCGACATAAATTCTTAATAATATCGAAATGTTTTTTTACGTTTCACTTTTTAAACTGCATGGCGGGGCAGGGGAGGAAAGATGCACAGTAGCAAAATTTTGGGGCCTCTTGGCGTTTTATGATCTCCCATTACAGAAATACTTAAGGATCTATTACCAACAGTTTTCTTAAATTTGCAGCTTCAGGTGCTGAGGCTTTCTTCTCAAGGTCTGTTCGAAAGGAACTGGTGGTAATTCCTTGTGCCTTGTCTCAAACCGCCATTCTGAGAACGTGTTTGCGCTGGTATCTGGCTTAACAGTGTTTGGGGGGTGACAAGCCAGGTGAATATTCAGATCGTGTCTCTTTTTTGGAAGTGAAGTCCCAAGCTGAATGTCTGTGAAACATGTATTGCATCATTGGCGACTGACGAGCCTGATGTGGAGGGGGGAGACGGGAGTAGTGTGCCCTTGGAGAGCCACCACCTGTTGAAGAGCTGTTGCATCTTTAAAACACTGGTGGCTCCTAATGAATTTGAGTTGAAATAGTGTTTTTAAGTGCTCAAAAAGACTGTGGCTAGATAAGTTGCCAACTCCTTGGTTCATCAGGCAGTGTGTGTTCAGAAGGTGGTAGCTGTAGCTATTTCCAGTGCCTTCCCCCCCCCGCCCCCTTTCACCCCCGTTTGGAGCTTTTCAAGAATTTGTTCCAAACACCACAAATCGTGAATTCCAACAGAAGTAAACTTGCGTATCTTTAAACTATTGGCTCTTTTGGCAGGAATAGCTTCCAATGTACTAGGACTTTAATACTTATGGCATAATGAATGGAAACTCTCTCGGTGTCAGTGGAAAAAGTGGTCACTGAATTCAGTGAGGGGAAAAAAACCTCGTACACTTCAATGTGAAATTGTCGTCTGTAACATCATCAAACAACATTGGGTGGTCTAGTGTATTGCTGCTTTTCCTGTTTGTTATGGTAACCCAACCTGGGTGGGTTATCTGAAGAAAACAGGGATCCTGTGTTGTGCACAGACACTTGCAGGTTCTCCTGATCAATGTTGTTATCTTGGTGCTGATTGCAACATTATTACTTCAATTCATCCAAAGAAAAACGCTGTTCACCATGTGGGGAACCAAAATCTAGTGATAAAACCTAATTTTAAAGGGGATTGTGTTTGGCAACTTAAAGCAGAAAAGAGACTAGTGTCACATTAGCATTGGGTAAACTGTGTGTGGGTTTCTTACAAAGTTACATTACATATAGGTAATGGTATAAGCAAATCCTCATTCGGGTAATATATAATCAGTTAGTAATTGGTGGGTGATCCTACCAATTAAAATGCTCTGCAGTCTGACGTTAGAATCTCATTTAGAAAGTGATTCTTTCATGGCCCACAATATAGAGAACGGTCAGCTGTTAAAATCGAGAACCACTAAACCATGTTGTGGAAGCTTAACAGGAAGCTGAGAGGCTTGTAAATGTCTTGCAGCTCAGTCATGAAGTAATTACGTTTTGGCTTTTTTTACTGTTTGGATCTATTTGGAAAAGAAGAATATGATAAACTGGAGACAGTCATAAGGTGAAGATACTAAGAAGGAAGAAACAAGTTGAATCTGCTGAAGCCGTATCAGAAACTGATCCTTTGGAAGAATTAACTTTGCCAACATTTAAGACATTTAAGATTTTAGAGCTAGGAACTCAGTGTTAACCAACAAGTTCAAAATGGACCTGGCAAAGCAATCAATAACATGCCATAGCAAGCAAGTCTCCCTTGACATAAGGGTGGACAAGATAACCTAAAGTATCTTCTAACTCAAATTTCTTCCATTAAGGTAGACTAAATATTAATGGCACTGAGCATTCTTTACCACTGAAATGTGACCTCAGTGATGTCTTTCAGTGTTTGAACTGTTTATTTTAATATATGTTCTCTTCCTTTTTTTAAAGGGAAAATTAACACTAGTGCAACAAGGACACACACTTTGCCCAGAGTTGAGGTGGGGTTTCAGTCAGGGCAATTTAATCTAACGCAGAATAATGAACAGCCATGATTAGCCCAGGGCATTTAAATGTAAGTATCTTTTGAGAAATAAGGAAGACTACTTGAATCTGTGGCAGATTTTGTTACAGAAATGTATGCTTACTTTCCTCCAAAAGGATCAATAACTTTGCAAAAATATTTTAAAATTTGTACTCTTCAGTATTCTCAACTTGTCTTAAAATGAATAATAATAATAATAAAACTTGTTTAAAGCTGCTGTTCAGGAGATAATGATCTTTCTCTGTAGAGTATTTTAATTAAAAATCAGATAAAATCTAGGTGTTACAGTATTGTGTCTAAAAAGCTAAGATTAGCCTGGCTTGCTATGGTGTGTGCAACAGTCTTAAGTAGGTTTATTTATTTAAACCTGTTGAGTTTTCACTTGAAAGCGTAATTTTTATTCCTCCTTACAAAGTTAACTGATTGAAGAACAAGGAGGGTAGTGGACATGAGGTGATACTGTTGCCTGTTTGAAAAAGAAAAGTGAACCTGTGATGACTTATGTAGAGGATGGGTATTCCTTACAAGCATTAAGAATTACTAATCTAATTCAAAATGGCTTGTCTTTATATTTGGATTTCTTCACTTTTAAATAACTCACTAATGTTAGTTTTCCCCTAGCTTTGGCTTCAAATAGTTGAAAAGACCACGTTCACTAATCACACAGCAGAGTGATAAAAAACAAAGAAGGATTTTTTTGTTCATGAAGCTACCCAAATGTTTGTATCTGCATGTAAAAAGTGAAAATGTGCTCAATATCTCTGAAACAGGGCAGCTGCATACAGAACATGGAAGCAAAGCCAATAATAAGCAGTATAGAAGGAGGATTTCTGGGAAGTAACATGTACCGGGCAAAATATTAGACTAACCCATCTTGGAACAGTTGCACCTTCTCACACCAAATGTAATTTCAATGCAAGTATAGGGTATTGTCCAGTTTCTTTTATTTCTAAATTATCAGCCTTTTGAATATCAGTTTCTAGTTTTCATGACAGGCTTCACTTGATATGAACAGTAAATTTGAGGGATCTGCCTATTCAGGGTATTCATATTCCAGTAAACATTATGAAAGTGATTTCTGCTGCCAGTTATAAATCTTATTCTAACTGACAGATGACAGCAGGAGGTG